>NC_035434.2:6323472-6632527 GCF_002127325.2 Helianthus annuus
TAAAACGATGTTACAACCCTTGACTACATGCATGGCTTCTACACTCTTACCATTTGCTAACTCTACGACGTGTTTGGTGTTTAGGGGTGTTGGTGTGCGTTTTAACAATTTACTCATTTTCAAGGACATATAACTCGTATCAGCACCCGAATCAAATAAGACAGTAACATA
This sequence comes from Helianthus annuus, assembly GCF_002127325.2. Classification (NCBI taxonomy): domain Eukaryota; kingdom Viridiplantae; phylum Streptophyta; class Magnoliopsida; order Asterales; family Asteraceae; genus Helianthus; species Helianthus annuus. The sequence continues at coordinate 6,323,644 of NC_035434.2, forward strand.
GATATCGTCGAGAAGAAACTTACCCATAACGACGTTGGGATCGTTCCTTGCGTCACCCTGACCCAGCACGAACATACGACCACGAGCTTCGTTGCCATTGTTGTTGTTTCCCCCGTTGTTGTTGTTGTTGTTGTTCCCATTGCCCTGGTTGTTGTTGTTGCGATTCTGATTCTGGTTCAGTTGAGGGCAATCACGTTTGTAGTGGCCTTCAGCCCCATACTGGAAACATCCCCGGTTTCCACGCTGTGGCTGCTGGTGCTGGTTCTATGGAGATGGCGGTGGGAGTTGCTGGTTCTGATTTGCTGGCCGCGAGCTTCTACAATCCTTAGCCTCATGACCCATCTTGAGGCATCTTTGACAACGTTCCCTGCGACATCTTCCGCTGTGGCGTCTGTTGCACTTATTACACAGTGGGTGAATTCCCCGATATCCACCCTGCCCCTGACTGCCAGATGATTGCTGACTCGAATTCTGGTAGTCATTTGTCTTGCGCTGCTGAGACTGAACAGAAACTGATCCCTTGCTGGAATCTCCCTCCCATTTTCTCTTGTTGTCACTGGGAGTAGCAGAAGTAGTGACAGCAGCAGTGGTAGCCTTGACACGTTTTGGCAGCATGTTCTGATCCACTGCCTGATCTGTAATACGATGAGCAAGGCGCTGAATAGCCTGGATATTATCAAGGTTAGCCGATGTAACATGGCTCTGGATCTCTGGCGCCAAACCCTTGAGATACAACTCAATACGTTTCACTGGAGGGTCCACCATAGTTGGGCATAGCACGGCCAGTTCATTCGACCGTTTGGTATAGGCTTCGATCTCTGACCCAACCATTTTCAAGTGATACAGTTCATCTTCCAACTTGTGAATGTCTTCACGAGTGCAGTATTCCCTTTTGATCAATTCCTTGAAATCATTCCAAGGGGTGGCGTTAGCAGCTGCCAACCCTAGGATCTGTACTTGCGCGTTCCACCAAGTCAACGCGATTCCTTCCAAAGTGCCAGTGGCGTACTTAACCCTGTGAGCCTCAGGGCATTCACACATTTCGAACAGAGATTCTAGCTTCTCGAACCAATGGAGGAGTCCCACTGCCCCCTCGGTGCTACTGAATGAGCTTGGACGACAGTCCATGAAGTTCTTGAAAGTGCAGACAGGCTGCTGCGCGTGTTGACCTATTGTGTACGAATAGGACAAAGTTAAATACGAGAGTTAATGTAGGATCTAAAGATCCTAGTGTGTGTCTATACTGCAGGGTATACTACCTGCTTGAGCAGCTGCAAGTGCCGCAGCAACTTGAGCTTGAACGAGAGCCTCTAGCTGGGCTTGAGTCATGTTAATTCGTCCGGCCATTGATCTTCACATCAAAGGCAACATAAGTGAGAAAGGTTCGCGAATAGTGCGATGACAGAAGAGTGTAAGCACGTAAGTGTTCTCAAGCAATAACAAGTAGTGAGCAAAGTAATGTAAGCATACTACAAGCAAGGTTCTATGCAGTTCTAGCAAGCAGGTAATAAACATAAACCTTTTTACCTAGGATGTCGAGTCTTGCACGTGGAGCGAAGCGTCGTTGTGGATCGTTGAGAGCACTGTTCTGGTTATAGTCTGGTTTTAATAAAAACGTTTTCCCATATTAAAACCAAGTTCTCTATAACCAATGGCTCTGATACCAATCTGTCACACCCCCAAAATCCACATGCGGAGTATCACCGCTTGGGAGCGTGACTGACCAGGATCCAGCCACCAATTATATCGAACATGTAATTAATATCAAATATAATAAATGTAAACCAATAATTCAATACGATAGGTGTTCAAAACTTAATCATAGTTTCAAAGTATAGCGGAAGCATAAGTACGAAAACCCCAAGTGTGTAACATAAGTTCAATAAGTTTCAAAACATAATCCATGCTCCACAACGACCTGCTCCTCCCTGTGCAAGCTCCATAAGTATCTAACGACCTGCAAGGCATGTAACAGAGGACCAACAACTAGTTGAGCGAGTTCACAGTTAACAGTTCAGTAATAGTATAGTGTGAGTAGTAGTATGTTCGTTCGTTATGTCATGTATCGTATTAGTTTCCATCGCGGCCTACCAGGCAGGTATGCGAAGATATAAGGGGATGTTCATCCCGAGTATTCTAGACTAGGTTTACCTGTATCGCGGCCTACCAGGCAGGTGTGCGAAGATTAGTAAATTCCAGTTCGCGGCCTTCCAAAGGCAGGTGTGCGAAGTCTGTCATAATATGGCGGCCAACCCTTGGCAGGTGTGCGAAGATCAGTTCAATAAGTGTTACTAGTCTAGTCGTATTCTTATCGTTAGGTTCTATCAACTGAGTATGTACAATAAAGTAATCCAATCCCATTCCCACCCTGGGAACCCCATGCCTTGGCTGTGTGAACTCACCTTGGTTTGCTCGGTATGTTATTGCTTCTAGGGTTTATTAATCTCTAAGTCCGTTACACACGACCTAGGATATGTTGCACATGATTCATTCAATTAGGGTTTACAATCCTCGATATTCAAGCAACGGTGCTTTGTGTGTGTTTATTGTGTACATGATGATATCACATAGAATGTTCACGCACGTAGAATCATATAGTTGCATTCAGTATCATATGATTGCACACACAGAATCATACATCATGTAATCAATTCATCGTATTCACATATTTCATGCGTCACATCTTTACTTTCACCTTTAAGTCTAACATGGAGGTTAACGTATGTGTCACTGTTAACACACTTCGTATATTCAACGGCGTTGATAAACTTAACAAGTTTAACCGAGTTAGCGGCTTAAGAATGTGACATACACAACCTATCAGATTCAATCATTATATATATATATATATATACGTACAGAGCCTCATATTAAACACACATCAGATTCAATACTCAGACAAGTGGGGGGGTGGGGTATAAAACTCGGACATGTAAGGGGGTTAAAAACTCAGATAGCATGTGTGATGAAGTAGAAAGTCGGACATGGGCTTGGGGCCTAAAACTCGGACAGCCCAAGTATCAAGGAACTCGGACACATCATCCCTTAAACCCTTAGAAAGGTCGGACCCCCTATGCATTCATGAAACTCGGTCATATGGTCCCCCTTAAACTCGGACCATCATGCCCTCACTAAACTCGGTCATGTGTTACACATAAAACTCGGATAAGACTTGAATCATAAACCTCAGACATCCTTATTATGAACAAAAGTCGGACCCAAAGGAAACATGGGTAAAACTCGGACCCTAGGTCATTAAACTCGGACCTGATGGGTGGGTTAAGAACTCGGATGGCTTCCCTAATGTAAAAACTCGGACCACATAAAAATAAGTAAAGATCGGACATGCCACCTTTAGAAACTCGGACCCTTTTGTTTGTTCAAAAGCTCAGACAACTTGTTTTAAAGAGTTCGGACCATATCAACTTTGTTAACCAAATTCGGACTAACATATGCATTGATCAAAACTCAGACAACAAAAATAACGATTGAATTCCAAATCATGGCACAGAATCACAAGAATCCAATCAGTTACGTTCTAGCATTCAACGATCCCAAAACCCTAACTTCATACATTTCCACAGTGCAATAATCAATCATCAATCGATCATTCTACATATCTTGCATCTAAATCATCAAGCAGTGATTCCACAACAACTCTCATCATTTCTCATTAATCAGAATCAATCAAATAGGCAGAGAGATTATCATATGAAGAACTAGGGTTTTAACATCAATCAATCATTCAACAATTAACATCACACAATGATTAAACAATTACCTTGATTCGATTCTAGATGGATTGGCAATCAACCTTGATGCAAAAGACTTGTGAACCCAAGAATGATGAGAAGGTGTTGTAGAGAGGATTAGAGGAGGTGAAAGTACGTGTTTTTGATTCTTTGTGAATGATTAGAGAATGATTAGGGAAAGGAATTAGGGCTATGACTTGTTAAAGTTTCACTATCAACCCTAAGCACCCTTTAGTATTATTTATTACAGTTTCAACACCACATTCCATTATTTGTCAAATCTTTCACAAGTAACACATAACCATGCACAACTACAAAACACTATATTATATCAAAACGTATACAGTTTCATAGCAAACCAATTGTGCAAGCAAACAAATAAACAATTAATAAACGTGCAATAAATGCGTAATAGAAATCTTGGAAATTCGAGTTGTCACACGAACCGCCACTCGATCGGATCACTATCAGATCCATGTGCATTAAAATTCTGTTTGTTTGATAAGTGATAGTCATCGAGTGGCCAGTGAGTGGCCAGTCGATCCATTCAATATTGTTTCTTTAAAGCTAATCCGATTCATGTGCATTAACTTCAGCTTTGTTAAGTGTCAAGTATCGAGTGGCGATTCGATCGAATCACCATCCGATCCTTTTCACACTTTCATATTTCACTTGTTTTGCAAATCGTCGAATGGTACGGATTGCCCCATCCGATCCTAATCACTCTATTTGTTTGTCTCACAGGTTCAAGTGTCGGATAGCAAATCGTCGGATCACCATCCGATACTTTGTTGGTGTCAGTCGTCGGATTGTCACATCATCCCCAACTTGAAAGAAATTTGGCCTCGAAATTTGACAAGTACGCACAGAGAAGTGAGGTGATGGATCGAGATTGCTGTAGGTTTTCCTAAGGTGCCACAAAAATGGTTATTTTTAAACTATTGGAGCAAAACCGTTAATGTCACACCCTCAAATTACCACCTAGGGTGTGTCCCTGTTAGGCGTGTGACGACTAGCAATGAGCCACCAATTACATTGAATCACAAGTTTAAAATAAAATTCCAATGTTTAATAATATTGAAATCCCAAACATAAGTTATCCAAAACCATAAGTTCAGCGGAAGCGTAAAGATATCAAAAAGTAAATACTAAACGATCATAATAAATAAGTGTTTGATAATTAAGTCCTCAACATGACCATGACCACTCCTGCTCTCCTGCTCTCCAGCCAACAAGCTCCTGTTCCAATCACCTAATGACCTGCGAGCATGTAACAAGTGTATCAGACAACGCTGGCGAGTTCACAGTTTTAGAAAACGTTTATTATCAGTTGTATGTAAACAGTTCAATAATACATGCAAGTAATATTGTTAATATCTCAATTCCGAACAAGACGGCTCCTGAAATACATGACTGCCCTTCCCACGTACTCCTATCTAGTACTGGGCCACGACTGGGTCATTAGTTCACATCCGTCCTATCTAGGAGCGGTGTGAGGGTGCCAAACCTAAGTAGCGCTACCAACTAATACCCGTTACCCTCCAGGTAACATAATAAGGGACTTACAAAGATGATAGGTGAGAATATTAACCAAAATACCCGTTTTTACCCAGAAGACTTATCCCTCCACGGGATACCCACTGACTGTCCCCAACCACTGGGACGCATGCTCGAATGTAGTGAACTCACCTTAGGTTGCTCGGTAGGCTTAAATTCCTTGTCCGTATTAAATCAAGTGTGTCCTATTTTCAATTGTTGACCATAGTTAGGACTACGTTCAATATTTAACACCATGTTTATCACATAATAATTATCACACATTTGGTTGCTCATGTAATAAATAATAACAGTTTTGTAAATCACATTTAAGTGCATAGTCTCTATATCGACCCACCATTAAACCAATGACATTTTTCATTGCCCAACACTTAAACAAGTAACACTCTTTATTAAACTATAACAATCAAACATGAAATAACTTAGAGGCCACCGCTCGAGTTCAGCCGGTCTCATGGCCCACATAAGCTACTGCCAAAAAAACGTATAACCCCCCTCCACTAACTTCATGTACAGCCTACAACCCACATAGCATACCCGGCCCAAAGCAGATCACAATACATGTACAAACATCACAGCCCAACGGTGTATATGACTCAGCCCATTAACTATTTTAATGCACCGATTCCTTGCTTTTACGTGCATAGCAGCGGCCACATGATTATAACATTGTTTTTATATGACATCATGTGATATATTATAACATTGGTCGATATTTATAGAACCTCCACATGATTATAATCAAACCACTTCATTAGTGGCTGACACACCCACCTTGGGTAAATGAACCATGTGCACCAAGTCATGTGAGGCCTGACAATACTCCATAACTCAACAACCTAGCTATTAGTGTGTCAATCAAACATCATCATCGGACTCATAATAACTCATAACATGACCATATATATCCTAAAATCCTATGTATCATACATCATGCAGTCCACTATCCAACCTCATGCAAGGGTGCTGTCCAACCAAAAATGTGCGGCTCATTTGCACCAATCAAATTAATCCAAGAACAATACTAGCCCACTTACAACTATCGGCTACACACACACATGATATGAATTCTGTATTTTGTTTCTATAGGCCCACCGATTACACACATTTATTGACTTCAGTTCAATAAACATATCTATACTATCATCATGTTATCCCTACATATAATCGATCACCAGCAGCCTATATTATCTGACCATTTACGGGCGCACATAACGGTTCACATAAAGTTATTTCATGCTATCTTGACATCTAGATAGTTTCACATATTCACGTGTTCTGACACTTCAACCCATACTACTCAATAATAAAGGATAATCAATCAGTCCAATTAGTACATATCATGAATAATCAATGAACCAACAATATGCAGACAATGCATTCAAGAACATCGATCAATAAATCAAGTAGAAGAGCATTATACTAACCGATTTGAAGGCAAAAGAGGGGGGGCTGCCGTCCAACTTGTGGTTATTAGGGTTTGCTATAAGGTCTCATCCTAGTTTACGTTACCCACAATCCCTTAATATATAACTCGAAGTCTTAAAGCATAATGTGGGCTCATAAATTGTGGGTCAAGTCTCAACAGTGGGCCGAAGTTAAAGCCTAAATGTGGGCCGAGTTCTAATATGTAAATCATAAGGAGATAGTTTAAAGAGTTGGGCCGAGTGGCCCAATGGTGCATTCGACAAGTGCAGGCGCGGCCCACATGGTGTACGTATTATCTAACCGAGTTGCCGTAAGTTACGATTTGAGTTAAACGAGGCTATATCCGCACATAACCTTAACATATCGAAAGAAAAGAATAGATAACCAGATTAGAATAGATAACGAGATTAAACGCTACTAACCTTAGAAGTTTGAGTTGTCACAGTTAAAATGACCAAACCACAGGGAGCAAAACAGATATATATATATATATAGGAGAAGGATCCGTTAGAAACCACCCTTTATTGTGAGAACCGCGAGAACCAGTGTGAACACAAATAGTAATACCCCAAAAAAAACCTAAAAAACACCTAAAAATTTTTTTACTATTTTTTTGGAAAAATCAATATATTTCATTTATAAAAAAAAAATTTCAAAATTTTTTTTTCGAGTAACAGTTATGCATGCACATGTGCATTTGTATCATGTTTTGACAAATTCCGTAATTCATTACAAATATTAGACAATTGCACTTTCATTTACACTAGCACGTGTAATACACTACTTTTTACCTTGACAATATTAGAAATGCACATGTGCATCTATATGTATCAACATGAAATAAGGTGTGTTGGTACACTAGTTTCTCTTTCATCTATCATTCCATCCATAATACTCAAACATGCACATGTACATTTTTGTCATTTCTTTGACAAATTTCGTAATTCATTACAAATATTAGACAATTGCACTTTTATTTACACTACCATATGTAATACACTACTTTTTACATGACCAATATTATAAATGCACATGTGCATCTATATATATCAACATGAAATAAGGTGTTTTAGTACACTACTTTGAATACACTTTCCCTTTCATCTATCATACCATCCATAATACACTAACATTACCTTCTACCATCCATAATACGATACCATTACCTCCTACCATCCATAATACAATACCATTACCAATATTTTCACTTTATTACATGTATATCAACACCATTTATATGATCCAATCAACATATTACATTATAAATTGACAACTATAACCAAACCATCAACCACTAGATATAACTAACCAAAAAACATGTATATAGGCCTACTTCTCCATTTAAAATCACAAACTTTTTTACCAAAACACGTTATATCATGGTTATACATAATGATGCACATGTGCATTTTGAATATTGGTAATGTAAAAAGTAGTGTATTACGGATGTGGTATGGTAAATTAAAGTGCAATTGTCTATTACTGGTAACGTATTACGAAATTTGTCGAAGTAAGCATACATATGCACATGTGCATGTGCATGGATAACTGTTACTTGAAAAAAAAAAGTTTTTTTTTTTTTTGCTAACTAATATAGCAATTTTTTTAAATATTAAAAAAAATTTGAGTGCTTTTTGATTTTTCTTTTTTAGATTTTTTTTTGTTTTCACATTGGTTCTTGCAATAAGGGTGGTTCTCAAATGAACCTTACCCTATATATATATATATATATATATATATATATATATATATATATATATATATATATATATATATATATATATATATATATAAAAGCAACAATAAGAATCATGTTCTTGAAAATGTCTTAGATTAACAAATTGTTGTCCCAAGTAAATAATATTGATATTTTGATCCTATAATCATACTATCATAAGCAAAATAATGTATACTTAATCAACATATAGCTATTTGACATATCCTATATATAGCTATTTGACATATCCTGTTGTTGTAAATGATATTATTTTATAGAAAGTGTAGAAAGATTTAACATTCAACAAGGATAAATACATTGTGATATAGTTTTTGTTGAAAACATTTTTCGTTGTTTTTTTTATAAAGATACATCATATTATTACGGTACCGTACCGTACCATACCGAACAACATCAGTAGCCGTATTTGTATTAATTTTATGCAACATTGTGATATATTTTTTATTGAAAATGTTAGTTTATTGTTTTTTAAAGGAAACATACATCATATTACTACGGTACCATACCGAACTTCATGTGGTATTTGTATTCATTTTCATGATAACCGCTTTCCATAATTATTCATATACACAACTTTGTCGGTGAATGTAACATCCGGCCTTCGCACCACCAATATTGTCTGCTTTGCCCCCCATGGGTTGCCCATCCAGGAACTCACGGATTTGTGTTTGGTCGCCCCTGGTGGAAACTTCCTAGCAGGTCACCCATCCTAGTGGGATTTGCCCGCGGTAAGATACCACCCCAAAGCACGAGCATTTGTTGATTGTATATATATATCCAGAAGCAACAATAAGAATTAATCAAATTAAAAGCATCATAACACAAACATAATGACATATTTTGAAGTTTATGAGAAAACTAAATTAGCCTTTAAAAATCTTAAATTTATGCCAAGTTGACATCCTTAAGAGGGTTCATTTTATCAAGGTACGTATAATGAAGTTGTAAAATGCAGGAAAGTAAACTATGAACTTAAACATTCTAGACAAAAAATAAAGCAAAAATTTATAATGTTACTAGAGATGTTATAATAAAACAACCATGTTTTGATTCTTACAAATCATAAACCTAATTTGCAACAACCATATTTACCTCCATATGTTGTTAAATAGCTACAAAACTAATATAATACACAATGACTAAAAATATATTGTTATAATTTGGCTTTATGTATATTTAAAATAGCTCATTAATAGTAAATAAAGTTTACCATCGTAAGAGTTCCAACTTTATATTTAAAATAGCTAACTAATCGTAAATAAAGTTTACCCATCGTAATAGTTGCAACTTTAAGTTACTAAATGATATCAATGCATTTAAAACTAAAGAATCGAACTGCAGATGATATCAATCTAGTTTCTTGTAAAGGCATTCATAATGCTTCTAGATAAAAACTAATTTGTTTAACATTAAAATTTGAGGCTTGTCTTTTAGACGGATGTCACATAATTAACTAAACATAAGTTAGTTCAAAATCAAAATACACATACTGAGATAATACACGATAAGCTCTTAATTACTACTATTTATAGGACAATCTATATTAAAGGCAAGTAATGCATGTTTTAACAATATATGTTATCAAAATTCAAACCCAGCGACAATATTTGAAATTAATCACTCAAATAGTAGGATAATAAAATAATTATATACCAGGGGCTAGTTGCTAATTAAAATAAATAATATAAGTAACAGAAAATAGTTTTGAAAAAACCGTTTTCATCAAAATCAAACTTTGTTTTAAAAAAAAAAACTATTATTTGCCGTAAGAAATTACACATCGGCTATACAATTGAGTTAATTCATTATAACAATCATTACTATAGTAAAATGCTAATAATCCATTTACCGATTGAGTTTATTTAGTGTGTTGATTAATTACAAATTACAAGATAATAATATATTAATATTAACTATATAAAAAATAAAACACAGAAGTTTCTTTTTTCTTTAATACTAACCCGCTAAACTAAGTCGTGATGATATCTGATTACTTCTGTTATTTTCAAAACGTTATTTACCTTTCAAATTAATTACTTTGATTCAAATCCGAAAAAAAACAAAAATAAATTGGGTTGTTAAATAAATAAAATCAAACTCATATATCACTTACTTAACCAGATGCAAAACCTAGATGCATACCTAACCGTTTCATCTTCCCCATCTAGATTCTAGTTCCCTCGCATCTAACAAAACCCAATTTCCATATTACCATTAAAGTTCATAAATAAAATTAGGATTACCTTTCAAATTCAGTGATTTTCGCATCCGTATATTCTATGGATGAGGTAGCTATCGATCAAATTTAATCATCGAGTAACAAGAGCAGGGATATGTGGTTCTCTGCAGATGGACAGATTGTCGGGGGGGGGGGAATGAGAAAAAGTGTTGGATTTACGGTGACGACGATGGCTTGGAAACTAGTGTTTATGAGAAAAACGCTTTCATGCTGATAACGTGTTGTGAAACTGACCTAATAACACAATAAAAGAAAAGAACAATAGAGAGAAAAAATATATAATATTTCCTTGATAAGTGTGTCTAATACAAGAGATACAATGTAATATATATAGGAGAAAAACTTAGAGAATAAGTCATCCTATTTTAGGAGTTGATAACCATAATAATATAGTATATTTATAACAATAAATTTTTTTTAATGGCACTTTTTTAATCTCTTTGATCTATGGAACTTAAACCCAACATCTTGTCCTCCCAAACACAAATATTTAAAGGTTTCCTTTGATTAAAAAGCGATTACTTTTTTGAACGGCTAATTTTCCCCTTTAATACTTACACCTTCAAGGATTGAACACTAACCTCCTCATAAGAAATGATTCCTCTTACCAATTAGGATATAGCCTAAGTGGCTGTGGCGGTTACTAATCCACACTAAATATATGAAAATTTAAATAAACAAAAAATATTAAAAGCTTGGAGATCCGCGTCTTACATATTTAGTTCTAAATTGATTTATTATGAAAATTAAATAAAAAAGACAAGAAAAAAAATACACTAAAAACTTGGAGATCCTTGTTTTACACATTTACTTCTAAATTGATTATCATAAATGTTTTCGGTTGTAAATCAAGTTCAGCTACCAAACTTCACCAAACTTCGCCAATCAATTACCTAAAATCGTTGGTTGTATCTTTTCAATTGAAATTAATTGTTTTTAGAAGCCAAGTCACTCGTAAGAGGCTCAAGAATTAATTTTTAAAAAATTCGATGTACTTAGATATTGGTTAGGGAAAATGTTTAAATCTGAATAAACCCAAAGGAACAAATAGAATAAATCGTTAATCGAATCGACAAAGACACCTAGCCTCCATGCTAAATATCGTGGAGCTAAACGGCTTTAGCATACGGTCTAAACGTACATGGGGTTATCATTAGTCATTATATTTCATCACACACCATTCTTAATCACCAGTTCACACCCCACTCCATTAGATTTCATTCACCCTATCACATTTGTAATGGTCGTCACTTATTACATTTCATCACTCACTTTTTCATAAGTTAAAATAAAATATTTTAGACAAATAATGAAAATTGCATTAAACTTATAAAAGTATATTAAAAATAAAAACATAAACTAGCGAATTTGAATAAAAATCAAACGTTGAAAAGAATTAATAATATTGAAATTAAATAAAAACAACCTAAAAGGTACTTGGCCAATTTCACTTGGCCCAAATTTTTCGTTCGTGTTCTATGAGAATCAACCCATACGGTTCTTCGGTGTTTTCATGCGGTTGGCTCAAAACGTTCAAATATTTACTCTTCTCGATCTCAACGAAGTATTTCATATGTTGTACTTATCTTGTTAACTTTATATCCGCCAATAACTTGTGTTGTTCTCTATTCTCCACTATATCCAACATTTTTGCCAACTTGAATTCGTGCATGGAATTCACCCAACCTTCTTTCCCTTGCTTGACTACTCGAAACTTTTCCTCTGTTGCAGCATTCTTGGTGTTGTGTCGTCATTTAAATTGATATCGAGAATGTTGTTTGATAAGCATCCGTTGAGGTTGTGTAATTTTGCAACTCAGCGTTTTAATATCTTTTTTGAGAACCCCGCTGGGCCATCAAGATCAACTAATAGATTGGGTACCCATTTATCATGAGTCATCACAATTTCCCAAGCTTTTAAATGAATAAATCTAGTTTTTCTTTGAGTAGTGAGTGTTTAGTACTCGTCTCAGGCTACTTGGATTACATCCACGTCATTTGTTCCACTTGGTTGATTGCCAAGCTAAAATTTATTTAAAAAAATATACGAATATTAATAATTAAAAAAATAAAGTTATTTATTTTACATTTTATAAATAAAAAAGTATCAAAGCTACGGTACCGATTCAATCGATCTAATACAAACATAATGACATATTTTGAAGTTTATAAGAAAACTAAATTAGCCATTAAGAATCTTAAATTTAAGCTAACTTGACATCATTAAGAGGGTTTATTTCATCATGGAACGTATAATGAAGTTGTAAAATGCAGGAAAGTAAATTATGAACTTAAACATTCTAGACAAAAATCAAAGAAAAAATCTATAATGTAATAAACTATGTTGTGACCGGAGATGTTAAAATAAAACAACCACGTTTTGATTCTTACAAATCATTAACGTAATTTGCAACAAGCATATTTACCTCCAACCATTATTATATAGCTACATAACTAATATAATTCACAATGATTAAAAATATATTTTATTGTACATTATTTTTCTTGTAACTTATAAAAAGTTTGTTTATTCTAAAAAAGCATAACATATATGTGGGTATAAATACATAAATGATGTGCAATGTTTAAACGGGTAAATTAAACTATCATGCATGATGCACGTTATATGCATGATCTAACGGGTAAATCAAAACATCATGCAAGATGCATGTTTAAACTCGTAAATTAAACCATCACCATTCTACCATCCTATTGATGTGCCTATAAATACGTTTATTTTGTCCATTAAAACTCTACTTATCTTAAATATTCATAGAATAATACAAACATAAAGTTATACCGCACAATGATGCAGCATGTGAAATCACATACGATGGTAATTCTCCTGTTACTACTGATTTGTTACACCGGTAAGCTCTAGTTATCATAATATTTTTTCATGTCACATGTTTTAAATAAACATCCTAATCAACATCTTGGCTTTTGGATTTTAAGGTGGGAAACAGGATCTCAATGACGTCAAAACCCTTGAGGGTCTACTACAATAAAAATGTGATTTTCAATGTGATGGAAATGGACTTGTTAGTAAAAACTTTTGTTGTACATCGGTGAAAAATGAAATTTGTTGCTTCATAAAAGTAAAAATGTGTTTAGAAATATGTCCTAAAACCAAAAACAATTGTTGTTCAAAGTAAATAATATTGATATTTTGATGCTAAAATCATACTGTAATAAAGAAAATAATGTATACTTAATCAACATATAGCTATTTGAAAAATCATGTTGTTGCAAATGATATTATTATATAGAAAGTGTAGAAAGATATAACATTCAACAAGGATAAATGCATTGTGATATAATTTTTATTAAAAACATTTTTTGTTGTTTTTTATAAAGATTCATCATATTGCTACCATTCCGTAACATACCGAACAACATCAGTAGCAGTATTTGTATTATTTTTATGCAACATTGTGATATATTTTTTTATTCAATTATATATATATATATATATATAGGCAAAAGATCAAATACAAATAATCTTAACATACTAAACATACAAATTGAAGGAAAACCCAAAAAGACAAGGTGGCATTTTTGTAATTACCACCAACTATCAAAGTTACAACCAAAAATACCTAAAAAAACACAATTTTTTTTTAACATTTTTTATTAAAAAATCGCTACATTTCGTTAGCAAAAAAAAAAAAATAATAATTTTTTTTTGCTGCTACTAAAAGTAGCGATTTTTTAATAAAAAATGTTAAAAAATAAAATAAAATAATTTGTGTGTTTTTTTTTTATTTTTTTAGATTTTTTAGGTTTTTGGGGGTTTGGTTTTTAGCATTTTAGCTTGGGTGGGGGGGGGGGGGGGGGGGGGTAGGTTTTTTTAGGTTTTTGGGGGTTTGGGGGGGGGGGGTTAGGTTTTTTTTTAGGTTTTTTGGGGGTTTAGTTTTTAGCATTTTAGCTTGGGTGGGGGGGGGGTTAGGTTTTTTTTAGGTTTTTGGGGGGTGGGGGGGGGTTTTAGGTTTTTGGGGGGCGGTGGGGGAGGGGGGTTTAGGTTTTTTTTTTTTTTTGGGGGGGGGGGTTAGGTTTTTTTTAGGTTTTGGGGGTGGGGGGGGGGGTAGGTTTTTTTAGGTTTTTGGGGGTTTAGGGGGGGGGGGGGGGTTAGGTTTTTTTTTAGGTTTTTTGGGGGTTTAGTTTTTAGCATTTTAGCTTGGGTGGGGGTTAGGTTTTTTTTTAGGTTTTGGGGGTGGGGGGGGTTTAGGTTTTTGGGGGGCGGTGGGGGAGGGGGGTTTAGGTTTTTTTTTTTTGGGGGGGGGGTGGGGTTAGGTTTTTTTTATGTTTTTTTTAGCATTTAGCTTGGGGGGGGGTTAGGTTTTTTTTTTAGGTTTTTGGGGGGTGGGGGGTTTAGGTTTTTTTTTGGGGTGGGGGGAGTGGTTAGGTTTTTTTAGAGGTATTTGTAGAGTAACTTTGATAGTTATTGATAATTACAAAAATGCCACCTTGTCTTTTTGAGTTTTCCTTCAATTTGTATGTTTAGTATGTTAAGATTATTTGCACAAGAACTTTACCCTATATATATATATATATATACACATATATATGAATAACATAAAAATCTATAATATATTCAACAAGGATAAATGCATTGTGATATAATTGAATAAAAAAAATATATCACAATGTTGCATAAAAATAATACAAATACTGCTACTGATGTTGTTCGGTATGTATGTTTCGGAATGGTAGCAATATGATGAATCTTTATAAAAAGACAACAAAAATGTTTTTAATAAAAATTATATCACAATGCATTTATCCTTGTTGAATGTTATATCTTTCTACACTTTCTATAAAATAATATCATTTGCAACAACATGATTTTTCAAAAAGCTATATGTTGATTAAGTATACATTATTTTCTTTATTACAGTATGATTATAGCATCAAAATATCAATATTATTTACTTTGGACAACAATTGTTTTTGGTTTTAGGACATATTTCTAAACACATTTTTACTTTTATGAAGCAACAAATTTCATTTTTCACCGATGTACAACAAAATTTTTTACTAACAAGTCCATTTCCATCACATTGAAAATCACATTTTTGTTGTAGTAGACCCTCAAGGGTTTTGACGTCATTGAGATCCCTTTTCCCACCTTAAAATCCAAAAGCCAAGATGTTGATTAGGATGTTTATTTAAAACATGTGACATGCAAAAATATTATGATAACTAGAGCTTACCGGTGTAACAAATCAGTAGTAACAGGAGAACTACCATCGTATGTGATTTCACATGCTGCATCATTGTGCAGTATAACTTTATGTTTGTATTATTCTATGAATATTTAAGATAAGTAGAGTTTTAATGGACAAAATAAACGTATTTATAGGCACATCGATAGAATGGTGATGGTTTAATTTACCAGTTTAAACATGCATCTTGCATGATGTTTTAATTTACCCGTTAGATCATGCATATAACGTGCATCATGCATGATAGTTTAATTTACCCGTTTAAACATTGCACATCATTTATGTATTTATACCCACATATATGTTATGCTTTTTTAAAACAATCAAACTTTTTATAAGTTACAAGAAAAATAATGTACAATAAAAATATGTTTTTAATCATTGTGAATTATATTAGTTATGTAGCTATATAATAATGGTTGGAGGTAAATATGCTTGTTGCAAATTACGTTAATGATTTGTAAGAGCTCTTCTGATTGACTCGTTTGGGTCACGAACCGATCCTGCAAAGTTCGTTCAATTAAACATCTTTGCTCGTTTCGGCATTCCAAGGGTTATTATTAGTGATGGTGGGTCGCATTTTAAAAATTTTAACTTCGGAAAGTTGTTGAAGCGGTACAATGTGAACCCCTGAATCGCTACGCCGTATCATCCGCAAACAAGTGGACAAGTCGAAGTGTCCAACCGTCAAATCAAAGAAATTCTCATGAAGACCGTGCGAACGGATAGAAAAGATTGGTCAAGTAAATTAGATGATGCGTTGTGGGCATATAGGACGGCCTACAAAAGTCTAATTAGTACAACTCCTTACCGGATGGTGTATGGTAAAGGATGTCATTTGCCAATGGAGTTAGCTCATCGGGCACATTGGGCAATTAAAACGGTGAACGCGGATTACGATGAAGCATGTAAGATTCAGAAGTTATAGTTGAGCGAGATAGAAGAGATTCGAGATGAAGCTTACGAGTGTGCATCGGCGTACAAGGATAAGCTCACAAAGGTTCATAATGCGAAGATTAAGAAGCGAACCTTTGAAGTGGGCCAGAAAGTGTGGTTGTATAACTCAAGATTAAAGTTATTCGCGGGCAAGCTAAAAAGTAAATGGATGGGTCCTTATCATTAGGCGAGTGGGTCGATTCGGTGATGTTGATATCCAAGATGTTCAAACCAACAAGCAACAAACGGTAAACAGGCATCGGCTTAAGCCGTATTTGGAAAGCAATGACATCAACAATCTAGAGCTTGACAAGGTGGGTTACATCCTACGCCCAGTGAATGAGGAACAAGAATGAGAGGCCCAGGTTTGGTAGTGTACATATGCAGTTTAGTTTAGTTTGTTTTGTTTTGAATAATTATCGTATCCCCTTAAACTTATGTTCGAAACAAGTGTTCAGGACAACACGGGTTTTTCGTAGGGGGTAGGGTAATTTCCATGTTTTTCGAAAAATACAAAAACCACAAAAATTATAAAACTTAAAAGAAACAAATATATTTAGCAACACAAGTTTTTTGGAGAATTGTAGACTCCCAGGTCCTACCGTAAGTTACGACAGGTACTGTAGCTTACGGTAGCCTGGGTTTACAAAACTCCTTACGCTAGAAAGCTACTAGAGTACGGTAGGATTTTTCTTTCAGGAGCTACCGTAACTTATGGTAGCCCCTGGCAGACTAAGAGGTGCAGTAGGTCACGGATTAATATAAAAAATAAAATAATAGCAAATCACGTGATTCATCCCCACCCATTCGATTTCCTGCATTTATCCCTATCCACACATTACCTTTTCACTAACCATCTCTTTCACATAACCCTAGTTCCTCCATAACCTTCCACACCTTCAATTCTTCATATCTCTCTCAAATCTTAACCAAATCCTCTGATTTCGGGGTCTTTTTTGAGGGAAATTTCAAGAGCTTTCTGATTTTGGGTTGGAATTTAGAAGAAAACAACATTTTCTGGTCTGATTTGCATGTTTTAAAGTCGAAAATTTTGGGGTTTTAGGAGGTTACTTATTTTTGAGGTTCCTTTGTATCTTTGCATCTAGAAACTCAAGGTATGTGATGTTTTCACTCTCTTTTTGATGATGCATTATGAAATTGAGGGTTAATGTTTCTACTTGTTATAACACACACTTGCTTGTTCATAGTTGATGATATGAAATTGTTAGTTTGGAAGATGGCTATGGTTGTAAAAGTTAAGTTGATGCTAAATTTCTGAATTTTGGGAAATCTTTACATTGTAGAGGCATCATGCCAAATTTTGAAAAAATATAATATGAAACCTTGTGTTTATTGGCATCTACAACCATAGTTACAAGCAATATCTGGATCCGACGGATAAGCCGGTATGGGAGGCGGGTCCATTGGATGACCAACCGATAGAGTGGCAACCAACTTTGTTTAATGATCGCATGAACCGGTTGAAAGATAAAGCGGCGGCATTTATTTGTGAGAAAGAAGTGAAGGAAGTGGAGTTTGGTCCCCTTAATGTGTTTGCTCGATTTCGAGCATTGGGTTGGGAGGCGGCGTTGAATTGTTATGATCGCGATAACAAGAATTTGTTTGAAAATGAAATCCAAGAGTGGATGGCCACTCCCACATGTCCCAAGTATAACAAGCCACAACAAATGAAACTAATCGGCACAGTGAATGGTATAGAAGTTGAGATGTCGTTTGACACTTTGAGGAAGTTGGCAAAGTTTGACAGTTTGGTCGCAAGAGACTATATGTTCCCATCTCTCGACGATTTGTTTCATAAGCCGAAAGCCCATCCACGATGGAATGATATGTTGGAAGCTTTATTTCTATCGGGTACTTACCATGGCACACTTTATAGGAAAACTCTGAAGATTGAAGCCAAGTTGTTGCTCATGATTTGTATTTACAATGTGATCACGAGGAGGGGGGATAAGCAGGAAGTTAGATTCCCTGAGGTGCCCGTTCTTTATGCTTTGCTTCATGGGTCACCCCGTTTTCCATTCCGGTACTTGGTGATTATTAACGTGTGGATATGTCGGAACAAAGTTGGAAGGAGTATTATTCCCTATTGCCGAATAATCACAAGATTGCTCAAGATGTACAAAGCTATTACGCCGGAGGATAAGGGTGCTATGAAAAGACATAGGCATTTTGATATTCGAAGGATGGGAAGTGGGTGGACTTATGATGAATCTGAGAGATATTATAAGTTGAAATCTGAAGGTCAACGGTGGTGTGCGTTGAAGGTGGATGCGAGAGCATTGCAGCCGGGTGAGGATGATGAGCCCGAGAGTGATGATGAGCCCCGAAGTGGGGATGATGATTATGCTGATGAGCCAAATATGGAACACATGGATGTTGTGACACCCCAGGAAAACCAGTAAATGATGCAACTTACCTAGCTTCCACACAACTGCACATGCTAAATTTCGGGATGAAATTTCTTTCAAGTTGGGGATAATGTGACAACTCGAGTTTCTAAGATTCCATCTTCGCACTGTTACATGTTAATTGTTAGATTGTTTGTTGACACGATTTGTTGTTTCACAACTGCACACGTTATAGTATGTTGAATCGTACTGTGGTTGATATTTTATATATGTTGGTGTACATTATATAAGTGTGTATGTGATTTATATATGTTTGATGGGATGTGTATAACTAATAAAACTAGAATACAGAATACTTGGCCAAACATTCCTCACGAAAACACTCCCACTTGAAAACACCCCCCACCCACGAAATCATTCCGGATGAAAACACTTGTGTTTTCGTCCAGCATGTAATCAACGAAATCAGATTGGGCTTTAGGCCCAGTAGTGGGTCAGTTAATATTGTTCGCAACCCTTACGTGAAACTGTTATTTGGCAAACCCTAATCACCTCGTCTCTCTCTCTCGCTGCCTTTGAAACCGACCGACAGCCGTGAAAGGCTTGAGCCATACATCACTCGAAGTATCATCTTTTCTGCTTTGGTTAGTAATCTGTTACTTATGATTTTGTTTTATTGAAATCATGTGACTACTTGTTGACATCACGAATTAACAGTTAGTGAGTAATGATGATGAGCATGTGATTTGAATTAATTTGTATATTAGGGGTCCATTGCAATATTAGTGGTGTGATGCATGTTGTCTACGTTCGATTAATGTCGGTAATCTCGTTATGATGGTAGATGTTAGATAATTAACAGATTAGGATTCTTTATGCATATGTTGATTACTGAATGATCAAAACAATTTGCTAATATTGAGTAATGATTGAATGACTATATGATGGAGGTGATGTAACTGTTAGATGATTGTTGAGATTCTGTGATCTTGTGTAACTGTGGTGATGATGAAACCCCCCCCCCCCACGAAATCCCTTTATTCAACGAAAACACATTAGTGTTTTCGGCTATAAGTGTTTTCGGCCCAACAAGTGATATCGGCTCAAGGTGATTTCGGCCCAAAGGGGTTTTCGCCCACTAAGTGATTTCGTCTAATGAACTGTGACTAGTATGTTACTCGTTAACTCCATTAGTGTTTAACTTTGTTAATTAAACGTGTAACTCTGTTAAGCATGTAAACCCCTGTTAAGTGGTTAAGTTGTTAACTTTAGTTGTTTACTAACTCAGTTAGCTAACTAACACAGTTAGTTTGTTATCTCTGTTATGTATGCCATCTCAGTTAAGTTTGTTAACCTTGTTAAGTAGGTTAAAGAGTAACCATGTTAGAATAAATTATGAAAGACCGTTATGTGAAACATGAAATTGTATGCACATGATTAACTGTTTGTGCTGCATGATGATTAACTGTCCAACACACTCTGTGATTTTACTGCGATGCTAGTTACATGTGAAACATTACGAACGTGAACTGATTGAGTATACGTGCACTATAGGACGTGACTGATTATCTGTGAGCGTGTGTATTTCTTTAACAAACCGAGCAAACCAAGGTGAGTTCACTGCACTTTCTCAAGCATGCGTCCCGGTGGTTTGGGACAACTAGTAAACGTTTGTGTCACACCCCGACCACGTAAAACAACAAAACGTGGCGGAAACGTCGGGGAGTGTTGTAACAGAATCATTGTTTCACAACCATGGAATAAATAGTTTCGTTTTATTGAATTATTGAACTAAATGTTTTGATACAAATTTGATAAATATAACTATTATCCTCCAAGTTTTAAAGTCGCTAAGGCCTTGTCCATTCCTATGTGAGAATACACCAATATCATCATCAAATGCCATCAACTAATGTACCTGAAACACATGTGAAAATAGGTACGTCAGCATAAAAATGCCGGCGAGTACATAGGTTTTGTATGAGTTTCAGATTCATGGCTCGTTTTACATATTGCAATACTTATTTAAAAACCTTGTTTTGAAAAGTATAGTATTGCGACACAAATAACCAACTCAAATCAAATTGGTTATATTTTATAAAAAAAAAAATCTCGTAGCCATGATTCTTAACCCCAAAACATTTGTTTAATTAAATCCAGATTTGTAAATCGTTTATGGAATAAAACTCGAATAGTATAATATATTGTCGGAAAACCTTGTATTACAACTTTGTTTTGTTTACCATTGCCCAAGTGATCTAGATAACGCAACGATATATAATGTATTAAAAGCACTTATATATAGGAAGTACCAGCGGCGTATCCACCATGCTTTTAACACATTATACCCGCCCCGTTACCTAATCACTTCCCTAACCCAACGGTTCAAACAGATTCAAACAGTTCGTGTCAATCAACGGTTACAAACGGTTCACATAGTCAAATAGTCACATACGGTTCATATAGTCAAATGGTTACAAATGGTTCACATAATCCAACGGATCATCTAGTCAACGGTTACAAACGGTTCACATAATCAACGGTTACTAACGGTTCACATAGTCAAATGGTTACCAACGGTTTATATGATCAAATGGTTACAACGGTTCAAATGATCATATGGTTACAACGGTTCAAAATGTAAAACAATGTGTCCATATGCTGGATGAGCATATGCGACAAAATGTAGTATATGGAAATCAATGTGCTAGCATGTTAAGTGAACATACATAGCAAAACATAATGAAATCGTGTACTAATAATGTACTATTGAACATAGTAAGTATATGATATAAAAACATGGGAAACATGAAAGTATCAAGTAGGCACATGTGTTCCACCCCAAAACAGTTTGAAAACAGTAAAAGAGGGGACTATGTACTCACCTGAGGGTGCTTAGAAGTCTTGAACAACAACCAAGCAAAGCTAGAGTGATTAGGGAATCAAACGGCACCCTATATAGGTAACTATGTAAATAACCGGACCTAAATCGGGAGATAGGATAGAATGAGGTTCTATAAATCAAATGAGTAATTGAACTCATATGGTATGATTTAATAGACCCTACATTCTGATTGAAAGGCCTACCTAAGTGCTTTTGACCCGTTTCGACACGTTATGGTAACATAAGCTACTATAAGGCGTCGTTAGCGTAAAACTATGTTCGGATGGTTAACTATGTGCTATGCCAAGTCTTACATGCCCAATTATCCCTAAACATGTTACTAAATCAGATTACTTGTCAAAAATATGTTCACATAGGAAAAATACAGATTTTAGCTTCAAAAGGGCATTTTGGTCATTTCCTATGGGCATACAAGCTAACAAGCAAATGACTAACCAATCCTATGTGATCATAAGGTATATCCTCAGTGGTTATTCCCTATGCAACTATGATCACTAACTAAGCTTGGTCGGATCCTAACGATCGACCAAATGGGTCGGGTTCGGAAGTATAAGCGGTTGTTTAGTCCGCTTATCTTACGACCCTAAACAAGCACAAACTAATAGTGTCGAGTTAGACATGTCAAAACATGTCTAACCTACTGATTTGGTATCAAAACAAAGTGTTTTGATACCCTAAAGTAGTTCCGAGGCAAAATGCGTGCTAAAACGCATTTTGACCGAAACTTTGACTCGACACTACAACTAGATAACGTGGTAATCAGCGGTTATAATCGCGAAGGATTATAACTATCGTGATTACAATCACGTTTCAAAGTTCAATTGAACTTTGACTTGACCAATTGATGGTCAAAACCGAAAGTCAAACTGTTGGCCAAACTGTTTGACTTTCTGCACTACATAAGGAAAAAGCAAGAAAAAGAATGAAAGAAGCTCACTTAAGGTCCTTGCTATCTTTTCTACAAGAAGACAAAGTCCCAAATGCTTGAGAGAGAGCTCCAAAGCAGATGTGAAGAGAAGAATGAGAAGAATGAGCAAGGAATGAATGAAATGGATGGGCTATTTATACTTGTGGTGATGCTCTAGGATCATCACAAGTGGTTTGTTTAGCCATTAAGGAATAAATCTCATCCATACAAGTGTTAGGAGCAGGTGCAAAGCCTTGGAGAGCACTTAAACTTGCTCAACACACCAAGAATTTACCAAAACAGCCCCTGAATTTGCAAACAGATGCTGAAAACACACTTTCTGCCCAGATGAGGCGCTCACGTAGCGCTAGGGCATAGGCCTTAGGGCTCGCGCTACGCTAGCATGTATCAGGTTCAGCAAAGTTTCAAAATTGACAGAAATGGTCCCTGCACGTGTTTAAAGCCTTTTTCGATGCGTTTAAACCCCGTTAACCTCATTTCAAGGCTCTAAAATGAAGTTAAAGCATAGGGGACTCAAAACATGCTCAAAAACATCTCGGATGTCGGTTCGTTTGGTCGTACGGTCACGTTGTTCGGTTATTTACGACGAAACTCGAACGGACGCGAAAACGATCCAAATTAAGCGACGAATGGAATTTTTGCATGGCGATCACTAAAACAAAAATATTTTAGTGTGTACAAAAATTTTGGATGTCCAGATGTGTCCAGAACGTAAGATATGCGCGAAAATGCAAACTTACGCCGTTTATGACACTTTTAGTCCCTGTAAGATCATATAAGCATGTTTTCACACACCGAACCTATCAAAGCTTATTTCTAAGCCATATTTAGGTTATATATGGTATGTTTAACTTATGATCAAGTTCCGGACTGTTCGACACCATACGAATCGGTATAGTTTCGCAGTTTGACACAAATAGTCCCTGCGATCGAATAAACTTGATTTCGGCATACCAAACCATCCAAAACTTATTTCTAAGTTATGTAAAGGTTATTTAAGGTATGTTAAGCCTATGTCACTATTCCGGAGTGTTTGTTGCATTAAACTGGTTATATTTACGCATCAGATCGTGTATAACCTTCCAGAAAGCGACTTAAAGCCCGAAATCGAACAAGAATTGATATGTGCAAATGATACACATATTTTCACAATTCCCAAGTATGAAATACAAAATTTCATTGGTTTGGCATTTGTTTGACGGTCACAGTGACACAGGTGTCACAGTCTCCCCTACTTTAGGAAATTTCGTCCCGAAATTTATTCGTAGGAGTCTGTCTGTGACTTTGTGTCAAATAACCCCTAGAGATATGCAAAGCATAATCCTATCATTTCCTTAACGGACATTCTTCAGAAACGAAAATGAACAGACGGAGTCATTTTCAACAGATGTTTCCTCAGAAACGGAAATGAAAAGGATAATCAGACGGATATTCATTTCCTTCAACGGATATTCTTCAGAAGCGAAAATGAATGGATGATCCATTTTCAACAGATGCTTCCTCAGATTCAGAAATGAAAAGGATATTCAAACGGATATTCATTTCCTTCAACGGATATTCTTCAGAAGCGAAAATGAATGGATGATCCATTTTCCTCAACGGATTCTTCATCAGAACAGAAATGAAGGATTAAACAAACGGATATTCATTTCCATCAACGGATATTCTTCAGAAGCGAAAATGAATGGTTGATCCATTTTCTTCAACGGATTCTTCATCAGAACGGAAATGAAGGATTAAACAAACGGATATTCATTTCCATCAACGGATATTCTTCAGAAGCGAAAATGAATGGTTGATCCATTTTCTTCAACGGATTCTTCATCAGAACGGAAATGAAGGATTAAACAAACGGATATTCATTTCCATCAACGGATATTCTTCAGAAGCGAAAATGAATGGTTGATCCATTTTCTTCAACGGATTCTTCATCAGAACGGAAATGAAGGATTAAACAAACGGATATTCATTTCCATCAACGGATATTCTTTCAGAAGTGAAAAATGAGTAGCTAGTTCATTTTTCTTCAACGGGTGCTTCATCAGAATTGGAAATGAACAAGGTTCACTCAAGGCACATGACAAAACTCGCTGTGGTTTCTGTGCACTAAATTCCATAATTATGTAGGCCTCCATAATTATGTAATTCCTTGCACAGTCTGCACAGTTCATTTCATAATGTGTAGGGGAAGAAAAAATCAAACCTGTGATGAGTGTGGCTAGACTACCATAGGGTCCTTTTAATTAGATCAACAAAAGATCTCTTTAATTAGACCACTCAAGGAGTCTTTTCAGCTATATCATCACATGATATTCCTAACCAGAATTTTGGATCAATCTGTTTAACTAGACCACTCAAGGGGTCTAATTATGGAATAGTACTTCATAACCCAAGGGACTCAACTCCAACGTAGAAGTCCATTAAGGATTTAAGATAGTACCTTTGGATATCCTACTATGAATCCCTTATACGAAGATATGGAAGATTCTACGAGGATTTGGATAACAAAATTGGATCACAAAAACATAAAAGGGAGAACATAAGCATATAATCACATAATTGTTAAATTTGGCCTTTAAATTGTTATCTTTGAACGCGGATACTTAAAGCATACCAGGAATCCAATCCGTGGATTTCATTTGGCACTTTAATCATTTTCAAGAATCTATCTATGAAGATAGGAAAATCTTAATAGGAATTCGGCTTTGTCCTTATTGAATTGTAATGTACGTATTGAATCATACAAAGAATTCAATTAAGGGCTCCGATGAACGATACCCATCCACAAGGATCTAATTATGAGGATAGAAAGATCCTACATGGATTTTGGAATTTGTGTAACGAGAGGTGTTCCGACACCTTGCACTAGGCGTGCTTACGTCGATACACAAGGTAGAAAGTTCATGAGGTTGAGGCACAAGGCGACATATGAAGCAGAATTTGAAGGTTGAGTAGCAGCAGGATTGGTAACAACTTTGCTTTGGATCGCAAAGCGGCAGATGTTAACCAAATGTCCCCATCGTCCACCGTGGGTACATTTGAAACAGGGTATTTGATTTGGGTGATGACGGTGGCATTGATTGCACCAAGGAGCAGTTCCCTTATACGGCTTCATCCCTGAGGCGAGTCATGGTGATAGCTAAAACAACAGTCCTCTGGAGTACGACGCCTACTTACTGGGTAGTTGCAGCACCTGGTTCGGACATTTGGGTGTTGTTGCGATGAAGAGGCATCTTGAAGACAATGGAAGGCATAGGAGGGAAACAAGCAAAAGATAGCCAAAAGAGAATGACAACACATGAAGATTGTGACCATTTGTTTGTTACCAAAGGCAAACAAATGAGACAGTGACTAATCAAAGTAAGCGGGTCAATATAATGTATCGCGAAGACATGCTCGCCTATAAGTGGACACTCACCCCAAGAGTTCCCAGGTAAGAGTGACTGGTCCGATACTGCGGATTTGTACGAACACTCTAGCCTAAGACAGAAGACCCAGGGTACAGGCATCCACTCTTCCAGTTTGCACGTGTTCACATTATTTAGACCCAAACTTTGACGAGTTTGAAAACTCAAGAGGCACTAAGCCAAATATGAGTCAAACTGGAAGGGTTCAAAACCTTATAATAAATCATCCTAGAACAGATGATTAGTTTTCAAGGCAGATCAATTTATGTTCTTATTGTGGTTGTCACTTAAGGATAAGTGACGGTATTGTTTTATGACTAAACGCAAGTAAACTCGCGTTAGGGTCCTAGGAAGGTTATAGTCTAGGTCAAAGCATTACTAATAACCTAATTCCCTATAACCATTGGCTCTGATACCAACTTTTCTGTCACACCCCGACCACGTAAAACAACAAAACGTGGCGGAAACGTCGGGGAGTGTTGTAACAGAATCATTGTTTCACAACCATGGAATAAATAGTTTCGTTTTATTGAATTATTGAACTAAATGTTTTGATACAAATTTGATAAATATAACTATTATCCTCCAAGTTTTAAAGTCGCTAAGGCCTTGTCCATTCCTATGTGAGAATACACCAATATCATCATCAAATGCCATCAACTAATGTACCTGAAACACATGTGAAAATAGGTACGTCAGCATAAAAATGCCGGCGAGTACATAGGTTTTGTATGAGTTTCAGATTCATGGCTCGTTTTACATATTGCAATACTTATTTAAAAACCTTGTTTTGAAAAGTATAGTATTGCGACACAAATAACCAACTCAAATCAAATTGGTTATATTTTATAAAAAAAAAAAAATCTCGTAGCCATGATTCTTAACCCCAAAACATTTGTTTAATTAAATCCAGATTTGTAAATCGTTTATGGAATAAAACTCGAATAGTATAATATATTGTCGGAAAACCTTGTATTACAACTTTGTTTTGTTTACCATTGCCCAAGTGATCTAGATAACGCAACGATATATAATGTATTAAAAGCACTTATATATAGGAAGTACCAGCGGCGTATCCACCATGCTTTTAACACATTATACCCGCCCCGTTACCTAATCACTTCCCTAACCCAACGGTTCAAACAGATTCAAACAGTTCGTGTCAATCAACGGTTACAAACGGTTCACATAGTCAAATAGTCACATACGGTTCATATAGTCAAATGATTACAAATGGTTCACATAATCCAACGGATCATCTAGTCAACGGTTACAAACGGTTCACATAATCAACGGTTACTAAAAGTTCACATAGTCAAATGGTTACCAACGGTTTATATGATCAAATGGTTACAACGGTTCAAATGATCATATGGTTACAACGGTTGAAAATGTAAAACAATGTGTCCATATGCTGGATGAGCATATGCGACAAAATGTAGTATATGGAAATCAATGTGCTAGCATGTTAAGTGAACATACATAGCAAAACATAATGAAATCGTGTACTAATAATGTACTATTGAACATAGTAAGTATATGATATAAAAACATGGGAAACATGAAAGTATCAAGTAGGCACATGTGTTCCACCCCAAAACAGTTTGAAAACAGTAAAAGAGGGGACTATGTACTCACCTGAGGGTGCTTAGAAGTCTTGAACAACAACCAAGCAAAGCTAGAGTGATTAGGGAATCAAACGGCACCCTATATAGGTAACTATGTAAATAACCGGACCTAAATCGGGAGATAGGATAGAATGAGGTTCTATAAATCAAATGAGTAATTGAACTCATATGGTATGATTTAATAGACCCTACATTCTGATTGAAAGGCCTACCTAAGTGCTTTTGACCCGTTTCGACACGTTATGGTAACATAAGCTACTATAAGGCGTCGTTAGCGTAAAACTATGTTCGGATGGTTAACTATGTGCTATGCCAAGTCTTACATGCCCAATTATCCCTAAACATGTTACTAAATCAGATTACTTGTCAAAAATATGTTCACATAGGCAAAATACAGATTTTAGCTTCAAAAGGGCATTTTGGTCATTTCCTATGGGCATACAAGCTAACAAGCAAATGACTAACCAATCCTATGTGATCATAAGGTATATCCTCAGTGGTTATTCCCTATGCAACTATGATCACTAACTAAGCTTGGTCGGATCCTAACGATCGACCAAATGGGTCGGGTTCGGAAGTATAAGCGGTTGTTTAGTCCGCTTATCTTACGACCCTAAACAAGCACAAACTAATAGTGTCGAGTTAGACATGTCAAAACATGTCTAACCTACTGATTTGGTATCAAAACAAAGTGTTTTGATACCCTAAAGTAGTTCCGAGGCAAAATGCGTGCTAAAACGCATTTTGACCGAAACTTTGACTCGACACTACAACTAGATAACGTGGTAATCAGCGGTTATAATCGCGAAGGATTATAACTATCGTGATTACAATCACGTTTCAAAGTTCAATTGAACTTTGACTTGACCAATTGATGGTCAAAACCGAAAGTCAAACTGTTGGCCAAACTGTTTGACTTTCTGCACTACATAAGGAAAAAGCAAGAAAAAGAATGAAAGAAGCTCACTTAAGGTCCTTGCTATCTTTTCTACAAGAAGACAAAGTCCCAAATGCTTGAGAGAGAGCTCCAAAGCAGATGTGAAGAGAAGAATGAGAAGAATGAGCAAGGAATGAATGAAATGGATGGGCTATTTATACTTGTGGTGATGCTCTAGGATCATCACAAGTGGTTTGTTTAGCCATTAAGGAATAAATCTCATCCATACAAGTGTTAGGAGCAGGTGCAAAGCCTTGGAGAGCACTTAAACTTGCTCAACACACCAAGAATTTACCAAAACAGCCCCTGAATTTGCAAACAGATGCTGAAAACACACTTTCTGCCCAGATGAGGCGCTCGCGTAGCGCTAGGGCATAGGCCTTAGGGCTCGCGCTACGCTAGCATGTATCAGGTTCAGCAAAGTTTCAAAATTGACAGAAATGGTCCCTGCACGTGTTTAAAGCCTTTTTCGATGCGTTTAAACCCCGTTAACCTCATTTCAAGGCTCTAAAATGAAGTTAAAGCATAGGGGACTCAAAACATGCTCAAAAACATCTCGGATGTCGGTTCGTTTGGTCGTACGGTCACGTTGTTCGGTTATTTACGACGAAACTCGAACGGACGCGAAAACGATCCAAATTAAGCGACGAATGGAATTTTTGCATGGCGATCACTAAAACAAAAATATTTTAGTGTGTACAAAAATTTTGGATGTCCAGATGTGTCCAGAACGTAAGATATGCGCGAAAATGCAAACTTACGCCGTTTATGACACTTTTAGTCCCTGTAAGATCATATAAGCATGTTTTCACACACCGAACCTATCAAAGCTTATTTCTAAGCCATATTTAGGTTATATATGGTATGTTTAACTTATGATCAAGTTCCGGACTGTTCGACACCATACGAATCGGTATAGTTTCGCAGTTTGACACAAATAGTCCCTGCGATCGAATAAACTTGATTTCGGCATACCAAACCATCCAAAACTTATTTCTAAGTTATGTAAAGGTTATTTAAGGTATGTTAAGCCTATGTCACTATTCCGGAGTGTTTGTTGCATTAAACTGGTTATATTTACGCATCAGATCGTGTATAACCTTCCAGAAAGCGACTTAAAGCCCGAAATCGAACAAGAATTGATATGTGCAAATGATACACATATTTTCACAATTCCCAAGTATGAAATACAAAATTTCATTGGTTTGGCATTTGTTTGACGGTCACAGTGACACAGGTGTCACAGTTTGAAAAGGGAATCTTGGGTAAACAATGTAATTGAGTCTTGGTATTTGCGTATGGGATCGATCATTACTGTAGGTCCCTCTCGGAGGATGAAGTTCAACCTTAACCTTGTTATACTAACCCACTAGCAAGTGCGGAATCCAAGCTAGTGAGCAAACCGAGTTGAATCAAGCACAAACACAACACACAAAGATTCACCGATTAACACAACTTGTATTAATGCGAATGAAAGGTTCCGGTTACAAGCTCAATGTTTACAAATCAGTTTTGCAAACTCTCAAAGTGTGTGTGTGTGTTCACAGAATGCTCTCCTTCTCTCTTGTGTCAACTCCCTCATGAACACACACTGCATGGGTATATATATACCCAGCAATGGTTGCCTGTCCGAAGGATC
This sequence comes from Helianthus annuus, assembly GCF_002127325.2. Lineage (NCBI taxonomy): Eukaryota > Viridiplantae > Streptophyta > Magnoliopsida > Asterales > Asteraceae > Helianthus > Helianthus annuus. The sequence continues at coordinate 6,354,331 of NC_035434.2, forward strand.
CGATAGATGATCGAAGGATCATCTATCGATGTCAAAGCCATCGAAGGATCCACAAATACCTCGAAGGATGGTGTATCCTTCGAGGTCCATCAGAATCCATCGAAGCATATCTTTCGTGGTCATCGAAGGATCTACACTATCCTTCGATGAGCTATCCTTCGACAGAGATGTATGACAACCATTTTCTAACTGTTCGGCCAAGTCAAACCAGGAGGACGGTTGACTTGGTCAACTTACAGACTAACAAAGACATCGTTTTACATCATGACCGAAAACAGACAAAGTACAGACATAAGTGCACCAACAAACTCCCCCTTGGCTGTAGCTTTGTCTCGATTTTGGTCATCTTTGATCTTCGCGTCTTCAAGACTCTGATGTCCTTTTAAGTCTTCAATGTCGGAGGATCTTCAAAGTCTTCACGTCTTGAAAGCAGAGAGTGTATCAACAAACTACCCGTATCATGTAGGAAGTGTGTTGACAAACTCCCCCTTAACATAAGCTCCCCCTTGAGTTATGCTCGTGAATGACTTGATCTTCAATGCCTGAGATCCTTGTGGAGTTGATGATGGTCAGCGGCAACTCGATTATCTTCATCTTTTGAGTGCCTTCACGTCGTGTCTTCATTCCGAAGCTTGTCATCGACTATGTTCTCCTAGCCTTTAGAATCTGCACATGCAAGAAATCTAAACGCGTAATGAGAACAACTGCTTGGAATATAGTTAACATAAACAAATGACACACGTATGACGATGTCACAATCAAACACGTCCAACAATTTGAAAGTTTAATAAATTCGTCAGTTTTAGATTTAACTTTCAAAAACTCGCAAATTTCGACCGTTTATGAAGATTTTGTCAATTCGGTTTTTGTTCAGGTTTCAGGTAGCAAAGACTCGAGCTCCAACATCGTACGATCGAAAATAAAATGGAAATAAAATCTTTTTGGTATTTTTGAATTTTTCAAAAGTAAAGACTGAAAGCAGTAAATAAAAATATACAGACATTCTTTTTGCGAGTTTCGAGGGTAAGAGAATCATATCAGTGTACGGTCACGCCAAAACACTCTTGTTGTTCAGTTAGTTAACATTAAGATAAGCATCCTATAACAATTATCGGTATTGTTGTCCACTTAAACTCAACTTATCAGATGTAATCATGGCAAGGGGATACGTTAAGGTATGATTTATACTTACCGACCGGTGTTCATCCACATCACGACACATTCCCGTATCAAGGTATGCACGAGGGTTCATCTTACCGGTGGGTATACCGATTATCATCTGTTTGACCGTATATGATGTGAGTTCTCACTTATTTTGATTTGAAAACAAGCCCTATGTGATATAATCACTTATTGATGAGGAACTTGATTTTCATATGCATGAGGGCACAGGAGCAAGTCCGTGAACAGGTCAGTACTTTTGTACAGCAGAGAGACGAACTTGACTCCCGGATAAATGTGATATTTTATCACTTATTTGATTTGGACATGTGATTGTTTATCACTTATTGAGGTCGAATGCAGTATGTAATATGTACACGTATGTATAGTATCATGGAAGATCTAGACTTGCGTCCCCATTATTTTTCGGTAAAAGATACAACCATGATACCCATATGATAAGCAGCATAAAGACCGAATATCTCAGAATCTCGGCAATCTATCAAACGAAATTTCGGTACTAAGACCATATGCCAATGAATGGTTCCCACCTGATCTTCAGTCGATTTAAGTTTATATCACCCTGCACACTTTAAAATGATTGTGAGCCTACCGATACATCTTATATAGAGCTGCTTATCGTTTTTCATTTAAGGTTTAAAGAGGTTTGAATAGACCACTGATGTACTATCATTTTCTCTTTTGCTCGCCAGGAAACTCATTTTTGTTTTTCTATTGTTTGTGTGTTTTTGAAATTTTTTGATGTTTTTGGATTTTCAGATTTTTGGATTTACTCCCCCTAAAATCAATAAACTAAGATAAATTTAAAAACACAAAGATATTTACAAAAATGATTTTCCGATGTTGGTATACTCTTGCTTGACCTTAATGCCATTTACCAATAATAAAAAAAATCAAATCTTGATTTGTCAAATGCGTTGGTAAAAAGTCAAATGCGTTGGTAAAAAGGTCGGCACGTTGGTCATCGGTGTGGACCATGACAACATTGACGAGTTTCATAAAGAAACAATCACGTGTGAGGTGATATTCGAGATCAACGTGTCAGGCCAAAGAGTGCTGTATGAGATGATAATAATTCATAAAGCAGCTTAAATATCGACAAGCATAAGAGAGATTAGAAGTTCAAAACCGTATCCTGCAACTGCTTCGTGCATTGCAAGGAATCTGAGTGCTCTCCCAAACTTGATATCCACCCGGTGTGGACTTCAAGGTCGAATTTGCAGCTACTGAGAAATCTCTTGACAGCAACAAGATCATAAACCTCCGGGTCCGGCTGGTCTTCCATATTGCACCAGCGAAGGTCTTTGACTTTCTCTTTCAGAAATGGTGTGCGGATGTTCAATCCATGCCAAGGCTTCTGCACATATTTCATTGTATTCTTTCCTGAAGACCCGATCAAGAACCATAGCAACCAACTTTTGGCATGTTCTTCATTTGGTCGAATTTTACAACTTCATTCAACCACATTCTTTCACCAACATATCCTTCTTCTTTCCTTTTTCTTTCCTCTCTCTCCATCAATGGCAACAACACTCTCCTAGATATATCAATATTTCGGATCCTTATGTCGGCAAACTTATGCATGGATACTCCACTATCAACAATCCTAAGACTATCAATAGTTCCTCCTGGAACATCCTGCACACTCATTCAGAGGTTAGTTGGAGAGGGGGACCCAAGCCTTTGTGGACTTGGGTCGTCCTTGATCATCAAGGAAAGTGATTTCAATCACTTGATGATTAGGAAATAGAACCTCTGGTGCTCCCCCTGACTGAATTACCTGTTTTTGTTTCCAAGCTTGTTGTCCCTTACCAGTATTTGAATTAATTGTTTTTGCATTTACTGGTTTTGCAGTTGTGGATTTAGATTGTACAGGTTTTTCTTCTTTGACCTCTGATTTTAAGGCCTTCTCAATTACCTTTTGGTTCTTTTGTTTTAACTTCTTTTCCCTTTCTTTCAAGACACGTGGGTCTTGTTTCGGGGAAACCGGTTGTTTTTGGTAATTGGTTTCTTGGGGAGCACTAGTTTTTCCTTTCAACTTTTGCAGGTATGGGCAGTATCTTACAATGTGCCCAACTGTGCCACATTCAAAACACATTCTCCGCTCTACAAACCTCGGAGAAACATGTTGATTACCAGACGGAGAACCAGACACTGAACTTTGTGATCGAGATGTGCTTGGACCTAAGTCACATCCATTGGTGTGTTGGGTATAATTGTTCTGATCATTTCGTTTTAAAATTCTAACTTGTTTTACAAAATCAATGTTAGATTTATTTTGAAATGTTTCAAGTTTGTCCGTACCCTTGGATCCAACAAAGTTCACTTTCTGTTCTCTTTTCTTAGCTGGAGCTCTTTTGTTTTGCACCCTTTGAACCTTAGGTTGCTCAACCTTAGATTGTTGAATTTTAGGTTGTGCAGCCTTAGGTTGAGGAGCCTTAGACTGCTCAACTTTGGGTTGTTGAACCTTTGGTTGTTCAGTCTTAGGCTGCTGAATTTTTGGTGCTTGAGCATTCTTGTTTTGAGCCTTCTTTCCCTGTACCTGGCCCTTACCCTTTCCTGAATTGACTTGTTGTTTTCGCTCAACTGGTAGTTTTTGGTTTCCGTATTGTTTTCTAATTTGTTCACACGGAATTGGATCACATTGGGTGACGGTTACTTTGCTACCTTTGTTTCCCAAAAACTTATCAGTACGTCCTTCAAAAATTTGCTCAATTAAATCTTGATTTACATTTTTAATCGAAAAATCTTTGTCAGAGTAGATTTTGCTATCTCCTTTGAGGGTATACAACAAGTTATTCCCTTCAGGGCTAACTACAAGGGATTCCATTGCCTTTGACATTTCAGTCTTACTCGGTTTCACTGGTGGATCACACAGAATGTGATTCTTGATAGGAATATCTGTTGTAACCGAGTTAGACTGTTGTTTCACAATTTCTTCAGATTCATCGTCCGAAGAATCAGCATCCTCAATAATGGGAGGACTCTATTCCTTAACACACGATGAATCTGACACATTCTCAGATTCTGATTGCCCCGAGGATGATGTACCAGTTGTGAACCCGAGGCCTGCTGCAAAGTCATCTGGACCGAGTGGCACAGTAGGTTCAAAACGGGGCATATCCTCGTCATTAGGCAATTTGGAATAATTGTGATTCATTGGGGGAGGGCATGATTTATAACCAATACATTTTGTATCCCCCTTTTTCCTTTGAACATCAATGATGTGATCCAATACGTAGCGGGAATTGGAATAGCTTTCCAATTTCTGCTTAATTGTCTCACATTCACACCGAGCTGTTGCTAACTCCCCCATTTGCTTTTCAATTGTGTCAATAAGATTATTGTTAGCATGTTGTTTTCGCAAAACAGCCTTTTGTAATTCTGAAACATCATGTCTTAATGACGCAATTGTTTCTTTAAATTCCTTTTCATTTCTGGTTAAAAACAAGTTAGCTTCAGTTGCTTTAGAAAGATCTACAATCAATTCTTGATTGTGTTTCTGTGTGATTTCAAACAAACTCTCCTTTTCTGCATATTCTAAACACTTTGCACATTCAACAGAAGCAGAAGTAGAGTCAGAGTTAGTATCACATACCTGAGAAGTCTGACCTTCTACGTGAGCCATAAAGGCTGTATGAAAAGAAAAAGATCCATCTTCAGAGAAAAACTTAGCAAGCTTCTCGGAAGTTCCAGCAGATTTCTGGCAGAGAATAGATCTCCTCTTGCATAATGCTTCAGCTTCAGCCAAAAGCTCCTCAACTTCCAAATCCAAAGCATCACTTGACAAATCACCAGCATCACCAGCATCACGTGATTCCCCATTCATGCTCCCACTATAACCCGAGCTATCTTCATCTTCCGAAGATTCACCAGCAGACACGGGTTCAACTACCTTCTCAACCACTTTAGCATAACATGCTGTTCCACCATTTCCTCCTTCTCCGAGCTGAAGACTCCAGTTGCATATCTCATCAGCTTGAACCACTAACCCTCTGTGGGAATTAGTGTTTGTGGATCCAGATGTATTTCCTCCCACGGGAACTATTTGTCTGTCAGAATTGTTGTTTTGTTGTTGTTGAGGCTGTCTTTGATTCCTGAAAGGATTCTGATTGCCTTGCTTAGATGGCTTCTGACATTCCCGCTTGAAATGACCCTTTTCACCACAGTTAAAGCAGGTGACAACATTTTTATCAAAACCATACTTGGTGTTGTTGTTGCTTTCCAAGTTGGTTCTCCCCGTCCTTTCCATGAACTCTTTTGCTCTTCGAATAGCACTAGCAAGAGCCCATTTGATATCCATCATCTCAAACTCTTCTTTATCAACTTGCTGATAATCTTCATTGGTTAGATTGATATTTCCAATCTGACCTGCAACCAACCCACAGTAAGCACTAACCAAGGTGTTCAACATCTCCATATGCTCCTTGGCTATCTCGACACTGACTTTTGAAAAGTTGGAAGTGTCCAATCTGACAGTGTTCGGATTAGAAGTAGCTTGAAAGCTTGAAGAACTTCCATAAAACCCTTGCTGTTGCGGTTGTTGCTGCTGTTGTTGAGAAGAAGAATCTGATCTTGAATACATCTGTGTGTATGCTGAAGGATCAAATTGATTAGTTGTGGAAGGTCCGGTGTTTGAGATGAAGGCTGTTTGAAGCTTCGCGTGTTGAGAGGCTGGTTTTTCTCCACTGATACCTCCTGCAATCCCAAAGTACATCTTTGGATTTTGAGGAGTTAGTGTCCTTTTTGCCTTAAGCTTTTCTTCCACATCTTTGTTCTCCAATTTCTGAATTAGCTCATAAACGGTGATTGTGTCCAGAACACCATTTTCCTTGAGAATTTCCAGATAACCGCTCCATTTTGCTGGTAAGCTGTCAGCAAATCTCTTCACCATTTCTTGTGGAGTGGCAGTGACTTTAAAGGCAAACATCTCGCTCAACAAGTGATGAAACCTTGTAGATAACTCTGCCAAAGTCTCATTCTCCAAACACGTGAATCCTTCAAACTCTTTCTTCAGTAATTCTTGCTTGATCTTTCTAGATTGAGCATTTCCTTCACATCGTAGCGTGAGCATATCCCACAAGCTTTTAGTGGTTGTGCAGTAAACAAACTGGTGGTAAATATCTCTGTGAAGAGCTTGTGTGAGAATCATGAATGCTTTCTTTTCTAACTCATATTTCTTCTTATCATCATTAGACATAGTGCTGTAAGTTTCCGGATTAGATCCTGCAACTTCCAACTCATTTTCAAATGGAGTAAAGAAACACATCCATAGATCTTGACCTTGCCCCTGAACATAAGTTCTCAGCCTTTCTTTCCACCATCCCCAATCATTGATGTGATTTAGCTTTGGCGGTTTTGTGCTTGTACCAGTTTCAATGTCGTTCTGCATCATTGCTTGAATGCTGCTGCTTTGATTTGTGACCAAAGCCCATTGATTTGCAGTTATCATTGCAGCTTGAGGTGGGGCAATAGCTCGCATCCATGCAGCTTTGTCGAAATCTGATGTAGATTGCGTAGCTGATGATTGTGGAGTCAACGTTGTTGTAGTCCATGCAGATGGATCCCACTGACCGTTTGTTCCCATTTTATAAAAATTAATATATTAAGTGAAAAATGATTTAAACTTTGAAAAATTAATTTTCACAAACTATGTTAAAATGTTGAACAGAAACAAACAGCCGAAAGATCAAGGATCGAAAGACCTGAAAAACACAACTGAAAAACACAACTGTTAATCTTAAACAAATAAGGATCGAAGGATAAACACTTGCTCCAAAGATAGACACTTGTTCGAAGGAAAGACACTTGTTCAAAGGATCAACAGTGTTCGAAAGATCACTGTTGAGTTTCGAATAATAACTTCGAAAGATTCTCCTACACGAAGGATCCCTATCTTTCGAAATATAACAGTAGCTCGAACGATGTATCTTTCGAAAAGATTCCTTGGCTCGAAAGATTACTCACTGACTTCGAAAGATGTTCGAAGGATGGGTATCTGTCGAACCTCCTTGATCGAAAGATGATCTTTCGACTTCGAAAGGTATCTTTCGATGAGCTCTGACACACTGACAAAAAGGTGACAGGTTGGTGAGAAAGGTGATTGGTTGGTGAACCAACTTTCGGCAGAAGGTATGCTCAGACCCAACTTTTCACCAACTCAGATTTGACTTTTGAAATATTGCCCAAAAAGGAAGGCTTCTTATCCAGAAACCGGTACCGGAGTTAAGCCGGAATCTTGGCCGGAAATAACCATACCTTTTAGAACAAGATCTTTAGTTACCCAAACCTTCCCTTAACACACCCGGCTAGTTTAGAACACGTTTTTAAGGCTAAAAATGCAAGAAACCACCAAAAACGGGTGCTAAACCAAGTGTCCAAACACACCAAGAACTTGAACAAACCCGGTTTTAAACAAGGTAAAGAGCCTTGGCTCTGATACCACTTGTAGGTCCCTCTCGGAGGATGAAGTTCAACCTTAACCTTGTTACACTAACCCACTAGCAAGTGCGGAATCCAAGCTAGTGAGCAAACCGAGTTGAATCAAGCACAAACACAACACACAAAGATTCACCGATTAACACAACTTGTATTAATGCGAATGAAAGGTTCCGGTTACAAGCTCAATGTTTACAAAGCAGTTTTGCAAACTCTCAAAGTGTGTGTGTGTGTTCACAGAATGCTCTCCTTCTCTCTTGTGTCAACTCCCTCATGAACACACACTGCATGGGTATATATATACCCAGCAATGGTTGCCTGTCCGAAGGATCCGATAGATGATCGAAGGATCATCTATCGATGTCAAAGCCATCGAAGGATCCACAAATACCTCGAAGGATGGTGTATCCTTCGAGGTCCATCAGAATCCATCGAAGCATATCTTTCGTGGTCATCGAAGGATCTACACTATCCTTCGATGAGCTATCCTTCGACCGAGATGTATGACAACCATTTTCTAACTGTTCGGCCAAGTCAAACCAGGAGGACGGTTGACTTGGTCAACTTACAGACTAACAAAGACATCGTTTTACATCATGACCGAAAACAGACAAAGTACAGACATAAGTGCACCAACAATTACCAATGCTTGGTTAAGGGCATTGGGGACTGGACACACTCCAGGTTATTGAGGGACACACTTCCCGGATACATATGGGCACACTCCCTAGGGTATCTCAACAAGTTATAAACCGCATCCTATCACATCGGGGAATTAACCTAACATATATCTGGTAACAAAACACGTTAACTAACTTTGAACTCACCAGCGTCGTCTGACACACTTGTCTGCATGCTTGCAGGTCGTTAGAATACAAGACATGGACTTGCTATCTGGGAGTGCTGGAGTGGTCATGGATCGAGGCTTTTGAATCACTTATATTTGATACATTGGTTTTGAGTACTATTATGAAACAATTGCTAAACGATTTATTACATGCTTCCGCTATACAACTCTTTGGGGAATTCATATTATGTTTGACATTTTCAATTGGTAATTAATGGCATGTTTATTTAAATAATTATCATTGGTTCAATGTGATTGGTGGCTCAGACTCTGATGTGTAACACGCCTCGCGGAGTTCCCGCAGGTGGTATTTTGGGGGTGTTACAGATGTGGACCAAGGGGGTCCGAGAAGGATTCATGTGCATGGAGGGGGATTCTTTGATTATGCAGAGCGCTCCTATGAGCCAAATTGGGCATATCAAGGAACAATGCAAAAGTTTTTTGAAAATCAGCGTCCGCCATCATTTGTATTCGATACATGGTCCGGGTCCGAGTGGACATTTTTTTATCATCAAACTTGGATGGGATCAAGCATGGAGCGAGCTTTGAAGCATAGTTTTGATCGACAAGAATCATGGAATCGCACTCATGCCTATGCTTTTGAGTAGGAAATGAATAATAGGTATCTTGATGATCAGAATCGGCGCACGCATGATGATTGGCAAGTGGAGCGGTCGGTAGTTGTGGATCCACCACCGGTGGATTATTCGACATTGCCACCTTGCGATGGTAGCATTTCATACCCAACACCGCCGCTACATCACTCACAGTGGGTGGACCCCTGACAGGATCAGCAGCATGACGCCACGCGGCAGGGAGGAAGCGGTAGTGGAAGCGGCTCATTTGCTTTTGGAGAATTCTCAGAGATGATGGCATCTTTCTTCAGGCCTCCTCAGCCGCGATACTACTAGTCAGGTGTTGTTCTTCCTTGTATATTTTTGTAGATACTCTTTTGTTTATGTTTATGGTTGGGAGGATGGGTGGTATATTTGGTTATGAGGTTTTTGTTTTGGGTTGTGGTAGTTTGGTGGTGTTATTGTGCTTTTATTAAGAATGAAAAAAAAATATAAAAACGAGAAAAGAACAAAAAAGAAATTTGGGGTTTAAGTGGATAAGCAAATGTTGATGTGGAGTTGGTTTTTAGCGATCATTTCCTTCCAAAGCCATATATCAGGGTCAATGTATCCCAAGTGTGGGGATGGGGGGAAATTTTGATGATTTTGAAAATTTTTAAATCAAGCGAAACATGTTCGAAATTTGAGCACTTTGTACTAACCCCGAGTGACACACCAGCAACCCCCATTTATCCTGTTCTTGGTGAGAGTTGAAGCCATTTCTTTGAATAAATATTTTCTATCTTTGATGAGAGTGGCAATGGGTGGGGGTGCATTAGAACTTGTGCTTAAATACGGTTTGAGGCCTTAGTTAAACGTGAATGTGGAAAGAATAAGGGCATTTAGGTAGCCTTGTCACGGTCTGTGCGAGTGTGGGATTTGCGGGGTTGGACCTCATAAGTTATATATATGAGCTTGGTAGCGAGAGGGGCGGGGGTTTGGACATTTAGTTGCCCATTTTGAGCCTAGAGCCGATCAATTGTTAACCCATACCTAGTTCCCTAAAATTTACCCGTATTTGACCCGGTCTTGTAAGTGTTAGTAGTTTGTTTTAGTATGTGTTTATTATTGCTATGTTTAGTTATAAAAAAAAAAAGAAGAAAAAATCAGAAAAAAAAAGAAAGAAGAAAAAAAAAGAAATAAACATATGTATTGTTTTGTATATAGAGGTTTATGTTATGTTTTGTTTTGTTTTGTTTTCTTAATGTGTAATAAAAAGACCGGGTTGAATCATGCGCTACTATTCATATATATTTCCATTTCCTACCTATATGCCTAGCCACGTTACAACCTTCAAGTCCCTTTGTTTCGCATTCATGTTTTAGCAATTTTTAGGCGAAGGATCCATTTAGGTACAAGCATATTGTTGTGCAATCACCCATTTGCCTTGTGTGTGTAGCTTATATGTTCTAGTTGTTTATTGTCACCGAGAGGAGAGACATAGTGAGGGGTGTGTTGCGTGGGTGTTAGGAAAAGGTTAGTAAAAGGACGACTTGTTTTTGTTTGGTTTAAGTTTGATTGCTTGTTTACTTGGAAATGGTTTTTGATGGGTTGCTTGGGGGTTTAAGTGTGGGGATCTGACGGGTGGTCTACGGGACAACCCTTAAGTGTATTAAAAGACAAGTTAATCCCCCATTTAATCATGTAATTGTCTTGAATTAGATAACTACAGTTGCTCATGTTTCAGGTATGCTCAGGACTTAAAAGGAGTGGAAATACAGCTTTGTACGAGAAAGGATTAAAGCGGGTTTCCTAAAGAATTGAACGAAGAACAAAGAAGTGGAGCCTGGAGCCTACCGTAACTTACGGTGGCTATCGTAAGTTACGGTAGCCCCTGAAAGTTTGTTTTTTCCACCGTACTCCAGTAGTGATGCACCGTAAAGACTTTTTTGCTACGGTAACTTACGGTGGCTACTGTAAGTTACGGTAGCCTCTGACGCAAAAAGTATAACTGCCCATTATATGTCCGTTTTCAAGTGCCTTTTCATCTATCTCATGATTGGGAACGTTTGGCAGGAGTTATAGGGCGAATTTTGCCTTGTGCAAGTGTTTGTGAACAATTCTAAACATTCCGTTTATGTTTTCGATTCGTATGAACTCTAAACTTTGTGTTATGATGATTCACCAAGCGATGTGTGGCTAAACTTTCGGTGGTCATCTTAGGTTGAAGGTTTCTTCTATGACTCTTATGTTTTTATCCGTATTTCTAGAATAATGAACTTACTATGTTTGTTAGTTTATTATGATGCTTGAATGTTTGTTTGTAAATTGTTGATTAATGTTTTGATCATAATCTAAACCGTACGTTCTTGGTGTCGTTGATAATCAAGATATCACGGGAGGCGTTAGGATTGGATATTAGTTAATTGGTCATCGGGTAACAACCTCGCATTTTCATAATCCGAGTACATAGTTCCCTTTCATCACAACAAACGTTTGTGCATGAGTCATATCTATGTGACTCTTTCTAGTTGGATTTTAGCACAATTGTCAATTGAAACCGGAAACCTAAGATGGTCGCTTTCTCTTAATTTGTTTTAACAACCAACCTTTGATTTGCAATTAGTTTAGTAATTTTAGTTCTTAAAACCAAACAATCAAACTCGTAAATTTTTATTTCTGCAATTTAGTTTAATTTTAGTTAGTTTATAAGCTGCATAATCAACATACATTCCACAGACTCCCTGTGTTAGATACCCACTTACTGCTAGCTAAGTAGTTGTAATTGGATTAAATTTGTGTGAGACTACGACAACACGTCATACCCACATACATGTTATGTTTTTTAGAATAAACAAACTTTTTACAAGTTACAAGTAAAATAATGAACCATAAAATATATTTTTAATCATTGTGAATTATATTAGTTATGTAACTATATAAAAACATATGGAGGTAAATATGGTTGTTTCAAGTTAGGTTTTTGATTTGTAAGAAGCAAAACGTGGTTGTTTTATTTCAACATCTCTAGTAACAACATCTATTATTACAATATAAATTTTTGATTTATTTTTTGTCTTGAATGTTGAAGTTCACAATTTACTATCCTGCATTTTACAACTTCACTATACATAGGTCATACCTTGATGAAACGAACGAACACGAACACGAACAAGGCCTTGTTATGATTCTTTTAATTTGACTGATTCTCATTGTTGCTTCTAGATATATATTAAATCAACAAATGCCTGTGTTTTGCGGTGGTATGTTCCCGCAGGCATTCGATATTTGGATCGTTTCAATTCTAGTACTCGATATAGAAATCAACACATGTTTTAAATTGACCTAAGACCGAAGTCCATAAAAACGAACAATTCTGCCATCACCAATGTTGATCAAACGTTTTCGATCAATTCAGATCGTCAAGGTAGTAGAACCAATATTCATCTATCTTCAGCGACAAAGTTGTATATATGAATAATTATGGAAAGTAGTTACCATAAAAATATTCTGTATGTTTTAAAAAAAAACAATAAAAAACATTATCAATAAAAAAATATATCACATTGTTGCCAAAAAATAATAGAAGATGTTGTTCGGTATGGTATAGTGGCAATATGATGATTGTTTATTAAAAAATACTTTCAGTAAAAAAAATATATCAGAATGTTGCATAAAATAATACAAATACTACTACTAATGTTGTCTATAAAGAAGCAACAAAAAATGTTATCAATAAAAATTATATCACAATGCACTTATCCTTGTTGAATGTTACATCTTTCTACACTTTCAATAAAATAATATCATTTGCAACAACATGATTTGTCAAATAGCTATATGTTGATTAAGTATACATTATTTTCTTTATTACAATATGATTATCAGAACAAAATATCAATATTATTTAATTGGAACAACAATAATTTGTTAATTTAGGATATCTTAGAGAACTTAATTCTTGAGTTGTGATGTAGCTTTCAACACTTTTTACCCCTGAATAACAAAAAACTTTTTTAGATCTCGTTGGATAACATTGTAGACTGTACTATTTTGATGGTGGACCCTCAAAGGGTTTGGTTTGATGTCATTGAGATCCTTTTTGGAACCTCAAAATCCAAAAGTCATGATGTTGATGAGGATGTTTATTTAGAACATGTGACATGCAAAAATATTATGATAACTAGAGCTTACCCGTGTAACAAATCATCATGAGAACTACCATCACATGTGATTTCATGTGTTGAATCATTGTGCGGTTTAACTTTAAGTTTGTATTATTCTATAAATCTTAAAGATGAGGATGGTTTTAATGTAGAAACAACATGTATTTATAAGCACATTTGAATAGTAGGGTGATGTTTTATTTTACCCGTTTGAACATTGCACATGATAATTAGGTAAACTCTTCAAATTACTAGTTTCTAACGTGCATCATGCATGTATGTGCCAACCGTATACTTACAAATATGTACATGTTGGATTATGTGTATCGTGTACGTGGGTTTTGTATATCATTTATGTATTTATACCCACATACATGTTATGATTTTTAGAATAAACAAACTTTGTACAAGTTACAAGTAAAATAATGAACCATAAAAATATATTTTTAATCATTGTGAATTATATTAGTTATGTAGCTATAAAACAATAGATGGAGGTAAATATTGTTGTTGCAAGTTAGGTTTATGATTTGTAAGAAGAAAAATGTGGTTGTTTTATTTCAACAACTTTAGTAACAACATTTATTATTACAATATAAATTTTTGCTTTTTTTTTTTGTGTCTAGAATGTTCAAGTTCATAATTTACTTTCCTGCATTTTACAACTTCATTATACATACCTTGATGAAATGAACCCTCTTAAGGATGTCAAGTTGGCTGAAATATATTATTTAATCGCTAATTTAGTTTTATCATACATTTCGAAATATGTCATTATGTTTCTGTTATGATTCTTTTAATTTGATTGATTCTTATTTTTGCTTCTAGATATATATTGAATCAACAAATGCCCATGCGTTGCGGTGGTATGTTACCGCAGACAAATCCCACTAGGATGGGTGATCTGCTAGGAAGTCTCCACGAGAGGGACCAAAAACAAATCAGTGAGTTCCGGGATGGGCAAACCTTCGGGGGCAAAGCAAACAATATTGGTGGTGCGAGGACCGGATGTTACATTCACCGACAAAGTTGTATATATGAATAATTATGGAAAGCGGTTATCATGAAAATGAATACAAATACCAGATGTAGTTCAGTATGGTACCATAGCAACATGATGTATGTTTTTTTAAAAAAACAATAAAAAACTTTTTCAATAGAAAATAACTCACAATGTTGCATAAAAATAATACAAATACTGGTACTGATGTTGTTCGGTATGGGACGGTAGTAATATGTTGATTGTTTATTAAAAAAATTGAATAAAAGATATATCACAATGTTGCATAAAAATAATACAAATACTGCTACTTGTCACACCCTGGCTTTTGCGGAAGCGTGGATTATTTTGGTGTGACTTCTTAATACCATAGCAACAATCATAACAATGCTATATAATAAAACACATGATGTTCATCCATTAATATAATTTAGAAAATTACCATGACATGCTTGTCTTGAAACATCGACTCAAAATAAATTACAACGTGACATGTTTAATATGAGTTCTCAAAGACTCAACAAAAGACTCTAAATAACACTAGATTTGGAGACGTGTGACCCGTCCAGGAAAGGGTTACACCTCCCAAACCCTACTGCCCCGGATGACATCAATATTAAACATGCAGCTTGACACATATGCAGACACCTGCCAGATCCGATCAGTTCCCTGAAATACATGTAGTTTGAAAAATCAACAAAAGTTGAGCGAGTTCATGTGTATGTGAGTATGTATAAACCTTTATAAACGGTGTATATATGAAAGTCCCTGGTATGTAGCAATAAAAAAAAATGAGATTACCAATGGTTTGCAAGGCCATTGATATGTGTGAAATGATGCAGGAAGACTCAAACCTAGCGGAGTTGCACTAGGCTTCCGGCTGTCACCACTATGGGCCGCCCCGGCCTCATGGGTGTGGGCTCGCTACACCCAAATAGATCTATCACTCATGTCCCTCGGTCCTACGATGAGGATTAATGGCCTTTAGTAGCCGCCTACCCACTCACATGATCTAACGGTGGATGAAAGTCCCTCCTTAAGCTAACCATACCATGTATAAAAATGTATGTATAATTGTAACATGTATTTTACCCCCGAAGTTATAAAACTGAAAACAGTTAAGAGAAAAGGGGGACATGAACTCACAGTAGTGCGTCTCCTGAATCATATCGTCAACTCAAACTTGGTCCGCTACATGACAACCTAGAACGTACTAATGTCTATTTGACGAATGGGTCGTGCCTTGGTTTTGTAATTACAGGTTTGAGTTACGTTACTTTGTTATTATTCCAAGTCTTAACTTCATGTTAAAATAATAATAATTATTTTAACTTAAGTTTTATTTTTAGGGTTTTGGAATAATAGTTAGGCAATTATTTCGTATTCGTACTTCTCAAGTATTTATATGCGCATTTCCTTCCCAAGGATGGGGGTATCTATACATGTATTTTGGTCGTTCGACTAATATATTTTTAAGTCCCACTTAGAAAATATATTTAACATTTTTGTCAAAAATAGTATATTCCAAAAATATGTATTTTTCTAAGGATAATGTATTTCCCCATGTAGGATCGTGATCTGACCCGAATGAGTCGTTCAGAGGTGTTCAACTACGTTTCAGGTGCGGAATAACAAGAAACGAAGGTAGAGACAGCTTGCAGTTCACTTAATCTACTGATTTTATTGATTTGACAATGTTTACAGCTCATTCTTCACACCGGCAGCACTTCAGCATGGAATTCTAGAAAGTTACAAATGAGTTCGCTCATGTGGTATTTATAGTTTTGGTAGGTTCCCACATATGGACATGTACACATAAGCGGACCAGGTAGGTTCCCACATACGGACATGTACACATAAGCGGACCAGGTAGGTTCCCACATACGGACATGTACACATAAGCGGACCAGCCAGGTTAAACCTATATGCTATCCTATTTTCTCGTAAAAAGCGCCCTTATCTAATCAATACAATACATAACATGATCCAAGACGAAATCAACAGATGTAGTGCACCAACAAACTCCCCCTCAGATGTTGATGGAGTCGTTCATTGAGCCACATACGGACATGTACACATAAGCGGACCAGCCAGGTTAAACCTATATGATATCCTATTTTCTCGTAAAACGCGCCCTTATCTAATCAATACAATACATAACATGATCCAAGACGAAATCAACAGATGTAGTGCACCAACAAACTCCCCCTCAGATGTTGATGGAGTCGTTCATTAAGTCACGACAATGCTGTGTCTTCACATCTTCAGTTTTGATCAGTCTCTGGGCTTTTCTCTCTCTCTGTCTTCAGACTCCCCCTTTCGATTTACTGGTATTCCTTTGTTCTTCAGTAACATCTTCAAGATCGTTATCTGGACTTCACAGAATCAAGATTGATTTCCAGGATCGAAACTTGGCTTTCTTCAATCAGAGGTCTTCAGGAATCGAGACCTGGCACTCTATCTTCAGATCCAAGATCGAAACCTGGCTATTCCTGCACATTCTTAACCAAGAAATAAATTTTCTAAAAATAACAATTAAAAAGCATCAACACTAACTCTTCCTCAGAAATAAGTGCACCAACTACAACTCTCCCTCAAATTACTTTCTCTATGATGAACCACTTGTTAAAAAAATTTTGACATTTAAAGCACACTCCCCCTTACAACAATGTCATCATGTTTAGCACTCGGAATTTTGAAAATCAGCTTTCCTACATCAATTGTCAAAAATCTTTTTGTCTTTTTCAAAAGTTTATGCTAAAACACATACAAAATCTTTTTGGATTTTTCTAAAAAAAATAATTGACACCACTTGTAAAAGCACGAGAATGTAAAAATGAAATATTTACAAACATATTTTTGTGAGTTCGTGTAAGAGGATCATATTAATTTATGAGACATGTCACTAACACCGTTAAGCTTGATTACATTTTCAGTTCAAAAAAATTCACCTAGATTGTCAGTATATCGGTCCACTGAAATTCTCACACAAAGTTCAATTGATCCGAGATACGATGTTAATGTCTTAGATACTGACTTATTCGTGTGTCTCACTACTTGAATATACTCCCGTATCCAGATCCCAATATTCAGTCTTACAGGTGAGTATACCACAGCTGATATCTGTATAGGTGTTAGATGCGAGGGCCGTGAGAGCTCAGGTCGATACTTCCGTATACGCAGAAAGATGACGGCTTCGACTTTTGGTGTGTCCCCTTTAGAGGATCTTTTTATTTCAACAGCAGCGACTATCAATTTTATTGTTTCATCAGCATGCTGAGGGCGAAGCTATGTTTCAAGCTTTTGCGGAAAGCATTATCCGGGGACTAGGTCAGTACTTCCACACAGCAGAAGTCCCGGGATAATACCCCAGATATCACTGAGCATAAAGACCTAGTATCTCAGAATAAGGGACCTTTCAAACAAGATTTCAGGGGTTACCTATATATCCAAGTTTGTGTTAACCCACAGAACAAGCAAGTTTGAAATTTAGTTTATATCTCGTCACAATTTACTAAGTTTGTAAAAACCTACTGGCACATCCTCAGTGAGATTGTTTATCACATTTTATCTTTACATTTCTTTAGCATGTTGTGACAGCCTACTGATGTACTATCATTTCCTCAAAACTCATTTTTTTAAATTTTCAAATGTTTTTGGATTTTCTGAAATTTCCCTACTCCCCCTAAAATGCAAACACATTTCAAAGAAAATTTGAAAACTACTAGACTTTTGACCCACTTGAAAAGTAAAAAGTAAAACAAACTGTACAGAAACTTGACAACTGACATCGAATCACATCAAATCGCCATTCACTCGACAAAAACAATCTGAACTCCCTCTTTCAACAAACCATTTTCTCATTTAGATCTCAAAACACTTAAGTTTGTTTTAATCGAAATGATTTTTCTGGAAAATGAGTTTGTTTTTACCACTTTTTAAGTTTACCACTTGTGAAGCATGGGGATATGGTTCATCATCTTGTTTATCAATCTCATATATATAGTAAATCAAGTACAACTTAATGTCCCTGATTTACTATTTGCAGTTCAGAAACCTCTGTATCACTTGTAAACATAATCTCTTCAAAGTATAACCAACAAATACCACTTGTAAGTAAACCAAATAATACCACTTGTAGGTTTTCCTGTAGGAATGAGACATCTACAGAAACCTCTTTACCACTTGTCAAATTAGTCAGAAAGATGCCGATTCCTGCTTCTTATAGGTCCCCTTGATGTATATGGATCTTCACAGAATCGTCTTTCCAATCAAGAGTGCGGAATCCTCTTGATCAGAATTAGCAGAAAACGTGTAGAAAACAGAAATCAGCAATCACTTTCAAACCGGGTTTTCTATTGATTATCAATCTCACGAATTACAATCAATCCAAAACCCTAACACACTCAAATTCGTCCAAGCTGTAGGAGCTCTCACGAAATTCTATCTCTCACAACTGTTTTTTGCTGATTAACTGATTAACTGATCAACCTAAACCCTAAAGCCTAACCTTGTTTATATAACACAAGGTTTGCTATTTGGGCTAGGGTTTCCTACATGGGCAAAGCCCAATTCGTTTCCCCTTGACCCAAATGGGTTTAGTTTAGCCCAAACACTATTATCTCACTATTACAAAGCTAAACCCGCTAACTGTTTATCGTTTAACTAATTACAAGATATCCAAAGACCAAATCTAAGCTGTTGTCACAAATATGCACCAACAAACTCCCCCTTAACAATAGCTTCATAAAAACTTTGTCTTGAGTCAAAACTTTGTCTTCAGTCTTCTTGCAATCTTCAAGTAATCTTGCACTGTCTTTGGTCTTTGGATAGCTTCAGCTTCAACAGCTTCTGTCAGCAACAGACTCCCCCTAAGCTGATGCATCCAATCACCAAATCTTCAACACGTTAGCACTTGAGTAAACTCCAGTTCAGCATTTGCACAGCAATCTTCAATTCTTCAACTTTGTCTGCAATATAGAAAGGAGGTTCTACCATGCAGCCAATCAAACTCTCATCTTCACACTTCACAGCAACTTCTCAGCAACAAACCGCTTCAATCTGTATACTATAAAACAAACATCTCGAGAAACCATAAGAATTTTTCAACATAAGTTAAATAAATTATTATTTTTCAAGAGATTAGTTAAACTGTATAACAGATTAAGCCTTTTCAACTTATCACCAACACGTAAAACTTTTCAACACACAAGAACCTGCCTGATTGAAAATTTTTGAACTCACTTACTAACACCGTCTCCCCCTATCGGTAACAATTCCTCCTCGAATAACAGTTTTCCGTACGTTAAGAATTTTAAACAGAAAATGACACTATTTTTTGGATTTTTATATTTTTCTGAAAGCAAGTAAATAACAAAAACAATAAACACTCTATTTTTGTGAGAATCACTGGTAAGAAGATCATATCAGCACAAGCAAACTGTTTCACACAATCATATAATTCTTTATTTAATTTTTCGTGAAAAGCAGTTCAAGACAATTACCAGTATGTTTGTCCACTTAAACAAAATGCATGAACATTTCAAGTACCATTACCATATGATACGTTAAGGTAATTTATTACACTGAAATAGTAGCGTGTCCCACATCAGGATATACCCCCGCGATCAAGGTATGCACAAAGATTCATCGTAGTAGGTGAGTATACTGATGTCATCCTTTAAGATATCCTGTCTGTGTCTAGTTCTGCATTTAACCTGTTTTATCATGTTTTGATTTCGTAACCATGAACACCCAATTAAATACAAATTAAATCCTGGAAATATAAACAGCACACTCTATCATGCAAGTATCTTCCCTACCACATATTTCACAAGTCCAATCCAGATTTCTGAAATCTTAACTGGGAATAGGTTGAGAAGAGAACAGAATAGATCTTTAGTAGAGATGGTATAATATACAGATCAAATGAGATTTTCTCAGTTTGATATAGGTTTCTTGGGTTTCTTTTGGGCACTTGAGGGCCTCTTTCGGGTGTATTAGATCTATAGTGCGACAACGAACAACTAGGTCAGCATGTATCTGGATGCAGCAGAAGCTGTCGTTGCCTAGCACCTCCAGGTCAGCATATATCTGGATGCAGCAGAGGAGGTACACGACTTTGTTCAGAGAAGATTTCAGAATCAGATCAAAATTGTGTGTATCGGGAAATATACAGACATTCAAATAGAAATGAGCTAATTCCAAGTGACTATCTTTCCTGGGGTCATGTACAATTTTAGTTCTAACAGACAGACAGCCAAGATATCCCTAGTTGAAACAACAGTATAAAGACCCAAAACTTCAGATTTTGGCAATCTATCAACGCAAGAATTAAGGTCATTAAACCATACATCACTGATATGTTCCCCACTCAAATTCAATTCATTTAAGTTTATATCACATTGGTAAGTTGATTATTTCATGCTTTTGCCTACTGGTACATCATATGATGAAGCTGCTATCACACTTATGCAATTTATGATTCAGTTTCAGTGTGACAGTCTAACTTGCTGATGTACTATCATTTCTTCTTTTTCACACAGTGAAATCTCATTTTTGATTTTCTATTTTTTTTATGTTTTTGATTTTTCAATTTTTTTTATTTTTGATTTTTAAGAAAAGCAATAAACTATTTACAAAAATTCTTATGAAAAACCAGTTATTCAGGATTCCTCATCCCGTTGAGTTCGACTAAGTGTTCAAAGCGAGCCCTGTCAAATGCTTTAGTATAAAGATCTGCCAGGTTATCCTCTGTGTCGACTCGATACTTTGAACTTCAATTTAAATCATTTAATATATATAAATCAGCAATCTCACATCCCCCGTCCTGTGCCTGAAGCAGCCACTATCAACATAAGTTGATAATCCTCCTTAGCAGCTCCTGCACACACCAACTAAGAAATTAGTTAGATTGGGGGACCCAAGCCTTAATGGTCTTGGGTCGTCCAAATTCACCAACAACTGGAACATCCATCCAATATCCATTACTCCTAACTGGAGTCTTGGATCGTAGACCTGTTGGAATTTGATTTTGATTTCCACTAGGCCTTTGGTCCTGAGGGTTCCTATATACATTTGGACAATTTGACCTTTGGAAATTTTGATTTTGAAACCTTGAATTTTGATTCCAAGAAGCATTATTGTTGTAATTTCTAAAGCCATTGTTATAGAAAGTTCGACCACCATTATTCTGGTATCGATTTTGATATTGACCTTGGCTTCTGAAATTATTTGTATTTCCATTAAAATTGTTCATTCTAGGTGAACTGCTTCTAGGTCTCTGATATCTGCCTGGTGGAGATCTAGGCTGAAATCTAGGTTGATTTCTTTGAAAATGTGGAACTTGTGGAGTTCCTGTTCCAGCCTTATCTACACCAACAGCAACATTTTGTGGTTGCTTAGGAGCAGATTTCTTTGGAGAATTTGAGCCTTTCTCCTCACTATCGCCATCCTTCTGTGGTAATTTCCCTCTTTGTTTGTCACTCATTCGTGCTTCACTATTTTTGTTAGGACAGCAGCTAGCTACATGTCCCTTTATGTGACACCGGAAGCACGATCTCCTTTTCAAAAACTTCTTATTGGAAGTCTTTGAACTTGATTCAGATTTCTTTGTCTGACAACTTGATTTCACATTATTGCTTGACCCAACCTGATTCCCGTCAATAACTTCGTCAACTTTTTGCTTACCTTTCTTCAAAGGACAACAACTCGCCACGTGCCCTTTGTTGTGACATTTAAAACAGGATATTTTCTCTTTGTTTGATCCCTTTTTAAATGTGTTGGTCTTTTTATCTTCAGTATCCTCATCCACTTTATGAGGTGTACTGTTAGACCCAACAGATTCTTTCAAAGAAACTGGACTACTTGGCAAGTCCACAGCTATCGGATCCACTACATGTGCAGTGGTTACAAAATCAGTTAGCTCATCTTCAGTTGGTAAAAATGAGTAGTCAGAAGATGAAGCTTTAGTAAACCCCACCCCTGTTTTATCATTACTTCTTTTTAAACCTTTTTGAATTTGAGTTCTGACTAACGAAGAATTTCCAAAATTATGTAACTTCCCCTGAAGTTCTACAATTTTGGCTTGTGCATCAGCCAATTCTGTGCACTTTTCTGAAAGCTCGTTAGTCTTTTCTTTCACAGTTTCACGAGCCAAATCAATGACCTGTAACAGTTCATTGACTTTGCTTGTTAAACTGCTAATTTCCTGTTCATTTGATTTGAGTTTTTCTAAACAGTTTGACTCTCTTTTAATCAAAAGAACATTTAACTCTTTTCGGTTTTCCAAATCAGCTAACAGAATGTTGTTTTGCTCCGATAGTCTGTCAACTTCACCCTGTAGTTCAGTGCAATTATGACACGTATGACCTACAGGTTCTGGTGTTACCTTCACCTCTGTTGTAAGTTCATTCACACCATTCATGCACTTTGAAACCTCTGCAGCCTTCTTCTCAACCTTCTGTTCAAGAGCTTTCTTCTTCTCTTCTTTCACAGCAACTGCTTCTTCATCAAATGCACGATCTCCTACACTCTGTCTTGATGAATTCTGATAGCGTTTTCGTAAAGCTTCCCACAGATCATAAGAATTCCCATAGTGCTTGATGGTATGTTTAATTCCCTCAGGCAGGGACATCTTTATCACTGCTAAAGCTTTCTTCTCAGCATCAACCATCAGTTTCTCAGATTCATCCATCTTGTCATAAGAAATCACTTTTGTCCTTCCTTCAACACGACGTGTAGGAGCCATGTATCCATCTATAATACAATACCACATTCTGGTATCTTCGCTCTTCACAACCAATTCAAACTCCTCCTTCCAGACAGCATATTCGTTAACATTTGTAAGCTTTGGCCACTTCTCGACATTGTCCACTTTAATCATCTTTAAACACGTTTTACCGTAACCGTACTGATAAAACTGTACAAAAGTTGTCCGAAAACAGTGGTTACCAAATTATACCGTTAGAATCGTCTCGAAAAGACGAATCCAATGATATATAATGTCAAAAACCTAATTTTTTTTATCCTAAAAATCGCACGAGTTCAACGGTCCAAACGGTTCTGTCAAACGAGCTACGGTTCAATTTCTATTTGCAAAACACCGAAAATTTTCCGACGCTTGCCAATGGAAATTCCACCCCTTAAAACCTCTCCTAATTTCGCTGGTTTTAGCTAAATTCGCTAGACAACAGTTAACTTCGCTGGACAACGAACTTAATTTTGCTGGTCAATTTCGCTGATATGTTAAATTTGCTGGTCAAATTCGCTGACAACTTCGCTCCAAATTCGTCAAATTCGCTGGTCAATTTCGCTATTACGACGACCAGTAAATTCGCCGAAAAACCGTGTTAATTTCGCTGTGGAAAATTTACACGGTCACCAAAGTCGCCTTTGGATTTAGCTTCGCCGATCACCGAGTTAAATAAATCATAAATTCGCCGGTAAATATGCTGGATCAGTCAATTTCGCAGGTCAGTCAAATTCGCCCAGTACAGCTAATTTCGCCCAGTCAGTAACTATGGAAACTCAATCTGCACGAATTTTTGATGATTTTCTGGATTCTGCTAACACAAATCTGCAAAATCAAAACACCAAATCAGCAACTTAAAACCGAAAATTATGACGAACTGATTGAATAAACACGAAGAACACGAAGAACAGTCTTCGAATCTTCAAGTCTATCAGCCAAAATCCTTCAAACAGTCAATCAGAAACTATCCTGAAAACCTGCAAATCAACAAACAAACAGACCAAAGGATCAAAACAGCCAACAAAAATCAAAAATCAGAATCAAAACACACAAAAATTTCGAAAATCTCAAAACCCTAATTATCAGGTTTCAAAAATTTCGAATTTTTACTCCCTGTTTCTGCAACAAACAATTCTGAACCGAGCAATCAAGAGCCTAACGCTCTGATACCAATTGTAGGTCCCCTTGATGTATATGGATCTTCACAGAATCGTCTTTCCAATCAAGAGTGCGGAATCCTCTTGATCAGAATTAGCAGAAAACGTGTAGAAAACAGAAATCAGCAATCACTTTCAAACCGGGTTTTCTATTGATTATCAATCTCACGAATTACAATCAATCCAAAACCCTAACACACTCAAATTCGTCCAAGCTGTAGGAGCTCTCACGAAATTCTATCTCTCACAACTGTTTTTTGCTAATTAACTGATTAACTGATCAACCTAAACCCTAAAGCCTAACCTTGTTTATATAACACAAGGTTTGCTATTTGGGCTAGGGTTTCCTACATGGGCAAAGCCCAATTCGTTTCCCCTTGACCCAAATGGGTTTAGTTTAGCCCAAACACTATTATCTCACTATTACAAAGCTAAACCCGCTAACTGTTTATCGTTTAACTAATTACAAGATATCCAAAGACCAAATCTAAGCTGTTGTCACAAATATGCACCAACAAACTCCCCCTTGACAATAGCTTCATAAAAACTTTGTCTTGAGTCAAAACTTTGTCTTCAGTCTTCTTGCAATCTTCAAGTAATCTTGCACTGTCTTTGGTCTTTGGATAGCTTCAGCTTCAACAGCTTCTGTCAGCAACACTTCTCAATTACCAACCTGGAAGCTCCGGCGTAGTCCTTCAACCTGTAAAATTCAAACACTATTCAAAATCTTTCAAACAAACTTTTCAAACACTAGAATGATGCCGATTCCTGATCCACGATATAAACTTGGGATCTCCGGCGTAGTCCTTAGACTTCTATGGGAAACAAACTTCCATCCAAGTCTTTTCAGACTTGATGGCTTTCAACTCTTGCGCAGTGGGGTTGTATGTTGCCTTTTTAGTCGCATAAAAATCTTTAACCCCCTTTGCTTTCCCATTCAACATTTTCCTAAAAAAATTCTTTTCACTTCCAGTAAATGTTTTCTCGACATCAAATTCTTTTTTCTCAGTGTAAAATTGTTTTGAAATATCAACTTTTCCAATTTTCTGTTTAACTTCTTCAAATTTCAGTGATGGAAAATCATCATCATTCACTGAAATTTTCTCCTCAACCTGTGGCTTTTCTGGCTTTGTGGAACTAGATTCATCGCCGACATTTTCATCATTCTTTTTAACAACCCACACTTGGTTGTCTTTTTCTTTCTTTTTGTAAAAACTCATCTTCGCACACCCACCAACCTCATATTTTGAATTTTCAAAAATTTTAAGTCTATTGATCGGTGGTTCAACATCAACAACTTTGTCTTTTAATTTCTGAGAAACTCCCTGTTTTGTTTTTGCATTTGTCAAACAGTTCCATGCAATGTGACCAGCTTCATTGCACTTGTAACAGGTTCGAGTCTCTCTTTGATAAAACACTTCAGTTCCATTCTTCTTTCTTTCAGCAAGAAACTCTTGATTTGACTGTCCCCAGAATGGTTTCTTCTGTTCATCTTCTGAGCTTCCACCTGACACAAATTCTGTTTTTGTTTTAGAATTTTTATCATTTTTATAGTTTTCTGGTGGAACAAAGCCTAATCCTTTCTTTTTGTAGCTACGATTTTGGTTAGGTTTCTTTTGAAAACCAGAACCAGAATTGTAACCCTTTTTCTTGTTTAGACGTTGTTGAACTCTTGAAGTGTACTTTTTAGGTTTTTCAGTAAGATTTAAATCTTTTATTTCAGAAATATTGATTTCTGTCATTTTGAAAACCTTTTTGATCATGTCAAAGCGAACACTTCTTATTGGAAATTCGTTGTCATAGTATAATTTGTCCGAATCATTTAAAGTGTATACAACTTCAAATGTTTCATCATCCAAATTTGCTTTTGATAATAAAAATTCTTTACTGTAAGACCGTTTAACTGACGAATTTTGACTGTTGACAGACGAATTTGACCCTCCAGACTCAGATTTTGACTCGGACTCCTCATCAGTATCCAACACCTGATCGACCACCTTTTTAATTAATTCAGACTCATGATCGGTATCGGACGAGGTAAACGTGACATCAATGTTATCTGGTAAAACGTCAGTTGTGTCGGTTTTTAGCTTTATATTGACTGTTTTCTCAAGTTGCTCCTCGTTTGGTTTTCTAGGAGAATACCCTTCCCAAATTGGAGGCGGACACTTGTTATAGCTAACAGTCGGTTTCTTACCACAATCTTTCTTCTTCTTTGGCTTCACGTCTTGAAAATCTTCCATTCCTGCAATAGTTGGGTAAATACGATCAATGAGATAATCAGAACTAGAATAACTTTGTAACAAACGTCTAATTCTCTCATTCTCGATCTTTTCTGTCTCCAACTCTTGCTTCCACTTAGCACTTTCTTCGATGTAAAAGTTGATAGCTTTCTGCTTTGTCATCATGACTGCATTCATCATCGTTAGTGCTTGTTCTCTCTCTGAGTTTGTCTTTTGGAGACCAGTTACTATTTTGTTCAAGACATCATATGATTCTTTTACATAGTTGAGATTGAACAGTAACTGATCCTTCTTCTTCTCATACTCAGCAATAATGTCATCTTTTGCTGCACATTCCTTGCAAGCTTCCAAACACTTTGTGCAACGCTTGACAACTTCAACAATCTTCTCAATCTCGATTGTTTTCACAACTTCAATCACCTTTTCTTCTTCTTTCACCTTTTCAGCTTCAATTACTTTCTCAACTTCAGTAATCTTCTCAGCAACACTTTCAACATTTTGAACATCATCTTCAGATTTCTTTTGTTGTTATTTAGCAGTTCTTTTCTCCTTCAGTTTCTCCAAGCGATCTGCAAAACAGAAATGAAAACTTTCAGGAGAAAGATGAGATTTTGCAATATTGATATGTTTTTCTTCCTCATCATCACTGCTACTATCAACTGGAGACTGATCAAACTGTACAGATTTTTCTGAATCAGCATCTGATAAACAAGAATCTGACGGTGTTTGATCAAATACAACTTCTTTTTCTGAATTAACAACATTTTGTTCACTCTCATCTGAAATCTGTGACTTTTCATCAGAACTTTCTGAGCTTTCATCAGAAGTAACAGTCTTTTCATCCTCACTCTTCACATTCACTCCAATAGACTTCATCCAGGTAGCAAACATGTCTGGCTCTCTGACAATCTTGGCAATGAAGGCTTTATACTCCCCTTTTTCATCAACGAACATATCCCAGCTGAATCATTCAGGTAGTTTTTCATCATCTTGATCAACTATACACGCTTTGCTATCAGGAGATATGTAGTTGCTCCAGTTGAAGTTTAGCAAACACGCTCTCTTAGAATCTTCAATCTTTCTACCATGAGCCGTCTGTGAATCTTGTGATTGACCAACCTGCTGATAAATGGCTTTCCGGTAGTAATCATCTTTACCAAATGGATTCTGAGCACAGCTAGCTTCTCTATTCTTGCATTCCCGTTTGAAATGGCCTTTCTCCCTGCATCGAAAAAAAGTAACTTTAGATTTATCAAAACCTAAAGTAGATACATGAGCATCAAGAAAGTCATTTCTCTCGGTGATTGTTTTGAACTTTTCAGCACGTCGAAGAACAGTTGCAAGACACCATTTGATATCCATTAATTCCATCTCTTCGGCGTCTATTTGGTCGTAATCCTCTTTGGTGAGCATGGGATTTCCGATCCGACCAGCTATTAGACCCTCATAAGATAACAATACAGAACCAAATAGAGCCATGTGGTCTTTAGCAGTGTCTTCTGAAAAGCTTTGGCTTTCTGGAAGATTTAGCGCGATGTTACACTGAATCACATATCCATTTCCCGTTTTTGTGCTTTGTGACTGAAAACTTGAATTTGACTCTTTAGGATTAACACTTGGAAATGACGAGAATCCACTTCTGCTTTTGCCAGAACCCTGATCAGCCTTTTCTGATGAATCCCCAGCACTGAACGCAGTTTGAATTTTCGGACTTCTCTCAGCTTCATGAACGGGAATACTACCTTTATAGTAAATCTTCACATCCTGTTGACCACTCGGACTATTCATCCTCGCGATCTTTTGCTGTTCCAAATCCTGACTCTCGATCTTTTCGATAAACTAAGAAATCGTTAACCCATCATAAACACCCATGTTTTTCAGAATCATCAGATATGTTCCCCACTCCTTCTGTGGTAACGCATCAGCAAGTTTATCTACCCACTCTTCACGATCTTTAGTAATACTCAACATCGACATTGATCGTAAAAGGTGACAGTAACGTTCAATCAGCTTCTTTGTATCCTCTCCCGGTAAGCTACTGAACATATCAAACTCTTTCTTTAGTAGTGCCTATTTGCTCTTTATCATATTCTCGCTACCCTCGAATTTGACTTTAAGTGCATCCCAAATTGACTTTGCAGTTTTGTCATGTTGTAGCAGAATGAATATATCCTCTTTGATTGCTTGTTGCAGTAGACTGATCATCATTTTCTCCGCTTTGTACATAACCCTTTCCTGATCCGTGAACTTAGATAACTCTTTAAGAACTTCTAAATCTGTTCGAGGCAACACATATTTCTTTAAGATGCATTCCCATGATCTAAGATGGTTCGCCTGGACCCAGTTCCCGAATCGATCTTTCCACCCGTAATATTCTTCAATACTCATCAATTTCGGGGGCTTTTGGGTGGTTCCCGTCTCGTTCTCTAAGTTCATGGCCTGAGCAATCGCAGCTGGAGTAGACGGTGTTGCAAACGCATTGTAAAATTCGGTATCTATAATGACTTAGCACATTTTCCAAGATAGTTGACAAATAAGCGAAACCAGGATGTTCAGAAAAGCGGATCTGTTGATGACCAAATAAGCGGATCTACTGATGATCAAATAAGCGAACCTACTAAACTTTGTCACTAAAAGCGGACCAGGTTGACCAGATAAGAGGAAATACTGATAAAATGTCTTTGGAGCGGACCTATCAAATTAAGTGACACTGGAGCGGACTTGATTGCTCTTTGGAGCGAATCTTTATGCAATTTGGAGCGGACCTGATGCAGTTTGGAGCGGACCTACTCAAAATTTGTCCAAATAAGCGAACTTGAATGGTCAAATAAGCGGACTTGAATGATTTTTGGAGCGGATCTACTCAAAATATGTCCAAATAAGCGAACTTGAATAGTCAAATAAGCGGACTTGAATGATCTTTGGAGCGGATCTACTATTTGTTCGAAAAAGCGGAACCTATTCGAAGACTAATTTGACCCATTTTTAGTCCAATTTTCAGTCTCAAATTTTCAAGGGTTTAACTATGATCAATTACCTACAACCTGTGAAATTTTTGTCACACACCGACCACGTAAAACAACAAAACGTGGCGGAAACGTCGGGGAGTGTTGTAACAGAATCATTGTTTCACAACCATGGATTAAACAAATTTCGTTTTATTGAATTAAATGAGTTACAATGTCTTAACAATAAAGAAACATAACAAAAATTAACTAGTCTTGCATCTTTTAATGTCACTAAGGTCTCGTCCAATCCTATGTGAGCATGCATCAATATCTTCATCAAATATCATCAACTATTGTACCTGAAACACTTGTGAAAATACGTCAGCATAAAAATGCCGGCGAGTACATAGGTTTTATGAAAAATAGGATCCATGACTTAGGTTTAAGAAAATGTTTAACCAAAAACTTGTCATGAATCCAGTTTAAGTGTTTGCT
This sequence comes from Helianthus annuus, assembly GCF_002127325.2. Taxonomy (NCBI): domain Eukaryota; kingdom Viridiplantae; phylum Streptophyta; class Magnoliopsida; order Asterales; family Asteraceae; genus Helianthus; species Helianthus annuus. The sequence continues at coordinate 6,384,113 of NC_035434.2, forward strand.
TTTATAAAACGTTTGAAAATCGATGATAGATATGTATAGTTAAAAGAATGATGTAAGGTTAAATGAATAACCAAGTAAAAATGAGTTTGTATAAAACAAACTGTTTTGTAAAACAATGTCTTGTGAAAAATATGTTATTTGTGTAAAAATGTATAAATCCAAATGAATGATTTAAATAACGCTACGCCATGTAATATAATACAAGCACTTATATATAGGAAGTACCAGCGGCGTATCCACCATGCTTGTATCACATTACACACGTCTCGTTACTCAAATCACTTACCCACATAAACCACCAATGTAAATTGCCCATGTCTAAACCGTTATCAAATGTCAATCAAGTATTGTGTAAACAAAATGTCATGTATGGCAAGTGAAATATGTAACAACCAAACCATAGGTAAGAATGCACAAACAATGTACTAAGTATGCGACGGATGGACATACATAGCATGATACCAAGTATAAGATGTCTTGTAAAATGATGTACTAAGTATGATGAACATACATAGCATGAAATGTTATGTAAAACGATGTACTAAGTATGCACACAATGGGCATACATAGCATGTGATGTAAAATGTACTAAGTATGATGAACATACATAGCATGAAATGTTATGTAAAACGATGCACTAAGTATGCACACAATGGGCATACATAGCAAAAACATAATGAAATCATGTACTAATAATGTACTAATGAACATAGCAAGTATATGATATAAAAGCATGAAATCATGAAAGTAACAAGTAGGCACATGTGTTTCACCCCAAAATGTTTGAAAACAGTAAAAGAGGGGTCTATGTACTCACTTGAGGGTGCTTAGAAGTCTTAGGATAACCACCAAGCAAAGCTAGAAGATCACGGAATCAAACGGCACAGAAGGTCCCCGCAAGATTCGAACCCGATTCACTCTCAGGTAGGAAGCATATACTTCCACTTAGAGAGTGTAGAATCAGATTCAAATGTCAGGAAGAATGAAATGGGTGAGGGGTATTTATAGATTTCCTTGAACCGTTAAGATCGTTCATCGAAAAACGTGATTTGATCTAGACCTTACATGTGGGCACATGGTTTTCAAAAACCATGGGAGCCCCTAATTTGGACTATGTTCATTGAATACCATCCCATGGTTTTGCAAAACCATGGGTGAAACCATTAACACTTCAAAATGGACCAGGTTCATTGAATCTGCCAGAAATTTCAAAAATGGTCCCTACACTTGTAAAACTTGATTTTTTTGGAAATTTTAAACCCCTTTAACCTCATTTCAAGGCTCTAAAATGATATTAAAGTATAGGGAACTTAAAATATGCTCAAAGACATCATGGATGTCGGTTCGTTTGGTCGTACGGTTGCGTTATTCGCTTAATTATGACGGGAGTCGTAACGAACGCAAAAACGATCCAAATTAAGCGACAAATGGAATTTATCATACCAAACACTAAAATAAAATATTTTCATGCTTACATAAATTTTTTTGGAAGTCCGGAAGTATTCAGAACGTAAAATATGCGCGAAAATGCAAACTTATGCACTTTTTGACGCTTTTAGTCCCTGAATGAGCATAAAGTTTATTTTTGCGCACCAAACACCTCAAAGCCTATTTCTAAGCTATGTAAAGAATATTTAGGGCATACTTAAATTATGATCAAGTACCGGAAGGTCTGTTACAGTACAAATTGACATACTTTCGCAGTTTGTCGAATTTATTCCCTGTAAGCGAATAAACTTGATTTCGGCATACCAAACCATCCAAAACTTATTTCTAAGTTATGTAATGGTTATTTAAGGTATGTTAAGATTATTTCACTGTTCCGCAGTGTTTGTTGCATTAAACTGGTTATATTTACGCATCAGATCGCGTATAACCTTCCAGAAAGCGATTTAAAGCCCGAAATCGAACAAGAATTGATACGTGCAAAAGATACACATATTTATACAGATCCCAAGTATGAAATGCAATATTTCATTGGCTTGGTATTTGTTTGATGGTTGAAGTGACACAGGTGTCACAGTCTCCCCTACTTTAGGAAATTTCGTCCCGAAATTTATTCGTAGGAGTCTGTCCGTGACTTTGTGTCAAATAACCACCAGAGATATGCAAGGGATAATCCTATCATTTCCTTCACGGACATTCTTCAGAAACGAAAATGAATGGACGGAGTCATTTTCAACAGATGCTTCCTCAGAAACAGAAATGAAAGGATAATCAAACGGATATTCATTTCCTTAACGGATATTCTTCAGAAACGAAAATGAACAAACGGAGTCATTTCCAACGGTTGCTTCCTCAGAAACGGAATTAGTCTATTTTATGTTTTAATTGTATTATGTGGAGTAAGTGTTGTCAAAGTCAAAGTCAAAGTCTAAGTCAACCTTGACTTTCTTTGACTGTAATTAGTCTATTTTATGTTTTAATTGTATTATGTGGAGTAAGTGTTGTCATCAGAAAGAATCGAAGTGATCGAATGTCTAATCAATGCGACCGATTTACGACTCTGAATAGTGAAGTAACAATGCGATAAAGTTAATCAATCAATAATCAAGTTAATCGACTCATCTATCGAACTTGAGACTCGAATTACGCGAATTTTGGTGTGGTTATACGTGTGTGTGCCTTATGTGTTACTTGTGCGTGTTTACTTGATGTTTTGTGTGGTATTCAATTGAATCAATCGAAACTCGAATCAAAACTCGAAAAGCAATCAAACTCAATCGAAACCGACATCGAAACGTGGCTTATAGATGATTGTATGTTAGATATAGTAGTTGGGACTGAAAGTAATTTGACTAGGAACTCTACCATATTTGTATCATCGTCCATCGAGATCGAAATATCGAAAAACGTCGTGAAACACTCAAAAAGGGTTGCTGATCGAACAGGAAGCATCCTGATCGAACAGGCCAGCCGATCGAACAGGCTGTTCGATAGAGCAGGCCATTCGATCGGAGATCCTGGCCGATCGGTTGACACTTTCCTCTTTGGGAGGCCTATAAATAGCCCTGTCATTGTCACTCTTTCTATATTTTGGAAAGCTCTTACCGAACCAGCCTTGTTCTTCACCTTTTCTCAGATTTCTCTCAACTCCAGTAAGTTTTCACTCTAATTCTTGTACGTTTTTTTATCATTACATGATTCTACACATTTCTATCTTTCAAAACTTGATTTCTAACCGTGAAATCACCAAGATCTAAGTGTTCTTGGATGATGTCATCATGGTGTTCTTGAAGAACATCATACCTTGGCCTCATTCAACCATGAATAGCTTATATCTAACCGATTTCCACATAAACAAACTAAGATTTGCAAGAATCTTAACATTTTTAGGTAAAACATCAAACTACCGTTCCGAACTATTCACCGGCCGGACTTGGGTGATTCATGTCCGAACCGGTGCAACAAGTAAGAACCCACGTTTTATGGTTTAACTCACCGTCAAAATACCCCAAAATCATATCAAAACAACCAAAACAGCCAAGTGGTAGACGAGAGGCCGACCAGGTCAGAATTGCTGGCCGAACGGCTAGGCTGTTCGAACGAACAACCCAGTCGATCGAACATACCAGCCGATCGACCGGGCCAGCCGATCGGCTAGCACAAGGTTCCACAATTTTCAAACTTCAAGTGATGTTCGATCGAATATGCTACTCGATTGGTAAACATTACTCTTAGAATCATGAGATACTATGCTTCAACACTTAATCGATTTTACAACTCGTTCGTAGTATGGAGTGCCACCCGATCGAACCTGCTGTTCGATCGAGTGACATTCAGCTGAGGACTACTTCTGAGGTTCCTAACCGATCGGTTTAGCCGGCCGATCGAACAGGTCGTTTAATCGATCGACCGACCTGAAAGGTAAGAACACTTCAGTGTTCTCAAATACTACAACAAAAACGTCAAAAGTTCAAACCATCATACACAGACACATCAGAGGAAGAAACAATCCACTCAGATGGTCCAGCCGATCAAGCCTACCGGCCGATCGAATAGGACTATTCAGACGGACTTTCAAGCCAAACGAACAGCCCGTTCGATCGAACCTGCTGTTCGATCGGCCAGGCTATTCGATTCATTTACCTTTGTTTGCATTTCCGCGTTGCTCATTATCATGCTATCGAACTATTCAGGCTAACCCTACTCTCAGCGCTCCCTTCAATCCATAATCAATCACTGTGAGTATACTCGAATCCCTTTTTGCTTTAGCACTTTTGGGTGTTACATACGTTACATATCAAAATCACAATCGTAGACACTATTCAAACTATTTAAATGCTAACCGATTGCATGTATTACGTGACTAAATGTATGCTTGTGGTTATGTTTACACGTGGAATGCTGTCTACCTGCCTTAGCAACGTAGTACTATAGTTTGGACTCAGCACCCGTTCACACGGGGGTTGTTAAGGACAATTACTTGCATGGATTACAGTGGTAATCATGTATTACGAACTGTCTAGGACAGTCAACCCGCAGTTGTTGGTATCGATAGGTCCATGTAGATAATTAACATGCATCATTTCCCTCTGTGTACGTGCTAGTTATGCGTAAACTATTCGAACTCTATATGCTATTATCAAACTTGTATGCGCACCTTTACATTTTATGTATTGACTTTATTTTAACGTATGTGACAGGTGTTTAAGATGTTTGCTTGATAGGGAAGTGAAGCTAGAATAAAGCTTTAGAGGCCCCCAACAAATAGTTGTCTGTCAGGAACAAGCAACTAGGGCATAGTTGTCTGTAGATCTTGTCAGGCTGGGTCTTTAGGAGCGTTTGAACAATATTTATGTTTTGTATTAACTTAAATCTGAGTTGTCGGAACAGAACTACTTGTTTGGATGTTATCTGTAATAATGTATTTGTTTATTCGGGATACGGTATGGGACGTATCTTTAACTGGATTATATAGATAGTTGTTATGGAAACTTCTGAACAATCTGTTTCGCTCAGTGCCATGCCCCGTTGATTCCGCCATCGGTTGGGGTGTGACAACATGAAGAAGCATTTTTAGAAAATATGAACATAGGATGTAAAGATCCATATTCTTTAAAAATGAAGTTTCTAAAGAAGCAATTACACTTTAAAGGGTAACAAGACTTACTAAATGCACTAGTAAGTTACTACACATTTTTATAAATTTTCAAGTTCATGAGGTAGTAACTTATGCTTGTTTTTAACAAGATTGGTAAGTAGAGATTGTATATTGTTGATTGAGGAATGTTTGGATGAATTTTTGGAAAAGAAAATGATATGCTTATAAGCATGGACACCTCCGTTTACAAAGGAAACTCTGGCAAAATTTTCTAAAAATTCCAACACTTAGAAAATATTTTTCTAACAAGTATTTACAAATATATTTTTTAACTTTGTTTTTTTAAATAAACTTCGCCATAGAATTTGTTACAAAAATACGAAGTGTCGGAGGTTGATTTTATGAATAAAAATGGATACATATATATTTAGAATATATAGTTTATACTAAGACACTTGTGTGAATATTTTTATAATTTGTGAACTAGTTATATTATTTTAGGGTAAAATAATATAACTTAACGAATACCATGGAAACTACAACTCCAAAATAATACCAAAATATCAAGGAATAAAGTATTTAAGTTACACACATAATATTTTGAAACCGAACACAAAAACGTAACTTATAAAATATTCCGGGATATACCATTACACTATATTTTTGGTAAATATTATTTTGGAAATGAAAGAAGTGAAAATATGATTTTGTAAATATTACCAAGTATATCATATTTTTTACAACGAGAAAATATATTATTTTTGAGGGATAAAAATATATTTTTCCTAGTATATTTAGAAGATATATATAATTTTTGAGGAAAAAATATATATTTTCTGGGACAATACATGATCGAACAAAATAAGTTTATATATATTTAAGTGAGACTTGAAATATATGGTTTTTGGAAATATATATTGGGAATATATTAACATATTTTTATTTGGAACAATACACCAAAATACGACGCCATTACTTGGTAAGATATACAAATACAAATACGAAAATACATATATGAGATACCCCCATCCTTGGGGAGGAAATAGGAAGTTAAAATACTTGAGAAGCAGGAATACGAAATATTGTTTAACAATTATTCCAAAGGGGAATTGGTCTGTAATAATCCCACCTAGACCTTATTTTGTTGGACCATGTTCCGACCCTAAAAAGTCAGTTGAGATAGTTCATCTTCACGTATAAAGGCGGAATCAGTATATGTGAAGTAACACAGCTTTTCCTTTCCAATTTCTCTCTTTTTATTGCTTTCTGATTACAATTTGACAGAGTTTCGTTCCACAAGCTATGATGCAAGTCCGCTCCAACATACAACTGATCTGGTATATATATAGTGTGGTGAGGTTCGCTCCAAAGAACATGACATATAAGCGAACCTACCAACTTCCATATAAGCGGACCACCTGAATACCTTATAAGCGAACCTGACTAGACCCTATGAGCGGACCTATGTCTAAATAATGTACACATAAGCGAACCTATCAACATACAATCTAATTTTGACTATCAAGACCCTATGTTGACCTATCTTGACCTAAGACCTAATGCAGACGAAGTCAACAGACATTCTATGCATCAACAGACTCCCCCTTGGATGTTGACGTAGTCTTTAACTCCTAAATCTTTAGTCTTGGTCTTTTCATCAACTCTCTGTCTTCACATCATAAGCATTCTTCACAGGCTTCAGAATCATTTCCTGACTCTAACTTCCATCTTCCCTTTGATCGTTGATCCAGACTCCCCCTTTCACAAACTCCCCCTCTCGTTATGCTAGAATCTGAGGTATCTAGTTCAAGCTTTGACATTTAGCTTTCGTTGGGAATAATAAAGTCCAAACCTGTTACTCAACTAATAACATTACAATTCTATCTTTTCATCAATAAATCACAAATACAATCAGCTTTATAAAAATCCACTCAAATATTCAGGTCCAATTTAATGACCCTGATCACTTGATTAATCTACCAAGTTCAATTTAATGACCTTGGTCGATCATTTGATGAATCAAACTGATTTTGTAAAACATTTTTCAAGCAAATTCTTAAAATAACAAGCATCAATTTAATGAACTTGTTTTAACTTTGAAAACATCTTTAAAACTCCAACAAAGTATGCTCTCCTCATTCTCTAGCTCAGAAATTTCCTGCATCTGCTTCAATCTTCAGAGAATCCAACAATCAACTGTCCACTTTGGTTTGTCAAAAATAAAGCAGAAATAAATTCTTTTTGGATTTTATCAAAGTGTTCTAAACTAAGAAATGAAATGCAGAAAACTTAAATTGCAGAAAGTAAACAAAGTAAACTATATACAAACTTATTTTTGGCGAGTATGTTAGGGAATCAAATCAGCTTTTCAGACAAATTACTAGTATCGTTAAGCTTAATTACATTTTCAGACTTAAACAATTCACCTCGATTATCGATATACTGATCCATCTTAAATTCTCACACAAATTTCAGTTTACTCAGGATACGATTTAGATGTTTTATGAACTTAGCTCATTCATGTGTCCCACCTCTTGAATACACTCCCGTATCCAGAATCTCAATATTCAGTCTTACAGGTAAGTATACTACAATGATATATGTACATAAATTAGTTATGCGAGGGCTGAGGGATCTCAGGTCGATACTTCCGTATGTGCAGAGAGATATCAGCTTCGACTTTTCAGTATGTCCCCTTTAGAGGATCTTTTAGTTACAACAGCAGCGACTATCAATTTTATTGTTTCATCTGCATGCTGAGGGTTTATGCTGTATTTCAAGCATTTTGGAGAAAGTATTATCCAAGGACTAGGTCAGAACTTCCGTTCAGCAGAAGTCCCGGAATAATACCCCAGACATCATTGAGTATAAAAACCTAGTATATCAGAATACGAGACCTTTCAAACGAGATTTCAAGGGTTACCTATATATCCAAGTAGTGTTCCCCACGAATTTCACAAGTTTGAAATATTAGGTTTATATCCCGAATAAATCTACTAAATGTGTGAAAACCTATCGACACATCATTAGTGAGACTGTTTAACTCATTTAGTTTTTACAAATCTTTAGCATACTGTAATTGTCTAGCCGATGTACTATCATTTTCCCTATATACACAAGCTCTTTTTTTCAGATTTTATCATGTTTTTGTTTCAGATTTTATCATGTTTTTGTATTTTTGCATTTTTACTTTTTTTGTATTTTCTGAAAATATATTTATATACAACTATCTACTCTACTCCCCCTAAATACCAAAACATGTAAAAAATCGACAAACCATTGCAGATTGTTTCTCGTCTTCATCCGCAACAGTACTCTCATCAACGCTCACAATTCCATCCGACACCGAAAGCAATTTCATACCATTAAGTTTTAACAAATATTGAAACCGATTTTTATCAAAAGCTTTGGTATGCAAATCAGCTTTTTGTTCGTCAGTGTGAATTTTCTCAATTCGTATCAACTTTTTCTAGAAACAATCGCGAATAAAGTGATGACGAATCTATATGTGTTTAGTTTTAGCGTGATGTACTGGATTTTTAGTAATGTTAATTGCAGCCTCATTATCAACAAACAGAGGTGTGTTAAGAAACTGCAAACCGTAGTCGTGCATCTGTTGCTGTATCCACAGGATCTGAGAGCAGCAACTACTAGCAGAAACATACTCCGCTTCACATGTAGACAACGCTACAGACGTTTGTTTCTTACACTGCCAGGTAACCAATCTAGGACCAAAAAACTGGCATCCTGCAATTGTTGATTTCGCATTGACTTTGCAGCATCCGAAATCCGAATCGGAATACCCTTCGAGCATAAAATCGCCTTTCCTAGGATACCATAACCCCAATGATGGAGTACCTTTCAGGTAACGTAATATCCTCTTGACGATAATCATGTGCGATGCTCTCGGGTTAGACTGAAATCTTGCTGCGAGGCACGTTGGGTACATGATATCAGGACGTGAAGCAGTTAGATACATCAAAGAATCTATCATGGAATGGTAAAACGTTTCATCAGCCCTGTCTCTGGTGAGATCTGGGTGAATCCCATGATTTGTTGCAAGTGGGGTAGCAGCTGGAGTAGAACTAGACATTCCAAATTTCTCTAGAATATCATGCACGTACTTCGTCTGATGAATGAAAATTCCCTCAGGTAGTTGTTCAATTTGTAGACCCAGAAAGAATTTCATCTCCCCCATTGATGACATTTCGAATTTTTGCTTCATCACCTGCTCGAAATCTTTGCACAATTTCTCATTCTTTGACCCAAAAATTATATCGTCCACATAAATTTGTACAATCAGAAGATGACCATCAACGACTTTAGTGAAGAGAGTGGCATCCACTTTTCCACGTATGAACTGGTTGGCTAGTAGATGTTGAGACAAAGTCTCGTACCAGGCTCTCGGGGCCTACTGCAAACCATACAACGCTTTGTCCAACAGATAAACTTTGTTCTTGTGGATTGGGTCAGTAAAGCCCGGCGGCTGACCGACATAAACCTCCTCTTTGACCTTCCCATAAAGAAACGCTGACTTTACATCCAACTGATATACTTTGAAGTTCTTCCAAGACGCAAATGCTAGGAGAATTCTGATTGCCTCTAATCGTGCCACAGGAGCATAGACTTCAGTAAAATCAATCCCCTCCTGTTGACTAAAGCCCTGAACAACAAGTCGAGTTGTGTTCCTTACAACAACTCCTCTGTCGTCTCTCTTACACTTGAAAACCCATTTTGTATTGATTTTCCTTTGACCATCCGGCAAATCCACAAGCTTCCACACTCCTAGCTTTTCAAACTGACTTAATTCTTCTTGCATCGCTATGACCCAAGAGTCTTCAGTAAGCGCCTCTTTGTATGTTCTCGGTTCAATCTGCGAGATAAAACAACTTAATGAAAATTCAGTTTGTAAAGGTGCTACTGTAGAATAAAAACATGTAAGGCCCTGGTCAATTTGACGTCTCGTGCGAACGCCCGATTGCAATTCTCCTATAATCAACTCCTCTGGATGATATGAAAGAGTTCGCGACATCACTTCGCTTGGAACATCTACATTTCCCTCCAGATTAGGAACATTTTGATCTGCATCTTGTTCACCAACTTGGTTTGTTTGACTTGATATCTGGATATGCCCCCCCTCAGAATCTGAATCACCATGGTCAAAAACTAGCATGTTATCAACTTCTTGATCATCATTCACTGCCGACTGATTACCAGGAGCAACGTCATCATCATGTTCACCAGCATTACTAGGACCTGCTTCATCATCATTTGAAGTTTCCCGAGGTCTTCTAGAATACTCCGCTGGGAATTTGAGCTGCGACTCATACTCTCGCAAAATATCCAGCTCATCAAAGAAATCTTCTTCTTCCTCTGATTCTTCTCTCACGTCAAACGAATCCCAAAGTTTGTCATAATGATAACGCCATGAATCACCAGGATTCTGTGGCGGCATAGTGTAACCTTGACATTCAACATTTGCAGCTTCAATAATCCGCTTTTCACTTGGAACGAAGACACGTAGCAATGGATTGGCATAACCAACAAATATTCCCTCAATGCTCTTCGGACCAAACTTTCCATGAGGCTCTATAACTGTACAGGGTGACCCGAACGGTTCTAGATACTTCAAATTCGGTTTGCGACTATTGATTAGCTCAAAACACGTTTTGTTGAACTTCTTGACAGTAAGAACCCTGTTGAGCGTATAGCATGCAGCAGAAACAGCTTCAGCCCAGAAATTAATTGGTAATTTTGAATCTGTGAGCATCGTTCTGGCTGTCTCGATTAGTGTCCGGTTTTGCGTTCTGCAACTCCATTCTGTTGCGGAGTGTACGGAGCACTAAACTCATGCAGTATACCTCTTTCATCACAAAATTCTTCCATCTTACTATTTTTGAATTCAGTACCATTATCACTTTGAATTCTACTGATAGGCCTCTGGTACAGATTCTCAATCCTTTTAAACAACACCATCAAGCTGTCAAACGTTTCATCTTTCGTTTTCAAGAATGAAACCCACGAAAATCAAGAATAATCATCAGTTACGACCAAACAGTAGTAATCTCCTGTAATACTCTTGACATTCACTGGACCAAACAAATCCATGTGAAGTCTTTCTAATGGTCTCCAAACTGAATTGACTTGCTTTGTAGGGTGTGACTTTTTCTTCTGCTTGCCTTTTACACAACTTATGCACTCCCCTTCCAGATGAAAACCTTTGACATGCACTCCTGTGACTAAATCGTTATGCACCAAGTGATTCATTTTCCTTAGGTGAATATGTCCCATCTTTCGGTGCCATAATCTCGATTCTTTTTCAGTTGCTCTAGACACAAAACAATGAGCCTGACCCGTTGTTGTAGTAGCTACGCTCATGTCCGACACGTACAGATCATTGACTCTTGGTGCCCTCATGATGATCCATTCCTCAGGTATCACAAATCCAGGTTTCAAGATCAAACATTCTTTGTCAGTGAAGTGAGTAGTATACATCCTGTCACAGATCTGGGAGATACTCAGCAGGTTGTTCTCCAGCTCAGCGATGTAGTTAACTCTCTCAAACGTTACGATTTCGTTGGATAACGTTCCTTCACCTATAATCTTTCCTCCTTGAGTACCCGCAAAACCTACGTAACCATCGTTAATGTTTCTCACATCATACAGCAACGTGGTCTTCCCTGTCATATGTCTTGATGCTCCGCTGTCCATATTCCATCTGGATATAAGTTTTGGAAGATCCTGCACATAACAAACTTTGATTTAAACAACTTCAAGAAAGATGCCGATACATGCTTCACGATCCAGGAAGCTCCGGCAATTCAAACTGTTTAGTCAAACACCGAGTCCACCCAGGCCTCATCAGCCTTAGGTGTAACCTTGACTCTTGCAATTTGAATTTTGAAATTTTCAGCCTTGAGAGGTGGAAAATTTGCATCATAATCAACCGTAATTGATTCTTCAGCCTTTTTCACTTCAGAAGTTGAAACTTTCTTCTCAATTTTTGGATTCCAAACTTGTTGAGATAATGCAACCCTTTTGTAAAATTTGTCGTTTTTAGTTACCAACTTCTTTATGGGTTCATTTTTCACACTCTTTTTCTCAACAACGATTGGTGTTTTACCCTTCACGTCAACTTTCTTCTATTGAGTCTTCACAGTTTCAGTCTTAGGCTTCACACTAGTACACTTTCGTGCAATGTGACCAACTTGATTACATCTGAAGCAAGTTCGAGTATCAGCCACTCGACTCGTGCCTTCAGACTGAGACTGAGAAGCTCTTTTCGTAAAGAACTCTTTGTTTGATTTTGAAAAAATTTCTTTTTCTTCATCAGCAAGTGAACTCGAGATGTTCACAAAGTTTTTCTTCTCGACAAACTTCTTGTTTGAAACATTTCTTTTCTGATACGATTTACCCCCCTGATAACCACCTAACCAATTGTTTCTGTTGTTATTATAAACCCGTGGTGGATTAACAGATTTCTTGTTGTAAACCTTTTCTTTCTCAAACCTCATTTTACTTTTCTTTTGACTCAGATTATTCACTGTTGACAACTCAACTTCGACCAGTTTGAAAACATTTGTCAATTTGTTCATGTTTACATTCTCAATTGGAAACTCTGAATCCGAAAACAACTTATCCGAACCCAACATCTTGTACATGACAAGATTTGATTCTTCATTTAAGTTGTTCTTGGACTTTTGTTTTGAAATGTATTTGTCCAAGAAACACCCATCTTCCTCAGTAGTGTCACTCTCTATTTTTAACACATTTTCAACAACACCTTTTACAATATCATTTTGGACACTATCGTCATTGGAAGATGTGAACGTGACATCAATGTTTTCTGGAAGTTTCACTTCACTTCCTTCCTCAAGTTCAACCAACCCATATTCTTTTTTCGTGTAATTATGCAAAATCGGCGGTGGAACTTTGTGAAAACCCACCTCGGTTCCATCAGAATACACATCTTCGCCAGCTTTGTTTTTGCCTATAGGTTTTGGAACAATATGTTGCAAAACAAAGCTTGCGGAGCTATAGCTGTTAAGCTTCTACTGGATTCGCTCGTTCTCAATTTCAGCCTCTTGAACTTTAAGTTTCAATTTAGCGATTTCATCCAGTTGTTTGTTGATTGATTCTTCTTTAATTCTTACCACTGCTTTTAGATGTTCGTTTTCTTTAAAAGTTTTACCATTTCGATCATCACTATCTTTCACAGTGCTTTTGAGTTTTTCAAATTTTTCAGAAATCTGATGGTTTTCAAGAATTAATCTTTCATTTTCATTTTTAACTTTTTCATGTTCAATTTTATCATTTTCAATTTGAGCAGTTAATTCTCTAATCCGTTCAGTTGAAGCTTTAACTGCTTTGTCACGACCAAGAATCTGATCCTCAACACTTCTGACCTTTGCTGTCGGATTTTTAATTTTCTCACCGTTGAGATACGTGACAGTGCTACAAAAATTGCATTCTTTGTTGCAATTTTTGCAATCTCCATTTCCTTCGATCTTTTTACCTGACGCATTTGTCGACGAGTTTGGACTGACCTGGCCTTTTGACTCAGACACGGAGTTAGAGTCTACCTCAAGTGCTTTTGCAGCCAGCACTTTGTCAGCCATTTTTCCCAAGTTCTCTGCAGTCAACTCCTGCGTTGTATCGATAATGCCAGTATCAAGCTTCTTTGCTTTCTCGATCTCTTCTTTTTCTTTCTTCTCTTTCTCTTCTTTTTTCATTTTCTCAGTTGGAGTTCCCCACCATTTATTTTGCCAATACTCATCTTCTTCTTTGTACTCCTTGATGATGGCTTCAATATCAAGTGTTTTGTCATCGATCGCAATGTTTCCATACGGATCAAGGTAACATTCTCTGTCCGGATCCCATCTTTTCGCTCTCTTTGCTTCCGAATAGACACCAGACAGTCTAATGATCTTGTTTTCAGCAATCATTTTTCTGTATCTGTACTTCTGCTCTTCCATACGGTTATCTTTCTAAGGAACAGGTTCATTGTTTTTCGCTATAAATGCGTAACCAACCGCATCTTCCTCTGGTAGAACCTCTTTGCTCCAATCATACCCCTCATCATCATAGATCACCGCAAGAGCCCTAGATTTATCTCTGTTATCATCAGCCTGCTTCAATCTAGGCGGCTCAGATTTATTCTGGTTATAAATCGCCTTCTTGTACTAATCATCTTTGAAAGGATTCTCCGACTCATCAGCATAAGCGTTTCTGCACTCTCGTTTAAAGTGACCTTTCCGCTTACACTTGAAGCATGTCACTTTGGATTTATCAAAACCCAGCTTGGTAGATGGACCACCGATCGTCTTCCTCCCGGTAATTTCCATAAAACGTTGTGCTCGATGAACAGCACTTGCCATAGCCCAACGAATATCGATCAGCTCCATTTCTTCGGGATCTATCTAGTCATAATCTTCCTTCGTCAGATTTGTGTTCCCAATCTTACCAGCCACCAACCCTTCATATGATTCCAACACAGACGCCAAAAAGACCATCTGTTGTTTAGCCGACTCTTCGTCAAAATTCTGAGCATTCTTCAAATCTATTGTGATGTTGCATTGGAATTTTGCATCAGAATGACTTGAAGAAGATGAAGAACCACTGTGATAACCACTGTGGTTTCCACTACTTTGACTGCTTTGACTTTCTTTTCTTGCTGAAGAAACATTCTCAGCTGAAAATGCAGTCTTGGGAGAAGTAGCTTTCGGCATCATGCTTTTCGGATAGTATAGATCTAAATTCTGTTGATAAGATGAGTGATTGACTTTGTATGTCTTCTTCAGCTCTAACTCGTGACTCTCGAGTTTTTCAATCAATAAATCTAACGTCAACTTCTAGTGCCTTGATGGTATTCTTCAACATCAGCGCATAATATCTCCAATCCATCTCGTCTGGTAACGAATCAAACAATTTGTCAATAAGCTCATCCTCAGGATATGTAATATCATGTCGTGCTAATTCCAGCTTTAGATGACCAAACCGTTCTATCATTTTGCAAACTGACTCGTTTTTCAGACATCCAAAAAGATCAAACTCTTTTCTAAGAAGCTTTCGTTTGTTTTTCACAATTTCCTCGCTTCCTAAACATTTTGCTCTAAGTTTGTTCCACAAATATTTAGCATTTGAATATCAATCAAGGAAATAATGTCTTCCCGAACATATTGGAACAATAGAGCCACACATTTTTGTTCGGCTACAAACGAATCAATCTCATCAGACGATGTTAATGCTTCACCATTCTTGTTTCCATTATCATATCCATTCTTCAAACTTTTCCAACTTGGAAATGCAAAGGCCATCATCCAATCTTCAAACTTTTTGGACCACCGACTGTACTCCTCGATAGCCATAAGCTTTGGGGGTTTATTGAATGTTCCAAAAGCACTTTCCGATTCCCAAGCTTCCTTTTTCTTTTCTTTTGGCGGGTTCTCGTTTGCATTGCTTGACGATGTATCATCGTTTCCGGTATTTCCAGCAAATGCGTACATGTCGCTAAACGGATTCAAGAAAATATCATCCATCGTGAATGTACCTGCTAAATCAACAAACACCTAGACAAATTTTTCGAAGTTTTTGAAAGATATGACAGAAAAGTGGATCTATCAGTGTAAGTGACAGATAAGCGGATCTGTAATGTCCGGATAAGCGAACTACTTGAGCGGACCAGATAATGTTCGGATAAGCGAACCAGAGTATGTCCGGATGAGCGGACCAGGCTATGTTCGTTCAAGCGAACCAGAGTTTGTCCGTTCGAGCGGACCTCTCAGATGTCAATACAAGCGGACCTAATCAGTTCATTCAAGCGGAAGTACCGTAAAAGCGGATCTACTGAGTAATTTCAAACGAACCAAATGTGTACTTTCAAGCGGACCTACGAATGTCCGTAAAAACGGACCTAAGTTTTTAACTGTTTTTACCCATTTTTAAGCCGAATTTTAACATGAAACTTTCTAGGATATGTTAAATGTATGTTCCGCACAATATACTAAAAAATCAGACAATTTCAACCGTAGGAACCAATTCAAACTGAAAAAGTATGAGAGAAAGTGAGTAGAAATGAGAGATTTCTGCAGATTCAAGCTGTAGTAGTATGAACTCCTCGTCCTGAGCTCTGATACCACTTGTTGGACCGTGTTCCGACCCTAAAAAGTCAGTTGAGATAGTTCATCTTCACGTATAAAGGCGGAATCAGTATATGTGAAGTAACACAGCTTTTCCTTTCCAATTTCTCTCTTTTTATTGCTTTCTGATTACAATTTGACAGAGTTTCGTTCCACAAGCTATGATGCAAGTCCGCTCCAACATACAACTGATCTGGTATATATATAGTGTGGTGAGGTTCGCTCCAAAGAACATGACATATAAGCGAACCTACCAACTTCCATATAAGCGGACCACCTGAATACCTTATAAGCGAACCTGACTAGACCCTATGAGCGGACCTATGTCTAAATAATGTACACATAAGCGAACCTATCAACATACAATCTAATTTTGACTATCAAGACCCTATGTTGACCTATCTTGACCTAAGACCTAATGCAGACGAAGTCAACAGACATTCTATGCATCAACATATTGGCCATTAATAATCCCACCTCAGAATATTCCCCCCACCAGTCCCACCTTTCACCTATTTTTCCTACAATGGTCCCCCGTTAAAAAAATTTAACGGAGTTAAGCTTCTTCC
The DNA here is from genome assembly GCF_002127325.2 of Helianthus annuus. Classification (NCBI taxonomy): domain Eukaryota; kingdom Viridiplantae; phylum Streptophyta; class Magnoliopsida; order Asterales; family Asteraceae; genus Helianthus; species Helianthus annuus. The sequence goes on from NC_035434.2 coordinate 6,400,864, forward strand.
AAATTAGAAACAGATTTTTTAGGGCTTTTGATCAAAACGATGATACGAGTCTATTGATATAAAACTTACTTCGAAATGGTGCTCTAAGTGACTTGATTTTGGATAATTGGAAATTTAAACACCCGAATGGAAGCACCGTTTTCATCGTTTGGAGCAGCGTTTCGAGGCAAGTTTTACATCAATGTACTCGTATCGTCGTTCTAATCAAAAGCCCTAAAAATCTGTTTGTGATTTGGAAAAAAAAGCTTAACTCTGTTAACTTTTTTTAACGGGGGACCATTGTAGGAAAAATAAATGAAAGGTGGGACTGGTGGGGGGAATATTCTGAGGTGGGATTATTAATGGCCAATAAGGTCTAGGTGGGATTATTACAGGCCAAATTCCCTTATTCCAAACAATAACTATAATTTAAAGTTAAAATAATTGTTTTAACTAATAATTATAACTTGGAATAATTTTGGGAACACAAGAAACGTAACTCAAAATCCTTCATACTGAGCAAAGGCACGGCCCGTTTGTCCAATAGACGTTAGTACACTGTAGGTAATTGTGTTGGCTGAGGAGACTTGGGTTATACATACTGAAGACGCAATATAGTGAGTTCATGTCCCCCTTTTCTTTTAACTGTTTTCAGTTTTACAACTCCGGGGGTGAAATACATGTTACATACTGATTACAAACGTTTTACACATGGTATTATTAGCTAAGGAATGTAGTGCTAGATCACGTGAATGGGTAGGCTATTGTCTTAAGACCATTAATCCTTGTATAAGGACCGAGGGGCATGAGTGATAGATCTATTGGGTGTTGCGAGCCCCACCCATGGGCCTGCGAGTAGCTGCATGTGGTGACTATGTCGTTCCGCCAGAGGGGCCTGTACGAAATACGCATACAGGTTTGAGTGCTTTCTATGCCATGTCACTTATTAATGTATTAGCTACACATTAATTGATCTGTTTTTCCTTATTGCTACATACCAGGGACATACATTTATACATACATACTTTAAAGGCTTATTCATACCCATACACATGAACTCGCTCAACTTTGTTGATGTTTTTCAAACTACATGTATTTCAGGAAATTAAGTATGGATCTGGCGGGCGTTGGAGTTTCAAGTCATGTTAAGTATAAAGATGTCATCCATGGTCTTTGGGTTTGGTCAGTGTGTCTTAATCCTGGACGAGACACGTCTTCAAAACCTGGATTACAACTAATATCTTTTGACGAGTCCTTAGCGAACTTTTACACAATTCACCTGGTTTGCAAAACTTGAATTCGAAGTCTACGTTTAAGACAATGTTGTTATGTTTAAACTCATTTTACGGATGACAAATCTTTGGTTTTATCATATAGTTGTTTGATATGGTTGAATGCAATGATAACAAGAAAGTCACACCATAATCACGCTTCCGCAAAAGTCAGGGTGTGACATAAATACACACCGGAACACGACCCCGATACAAGGCAAAAATATATAAGTGAAAGATACCCCCATCCTTGGGAAGGATATACATGTGTAAATACTCGAAGTGTATCAAGCCAAAAATATATTATTATTCCAAAATTTAATAAATATAATTTAAGTTAAAATATTAATTATTTTAACAAATAATTATATAACGTGGAGTAATATTGAGGATACATAGAAACGTAACACAAAGACTTTAACCCTAAGTCAAGGCACAGCCCGTTCGTCTAATAGAAATTAGTACATTGTAGGTAGTCGTGTTACATCCGAGGAGCTTGAGTTACGGTGATTGAAGACGTAATAGTGTGAGTTCATGTTCCCCCTTTTCTTTAAACTATTTCCGGTTTTTTAACTTCCGGGGTGAAATAAATGTTACAACTATTTACAAACATTTTGATCATGTGAGTGGTGGGTATAACACTTAAGGCCATTAATACTCGTTGTAGGACTGAGGGACATGAGTGATAGATCTATTTGGGTGTAGCGAGCCCACACCCATGTGGACTAGGGTGGCCCATGAGGTGACTATGTCTTATTTCCGTAGACAAATTTGCTAGGTTTGAGTTTTCCTGCATCACTTCACACATATCAATGGCCTTGCAAACCATTGGTGATCTGTTTTTCCTTGATGCTTTCATACCAGGAATTTACAAACATACATACATACTTTCAATGATTTCAAAGGTTATTCATACACACAAACAAACACATGAACTCGCTCAACTTTTGTTGACGTTTTCAAAATTACATGTATTTAAGGGAATTAGATGTGGATCTGGCGAGCGTTCAGAAGTTCCAAGTGTGGTTTAAGAATAAAAGATGTCATCCATGGTCTTCGGGTTTGGTCAGGGTGTGTTATTCCTGGACGAGACACATCTTCCAAATCCTGTTTTTATTTAATGTCTTTTGTCGAGTCTTTGTGAACTTTTAAACAAGTTGCATGGTTTGTACTCGAATTTGAATTTGTACGTTTTAACACAATGATGTCGTGTTTTTTAATCTAATTAATGGATGAACATCTATGGTTTATATCATATAGTTTTTGTTATGATTGAATGCAATGGTATTAAGAAAGTTACACCATAATCACGCTTCCGCAAAAAGTCAGGGTGTGACAGCTTGGTATCAGAGCTTCGATTGTAGTGAACTAGGATTCCTTCTCGAGTCTAGACTACAATCATTAGGGCTCTCACGAAAATACTTTTACAGCATGTTTTCATTGCATAGGCAGAACGCCCAGATCCAGGGAAACAAACATTTTTATAAAGAAAAGACACAAAGCACATTTCAAAGTTTATGTTTATGGTTTTGTCTAAGAGACTGGGTGGTTCAGTCTGAGAGACTGGGTGGTACAGTCTGAGTGACTGGGAGGTTTAGTCTGAGAGACTAGGTGGTTTAGTCTGGGAGACTAGGTAGTTCAGTCTGGGAGACTAGGTAGTTTAGTCTGGGAAACTAGGTGGTTTAGTCTGGGAGACTAGGAAGGATACGCCATTGTATTGTCATTAATTGCATGTTTAACATTAGTTGTTGATATACGTGCATATGTTGTGATTGTTTTGTTACAGACACTATGTCATCTTCCGAGGGTGGTTTGTCTGATACCGATGACCCCATGGCTGTAGTCTCAGATGACGAGATTGCACCTGAGCCAGAGATCTTTACTTCCGATACCGAGAGTGGACCAGAGATAATGTCCGATGATGACGACGACTTTCAACCCTTTGCACTGCCCTATTTTGGAGTTGATTTACCGATTGCTGATGGTATCCCAGACGAGGATCCTTTTGCTATTCCTATTCCAGTTCAAGATCACCTTATCATTGGTCACCCCGTTGGTGAGCATGTCGTGGCACCGATCCTCACTCCTGTTCCCTGAGGATTGGCCTTTTGACGATCTTTTTGATGACGATTTTGACTTGTTTTTCGATGGTTATCCCGATGATGCTCATGGCGATGGAGAGCTCGATGAGGACGTTGTTGCTATTCCACTTCTGGGGATTCATGTTATCGAGATTTCTTCTGATTCTAGCTTATATTCTATCTCTGATTCCTTTGAGTCTGTGTCTTCATCCGCCTTACAGGCAGTTGGTTTGCGACGTTACGCCACTGATTCTGATGACGATACAGCTATGTCAGCTGCACTGTTACCCCACATGTCATTGAGCCTGGACTTGAGACTGATTTTGTTCCTGATGATCAGCCTGTTGATGAACCCGCTGATCCTGAGCCGATACCTGCACCTGAGCCTTTGCCTGACCATGATCTTATTCTGTTTGGCATACCTGATGTTGCACCCCTTATACCAGATCCAGTTCCTGCACCCGTTGACCCTCCTGTTATTGTGCCAGTTACTCCCCCACTTGCACCTTCACCTGTTGATGTTGCCCCTTTTCACCCGATTGAGTCCGATATTCTCCGTACTGACTTACCTATCACTTTCTTGCAGGACATCCCTCCACCCCATCCAGGGGAAGTTACTTATAGCCAGCAGCCTGGCCACGACCCACATGTTTCGGCAGCTTTTCCTCACATGCCTCAGTCTACACCTACTACTCATTTTACTTCTTCACCACTTGATGAGCCTTTCAGATGGTTCCCACCTTACACCATGCCAATTTCTGATCCCTACCATCCCTCACATTTCACTTGTTATACACGGGATGAGTTACTTTTATCCTTGCAGCTCCAGTATGAGATCATGAGTCGCAGGATTTTAGAGCTTGAGATGACACCGCGACCTTTGCCATGTCCGTGTCAGCCATCTTTTGTTCCCCCACATTCATCACTGTCCCCATTTTCGCATCCTCCTGCACCGCTTACTCCATTTCCCAAGTTTGACACTCTCTTTCTTATCGTTGAGCAGCAGATCAGTTATCTGTTGCGTCATGTTTATGATCTTGAGGAGGAGCTTGCGCATGTGCGCAACTTGCTTTTTCTTCCTCCACTTCCTCCTGCACCACCATCAGCATAGCCGGTTTTTTGTTTTATGTAGGTAGGCTTCACTGCTTTTGATGAGAGCACCGCTATTGAGCTGAGCTAGTAGAGACTTTTGGAGACCACCTTTTGACTGTATGTCTTATGGTATATTGGTAGACATTTTGGACAAGGGTAGTGTGAACCTGTGTTCCCTTTTGATACGATACATTTGTAAAACATGAAACTCTATTTGCGGTCGATGATTAATGAAAGCTCAATCATAGTGTTCTCATTAAATACGTTGTTAAATTACATGCTTGTGTTATGATGGTGTTGATTTCCTGATTGCTTGCTACAATAAATGCTACTACATATACATACTATATACTTACTATATACGTAAGACCTGACCATACAATCTTCTTTATATAAGAGGCCTCCTCGAAGGAACAATCAGTTGCCCACAACAGAGGCAGAACTGCAAGAACGGATTTCACAAGCAATCGCACAACATGAGGCCTTACACTCTGAACACAGTGAAGGTACCTCAGGAAATAACCCACATCACAGTAATGTTTAAGTCATTTAAGATACATTACGATACGTTTGGACATTCCATGTGCGTTGCTAATGCTTTCTGTGAATGACGTTGCTTGTACAGGTTGTACTTACAAGCAGTTCCTTGACTGCAAGCCTCTAAACTTTGACGACACTTGAGGTGTTGTAGCTTTCGTTAGATGTGCTGAGAAAACCGATTTTGTGCTGCGGATGAGCAAGTGTGCGCAAGAGCACCAGGTCACCTACATTTCTGGACTTTTCCTATACGGAGCTCTATTATGGTAGAACCTTCAGGTTCAGACTCTAGGAGAAGAGGCTGCATATGCTATGACTTAGGATGAGATGAAAGAAATGATGTGCAAGAAGTACTGGTCGAGAGCTGAGATTCAAAAGCTGGAAACTGAATTCTGGAATCTAAAGATGGATGCTGAGTATGTGCAGAGATTCCATGACCTGTCTTGCGTTGTCCCCTACATGGTAGAACCAGAGTTCAAGCGAATTGAACGTTTCATTTGGGGATTGGCATCCCAAATTATGAGCATGGTGACTACTTCGAAGCCTCCAACGAACACTAAGGCCATTGATTTGAGTGTGGCATTGACTGAAGAAGCGATTAGGCTGAACAAGTTCTCGATCTCCGATGGAAAGAAGAAGGAGACTCATGTTGAGTCGTCAGGAGAGAACAAGAGAAAGTTCTTGAATTTCAAGAAGAGTACCCAAGGAAACAACAACGGTAGTAACAAGAAGAGAGAAGCAAACCCACCAGCTGAGGTCAGGACTGGTGTTGCAAGTTCAGAAAACAAGGGAAGGGTTAAATATGCACTTTGCCCAAGTGTGACGTGTGCCAGTTCCATCATGCCGGCCAGTGCAGGGTTAGGAAATGTGAAACATGTGGAAAGAATGGTCATTCGAAGGAGACATACTGGGTTGGTACTGGTCGTGGAAACGGTAGTCAGAGAGGTAGTTTTAATGGAAATGGCAGTGGTAACCGTGGTGGAAACGGTTATGGAAACTGCAATTAAGGAGGAAATTGCGATAATGGAAATCGTGGTGGTTCTGGAAACCAAGCCGGTAATGGAAACCGCAACCAAAACAACAACCATGGTGGTACTGGAAACAAGCAAGGATGCTTTTGTTGCAGAGATATCGGGCATTTAAAACGAGATTGCCCAAAGAATAACCAAGCTCGGGGAAGAGTTTTCAACATTGGAGCTAGGGAAGCTCACCAAGATCCAAACGTAGTTACGGGTATGTTCCCTATCAACCAACACTTTGCATCTGTACTGTTTGATACTGGTGCCGATTATAGCTTAGTATCTATAGAATTTAAGAGTATACTTGGGTTAGTTTCCAGTAAGTTAGATATTCCATACTCGATAGGACTAGCAAATCGAAAGCTAGTAGAAGCAAACTGTTAGTGCATACGTCTGTCGACTTCGTCTTCTATTGAGTCTTGCATTACACATGGCACGAAGTTCAAGAAAACAAGTCAAAGACTAATTCCGCATGAACAGCTAATTCCACATGAAATGGTTTTCAAGTGATTCCGTGCGAAATTAGACATTAATTTCGTTTGACTTGTAATTCCGCTTATAATGTAATCTCATTTGAGTGTGTTTCACACGGAATTAGAGTGGCTATATATAGGGTTGATTTCATGTCAGTTGTAACAAAATTAGTTCAGTGTTTTCCGACGGCGAAGCTCTGTCGAAGTGTCTTCAGATCTGTAATCATTTCAGAATCAATACAAAGACAGTTATTAGTATAAATCTAGCCGAATCAACCTCATTATGTCTGTTTCCGCCTTTCATACTGATAGAATGCCTCTGATCAACTCGTTTTGGGTTCGACAACGATCATACACAAACGAAGTGATTAGAGGTTGTGTAATAGAACTTGGAGAGCATGAGTTTACGCTCAATCTCCTACCAGTTGAGGTGAGAAAGTTGTTGAAGTTGAAAAGATTGTGGAAGTCATTAAGCCTTACTTAAAGTGTTCAGAACTTTACAAGCGATGTGCAGAAAAGGATGAGAAGTTGGTCGAGAAAGACAAGATGATAGAAAAGTTACTGTTTGATCTTAAATATGTGAAGGAATCTTACGATGTGTTGAACAGAATAGTAACAGGTTTACAAAAGACGAATTCTGAAAGATAAGATGTTTTGACAATGCTGAGTGCTATGATGATGTCCAAGCAGAAAGCCATTAACTTCTACATTGAAGAAAGTGCAAAATGGAAGCAAGAGTTGGAAACTGAAAAGATAGAAAATGAGAGAATCAGACGATTATTACAGAGTTATTCTCCTAGAAAACCAAATGAGGAGCAAGTCGAAAAGGCAGTCAATATAAAGTTTAAATCTGAAACAACTAATGAATTACCAGAAAACATTGACGTCACGTTCACTTCATCTGACACTGATCATGAGTCCGAGTTAATAAAAAAGGTGGTCGATCAGGTGTTGGATACAGATGAGGAGTCGGAGTCAAAGTCTGAGTCTGAAAATTCGAGTTCGTCTGTCAAAAGTTCGAGCTCGTCGGTCAACAGTTCAAAGAAGTTGGATAAACGGGCTTATAGTAAAGAATTTTTATTATCAAAATCTAATTTGAATGATGAATTATTCAAAGTGGCATATACTTTGAAAGATTCTGACAAATTATATTCTGATAAGGAATTTCCAATAAGAAGTGTTAAATTTGAAATGATCAAAAAGGTTTTCATAATGACAGAATTTAATATTTCTGAAATAAAAGATTTAAATCTTACTGAAAAACCTAAAAAGTACACTTTAAGAGTTCAACAACGATTAAACAAGAAAAAATGTTACAGTTCTGGTTCTGGTTTTCAAAAGAAACCAAACCATAATGGTAATTTCAAAAAGAAAGGTCTTGGTTTTATTCCACCTGAAAATTATAAAAATGAGAAAATTTCTAAAACAAATACAAAATTTGTTTCAGGAGGAAGTGCTGAGGAAGAACAGAAGAAACTATTATGGAAACAATCAAACCAAGAGTTTCTTGCTGAGAAGAAGAGAATAGGGACTAGAGTTTTTCATAGAAAGGAAACTAGAACCTGTTTTAGATATAATAAAGCTGGTCACATTGCATGGAATTGTCTGTTGGATACAAAGACAAAACAGGAAGTTTCTCAAAAACTTAAAGAAAAAGTTGTTGAGAAACATGAACCACCAACTGAAACATTCAAAATTTTTAAAAATTCAACTTATGAAGTTGGTGGGTGTTCAAAGAAAATTTTTTACAAAAAGAGAGCCAAAGACAACCAAATGTGGGTTGTTAAGAAGTTTTCTGAGAAATTTGGCGATGAATCTGATTCCAAAAAGTCAGAGGAGCCACAGGTTGAGGTAAAAGAGGAAAACTCAGTACCTCCAGTGGATGATGTAAATTTTCCACCATTGAGGTATAAAAATTTTAAAGCAAAGGTTGGAAAGGTTGAGATCTCAAATCAATTTTATTCTGAAAAGAATGAATTTGATGTTGAGAAAGCATTTAATGGAAATGTGAAAAAGATTTTTGGAAAAATGGTTGAAGGTAAAGTTCAAGGGGTTAAAGATTTTTATGCGACAAAGAAGGCAACTTATAGCCCTACTGAACAAGAGTTAAGATCACCCAAGACTGGTCAGGCTTAGGTGGACATTTTCTTTACTTGAAAAAACTGACTTGCCGGACCTCCCAAGTTTGTAATCGTGAAGCAGGAATCGGCATCTTTCTTGATAAATTTTATTTTATGAATGAATCTTAAAAATCGTTAAATTTTTACAGGATGTGGACTTGCCGGAGCTTCCAGGTTGGTAAGTGTGAAGCAGGAATAGGCATCTTTATTGGTAAAATGAATTTCTGAAGATGTTTTATTCCTACAAGTGGTACAGGTGGTAATTTTTACAAGTGATTCGTCAAGGTCATTAAGTTGAACTTGATGTAATCTTCATACATGTGATATTTCTGAAAGAACAAAATGATGAACCCCGAACCTACAAGTGGTTAAAACAAAACTTATTTTTCGGAAAAACCATTTTGATTAAAACAAACTTAAGTGTTTTGAAATCTAAATGGGATAATAGTTTGTTAATATGGGGAGTTCTAATTGTTTATGCCAAGTGGATGGCGAATTGAAGTAATTCACACAGTTGTCACTTTACTTGTATAGTTTGTTTTAAATTTTCTTTAAATGTGTTTGCATTTTAGGGGGAGTAAAAATTTCAGAAAATCCAAAAACGTTAGAAAATTTAAAAAAAAAACCAAAAACATGATAAAAACAAAAATGAGGTTTGTTATATAAAAGAGGAAATGATAGTACATCAGTGGACTATCACAACATGCTAAAGAAATGAAAAGTCAAATGTTATAAAAAATCTCACTGCGGATGTGCCAGTAGGTTTTTGCACTTTTAGTAGATTGTGACGAGATATAAACCTAAAATTTTAAACTTGCTTATATCGTGGGGAACATTTCTTGGATATATGGGTAACCCCCGAAATCTTGTTTGAAAGGTCCCTCTTTATGAGATACTAGGTCTTTATACTCAGTGATATCTGGGGTATTATCCCGAGACTTCTGATTTTGCAGAAGCAATGGCCTAGTCCCCGTATAATACTTTGCAAATTGCTTGAAATATATCGCAGCCCTCAGCATAAAAAATGATGAAACATTGAAAAATGCTAATCATGTGTTGTTGAAGAAAAAATCTTCTAAAGGGGACACACCAAAAGTAGAACCGTCATCTCTCTGCTGAACGGAAGTTCTGACCAGAGCTCTCACGGTTTCGCATCTACCTCTTACAGATATCATCTAGGTATACTCACTTGTATGACTGCATATTGGGATCTGGATATGGGAGTATATTCAAGTGGTGGGACACGCGAATAAGTTTAAGTGCTTAAAATATTAATCTCGTATCTCGAAACAATTGAAATTTGTGTGAAAATTTAAGTGGATCAGTATACTGAAAATCTAAGTGAATTGTTTAAAACTTATAATGTTTAAAGCTTAACAGTGTTAGTGATTTGTCTCAAAAACTGATATGATCCTCTTACACAAACTCACAAAAATATTGTTTATAAATATTTCTTTACTGCGTTTCTTTTTATTCAAAAATCCAAAAAGTGTGTTTTAGCATAAAGTTTGAAAAATTCAAAAAGATTTTCGACAACTGATGTTGAATAGCTGATTTTCAAAATTCCAAGTGCTAAACATGATGATCAATTTGAGGGGGAGTCTGTTTAAACTGAGAATGTTTGAATATTTTTCTGTAATTGGTTAATCAGAAATTATCATTGGTAAATCATTCTGGTTTAAGTTGAGGGGAAGTCGTGACATATAAATTTGTAAAATGTTAAATTTGTGAAATTTATTGTGTGGTAGAGAATGTGCAGGATAGCCTGGATTCTGAGTTCGATGTTTGAGCCAGGTTTCGATCCTGATCCTGTGAGCCAGCTTACGATTCTAGAGCTGATGATGCTGATGAATTTAAGGAATCAAGAGACCTGATCAAGAGATGTATAAAAGCCATGTTGCGATTCTGGGAAGAAGAGAAAAAGAGAGCAGACAGACTGATAAAGACTAAGATGCGAAGACTCGACACAGTAGACTCGTCAACATCCGAGGGGGAGTCTGTTGGTGCATACGTCTGTCGACTTCATCTTGTATCTAGTCTTGCATTACACATGGCACGAAGTTCAAGAAAACAAGTCAAAGACTAATTCCGCATGAACAGCTAATTCCGCATGAAATGGTTTTCAAGTGATTCCGTGTGAAATTAGACATTTATTTCGTTTGACTTTTAATTCCGCTTGTAATGTAATCTCGTGTGAGTGTGTTTCACACGGAATTAGAGTGGCTATATATAGGGTTGATTTCATGTCAGTTGTATCGAAACTAGTTCAGTGTTTTCCGACGGCGAAGCTCTGTCGAAGTGTCTTCAGATCTGTAATCATTTCAGAGTAAATACAAAGACAGTTCTTAGTATAAATCTAGCTGAATCAACCTCATTATGTATGTTTCCGCCTTTCATACTGAGTAGAATGCCTCTGATCGACTCATTTTGGGTTCGACAATGATCCTACACAAACGAAGTGATTAGAGGTTGTGTAATAGAACTTGGAGAGCATGAGTTTACGCTCGATCTCCTACCAGTTGAGGTGGGAAACTTTGACGTGGTAGTTGGAATGGATTGATTGTCGAGCAACCGAGCTGAGATCGTATGCCACGAGAAGATCATTCGCATCCCGATGGCGAACGGAGAGATGATCATAGTGCATGGAGAAAAGCATGATACGCCTCTAAGGATTATCAGTTGTTTGTAGGCCCGAAAGTGTTTGTAGAAAGGATGTGTTGCCTTTTAGGCTCACGTTGTTGACAAAGAAGCCGAAGCTGGAAGATATCTCGGTGGTACGAGAGTATCCTGAAGTCTTCCCTAAAGACTTGCCAGGATTACCACCGCAACGACAAGTCGAATTCCATATTGACTTGGTTCCAGGCGCCGCGCCTGTAGCCAAGGCACCTTATCGACTTGTGCCTTCAGAGATGAAAGAGTTGTCGACGCAGCTTCAGGAGTTTTATTAGACCAAGCTTTTCGCCTTGGGGAGCTCCAGTTCTTTTTGTCAAGAAGAAAGACGGTAGTTTTCGTATGTGCATTGACTATCGAGAGCTAAACAAGTTGACCATCAAGAATGTGACACCCCAGGAAAACCAGTGAACAGTACAGTTTACCTAGCTTCCTCAGTGAGTGCATACCAAATTTCGGGACGAAATTTCCAATTAGTTGGGGATAATGTGACAACTCGTACCTTAGACCTACCTTGTGTAACGTTACGTGCTTATGTAAAACGATATGACTTTCTTGGTGAATATTACATTTGATACGTGCTATGTTATTATGTATTGCATGCTTGTATGTATATCCGAACCGCACAAGAAACGCACAACACACGCACACCTATTTTGGATCGCACAAAGCCGTTGGGCCTTACACCTTGTACACGGACCAACATGGCAGCCCATCTAAGGGGCCGGCCCATTACTTCCTCTTTTGGTCGTGTAACACAATCTTGGGGATTGTTCTCTTCCTCATTCTGTTACAAACACATCACGTACACAAGTTCTCAAAAACCCTAGTTCCCTCTTTCTCTCTTCATCGAACCCGACGGCAAGCATACTCTCTCTCCCGAAGATTCTTGGCAATCGGATCACCTCTATTGAATCGGTTAGTGTTTGGTTAATTGTTGTAGAGGTTTTGATGTGTGTTACAATAGTCATGATGATGATGATGATGTGATAGGATTCTTGTTAAACATGATTGATTATGTGGATCGATTGATACATGTTTACTTGTCATGAAACCGACTAGTATGTACCATATTATAGATTGATTTAGATTGTTAATCACGTGTTGTTTGAAGTAATCGGCTGTATATGCATGATCGGATCGAACAATAGGAATTGATAGGTTGTTGGCCGTGTTTTGATTATGTGAATCATTGGATTATTGTTCATGTCTTGTTAGTGTTCATATGAATTGTGATGAAATTGCCATGTTTTAATCGATTATGTTGATGATAGATACTGTTAGTATAGTTGATTGATATTCACAAGAATGGAAACCATTGAATTGAGTCAAAAGAATTAATTTGATGGTGTAACTGATTGCTTAATTGGTGGAAGTTGTTAACCGGCCGCACAAGGTACCCCAGTCGCACAAATCACCGGATCGAACAACCTGATTCCGGTCGTACAAGCTTGCATGAATCACACAAGTGCAGCCCAGTCGCACAAAGGCAGCCTGGTCGCACAAGGCTGTACTTTGGGCCGGGCAGCCCAGTCCGCCTAGACGCACAACTAGATCTGGGCCGCACAAGTTACTGTGTGGGCCGCTCACACTGTTGGACCGCACAAGTTCACTAAACGTTTTAATTGGGCCATAATCTGAACCGGGCCGTAATATGTTAAAATTGTATGTAATATGATGGACCGCACAAGCCCACCATTATGCTTTATTTATTTGGGCCGAGATCACTATGTTGGATTGTATAGATATATTTGATTTGTTAATCAGTTGGGCCGGGTAAGGTTTGGGCCTAGACTCACATCGCACAAGATGGTTGGGCTCGCACAAGTTCTTTGGCCCAACCATCCGAATCGCACAAGTGGAGTGCTTAATGTGTTTGCGTACATACGTGTTTGCCATGTTGTATACGTGCAATATTGAGCCAAACCTGACTTGTATTACAACCATGCTAGGACGTGATTGACCATTTACTAGCTTATCTATACTCTTTGTGTATCTGCCGAGCAAACCAAGGTGAGTTCACACAGCCAAGGCATGGGATTCCCGGGTTGGGAATTGGGTTGGATATATTATTGTTAAAGGAATTACTCGTACTTACGCATATACCAGACTATAGACCATCGTCCTCAGGTTAGTCAGGACACGTTACGTAAAGCCTACGTAACCCAGTATATTTGCCATATGTCTCCCGGGTCGGGAGGACACGTTACGTAAAGCCTGCGTAACCCAATACCATTCACTGGCTTCCGGGTCGGAAGGCCACGCTACGTAAAGCCTGCGTAGCCCCCACGCGTACCACTGTCCTCGGGGAAGGGCACGTCACGTAAAGCCTACGTGACCCTGTACGTTTTCCTGTTCTCGGTAAAGAAGAACACATGGTCGGAAGTTAGTCTAGTAAGTACCATAATGAGAAGCCTGTTATAAAGGATAAACGTGAGAATTCCTCGCCAAAAGAATACACTTGCTTGGGAAGCCCTATTTGATGAACTTACGCATGACTATTACAAACTTATTTTCCTGTGAACTCGCTCAACTAGTTTGTTGATTATTTGCTGCATGCCTTGCAGGGCCTTAGGTATACTTGGAGCTTGCACCAGAGGAGAAGCGGGTCGTTGTGGACAAGAACTCGTGAATGCTTATTAAACACTTTTACATTCACACATTGATACTTATGTTTTGGGCTTTACAATTAATGCTTCCGCTACTTAAACAGTGTTTGGTTTTGAACACCAATTATGTCTTTGATTATTATTAAATGCTATGTTTGATATAATTGGTGGCTTGATCCTGGTCAGTCACGCCTCCAAGCGGTGGTGCTCCGCAGGTGGGATTTTGGGGGTGTGACAGATTGGTATCAGAGCCATTGGTTATAGAGAACTTGGTTTTAATATGGGAAAACGTTTTTATTAAAACCGGACTATAACCAGAACAGTGCTCTCAACGATCCACAACGACGCTTCGCTCCACGTGCAAGACTCGACATCCTAGGTAATAAGGTTATGTTTATTGCCTGTTTGCTAGACCTGCTTAGAACTTTGCTCGCATTACGCTTAGATACACATGCTTTGATTTCATGAGAACACCTATATGCCTACGCTTTTCTGTCATCGCCCTACTCGCGAACCATTCTTATGTATGCTATTTGTTACAATGAAGATCATGTCTGGACGAATCAACATGACACAAGCCCAGCTAGAGGCTCTCGTTCAAGCTCGAGTTGCTGCGGCACTTGCAGCCGCACAAGCAGGAGGTATATCCTGTGGTTATAGCACACACTAGGATCTTTAGATCCTACACTCCTAAACTAGCCCCTGTAATTAAACCTTGTCCTATTCGTACACAATAGGTCAACCAACACAGCAACCGGTCTGCACTTTCAAGAATTATATGGACTGTCGTCCAGGTACCTTCAGCGGCACGGAGGGAGCGGTTGGACTCCTCCATTGGTTCGTAAGGCTCGAAACTGACTTCGAGGTGCATGATTGCCCTGAGTCCCGTAGAGTAAAGTTTGCTTCTAGGACACTCGAAGGTGCTGCATTAACCTGGTGGGAAGCACAGGTTCAGATGTTAGGGCTGGCAGCTGCTAACGCCACTCCCTGGAACGAGTTTAAGGATTTAATTAAGGAAGAGTTTTGTAGTCGAGAAAACATCCACCAGCTAGAGGAAGAGTTCCTCAACCTACAGATGGTGGGGTCTGAAATTGAAGTTTATACGAGGAGATCAAACGAGTTAGCCACATTTTGTCCTACTATGGTAGACTCTCCCACCAAGCGCATCGAACTGTACCTCAAAGGTCTGGTGCCCGAAATTCAGAGTCTTATGACCACAGCTAACCTTGGCACTATCCAGCAAGTCACTCGACTGGCTCATCGTCTCACAGACCAGGCTGTGGAGCAGAACAAACTACCAAAGCGTGCTGGTACAGATACTGCATGTGTTTCTAGAGATAATAAACGCAAGTGGGATGAAAACCAGAGCACGGGATTGATTTTGGATGACTACTATTGGCCCGGGCAGCAGTTTACTAGTAATCATGGGCAGAGAAGATATCTAGGAATTCACCCATGGTGCAACCATTGTAACAGACACCACAGTGGACGGTGTCGCAAGGAACGATGTCAGAGATGTCTTAAGATTGGTCATGAAGCTAAGGATTGTCGAAACTCACGTCCTGTAGGCCAGGAACAACAGCCTCAAGCCCCACAGGCTCAGTGGCAGCAGCAAGGTTTCAGAGAATGTTTTCAGTATAGTACAGAGGATCACTATGAGAGACGTTATCCACAATTGAACTGGAACCAGAACCACGACCATGGCAGCAGGAACGGCAATGGGGCTAGCAGCGGGAGAAACCATGGAAACAATGACGCCCACGACCGTGTGTCTGGGATGGGTCAGAGTGATGCAAGGGACGATCTTAACGTAATAATGGGTAAGCTACTTCTTGTCGACTCTTATGTTACTATATTGTTTGATTCGGGTGTGAATACCAATTATATGTCCTTGAAGTTAGTCGAATGGTAAATCATACCCCAACTCCCTTGAGCAACCAACGTGTCGTAGTGTTAGTTAATAGTAAAAGTCTGGAAGCTATACTTAGTTCAGGGTTGTAATCTTAACCACACTGGTCAGACGTTCCCTACAGACCTCATTCCTATAGTTCTAGATAGCACCTATAGCTCGCGCACCGTATCGCGTAACTTTAACTGAACTGGAAGAACTGTCAAAGCAGCTAAGAGAGCTCTTGGAAAAGGACTACATTCGTCCAAGCTCTTCGCCTTGGGGAGCTCTAGTATTGTTCGTGAGAAAGAAAGACGGTACGTTCAGGATGTGCAACGACTACCGTGAACTCAACAAGGTGATAGTGAAGAACCGTTATCCTCTTCCGCGCATTGACGACTTATTCGACCAGTTGCAAGGGTCGTGCTACTATTCGAAGACAGATTGGAGGTCGGGGTACCATCAGCTGAGAGTCCGGGATGAGGATGTCTCCAAGACCGCCTTCAGAACTCGTTACGGTCACTACGAGTTTCTCGTCATGCCATTCGGGTTAACGAACGCGCCTGCTGTATTTATGGATCTTATGAACAGGGTGTGCAAACCCTATCTTGACAAGTTCGTCATAGTTTTCATCGACGACATTTTGATCTACTCCAAGAGTCAGGAGGAACACGAGCAACATCTTCGCCTTATCTTAGAACTCCTTCGGAAGGAGCAGTTGTACGCTAAGTTTTCTAAATGCGACTTCTGGCTTATTAGAGACTTTTCGAAGATTGCTCAGCCGCTTACGCTACTGACACAGAAGGGTGTTACCTATCGCTGGGGAGAGCCCCAGGGGACTGCTTTTCAGCACCTAAAAGATAGACTTTGCAGCGCACCTATCCTCTCATTGCCAGAGGGCACAGATGACTTCGTGGTTTATTGTGATGCATCCATTCGGGGACTTGGATGTGTGTTGATGCAGCGTGACAAGGTTATCGCTTACGCCTCTCGTCAACTCAAGATTCATGAACGGAACTACACGACGCACGACTTAGAGCTGGGAGCTGTTGTTTTTGCGCTTAAGATATGGCGACACTACCTGTACGGTACCAGGTGCACGATTTACACCGATCACAGGAGTCTCGAGCATATCCTTAAGCAGAAGGATTTGAATATGCGTCAACGACGATGGGTCGAGTTACTTAACGACTACGAATGTGCTATTAAGTATCACCCAGGCAAAGCCAATGTTGTGGCTGATGCCCTTAGTCGAAAGGACACTTTACCACGGCGCGTGCGAGCGCTACAGCTTACAATTCAGTCTAGCCTTCCCGCTCAGATACGAGCTGCTCAGACAGAAGCACTGAAGCCCGAAAACGTCAAAGCTGAAGCCTTACGTGGCTCACGACAACAGATGGAACAGAAGGCAGACGGCGCCTACTATGTAACGGGCCGGATTTGGGTCCCTCTTTATGGCGGTCTACGCGAACTTGTGATGGATGAAGCTCACAAGTCTCGCTATTCGGTACATCCAGGGTCGGACAAAATGTACCACGATATCAGCACTACTTATTGGTGGCCTAGCATGAAGGCCCACATTGCTACGTACGTTGGAAAGTGCTTGACTTGTGCGAGAGTCAAGGTCGAATATCAGAAACCAGCTGGCCTACTTCAACAGCCTAAGATACCTCAGTGGAAATGGGAAGAAATTTCCATGGATTTCGTTACAGGCTTACCCAGATCCCAGCGTGGAAACGATACAATATGGGTCATAGTTGATCGACTCACCAAGTCTGCACACTTCCTACCGATTAAGGAAACGGACAAATTCTCCACTCTCGCAGACGTCTATCTTAAAGAAGTTGTCTCGAGGCACGGGGTGCCCACGTCTATCATTTCGGATCGTGATGCACGATTCACGTCAGAACTTTGGCAAGCAATGCACAAATCTTTTGGCTCAAGGTTAGACATGAGCACGGCTTATCACCCTCAGACGGATGGGCAGTCTGAGCGGACGATTCAAACTCTCGAAGACATGCTTCGGGCATGCGTTATCGACTTTGGCAACGGCTGGGAAAAGCACCTCCCTTTGGTGGAGTTTTCTTACAATAACAGTTACCATACCAGCATTCAAGCCGCTCCATTCGAGGCATTGTACGGGCGTAAATGCCGGTCACCTCTCTGTTGGGCAGAGGTGGGAGATAGTCAGATCACGGGTCCAGAGATTGTAGTGGACGCCACAGAAAAGATTGCACAGATACGACAACGCATGGCGGCAGCACGCGACCGTCAGAAAGCCTACGCGGACAAGCGTAGAAAGCCTTTGGAATTCGAGGTCGGGGACCGGGTTTTATTGAAAGTTTCACCCTGGAAGGGTGTGGTTCGTTTTGGCAAACGGGGCAAATTAAATCCGCGATACGTCGGACCCTTCGAAATCATAGAAAAGGTTGGCAAAGTTGCCTACAAGTTGAACCTACCAGCTGAACTCGGGGCAGTTCACAATGTCTTTCACGTATCGAACTTAAAGAAGTACCTATCAGATGAAAACCTCATCATTCCTTTTAAGGAACTCACTATCGACGAGCGGTTGCAGTTCGTCGAGGAACCAGTAGAAATCACGGACCGGGATGTGAAGGTCCTCAAACACAAGAGAATCCCTCTTGTCCGAGTTCGTTGGAACTCCAAACGTGGCCCAGAGTACATCTGGGAACGTGAAGACAGGATGACAGAAAAGTACCCCCATTTATTCGGGAACCAGGCAACCACTACTGAGGCTGAAGCTACTACTTCGGAATTTCGGGACGAAATTCCAGATCAACGGGGGGAGGATGTGACACCCCAGGAAAACCAGTGAACAGTACAGTTTACCTAGCTTCCTCAGTGAGTGCATACCAAATTTCGGGACGAAATTTCCAATTAGTTGGGGATAATGTGACAACTCGTACCTTAGACCTACCTTGTGTAACGTTACGTGCTTATGTAAAACGATATGACTTTCTTGGTGAATATTACATTTGATACGTGCTATGTTATTATGTATTGCATGCTTGTATGTATATCCGAACCGCACAAGAAACGCACAACACACGCACACCTATTTTGGATCGCACAAAGCCGTTGGGCCTTACACCTTGTACACGGACCAACATGGCAGCCCATCTAAGGGGCCGGCCCATTACTTCCTCTTTTGGTCGTGTAACACAATCTTGGGGATTGTTCTCTTCCTCATTCTGTTACAAACACATCACGTACACAAGTTCTCAAAAACCCTAGTTCCCTCTTTCTCTCTTCATCGAACCCGACGGCAAGCATACTCTCTCTCCCGAAGATTCTTGGCAATCGGATCACCTCTATTGAATCGGTTAGTGTTTGGTTAATTGTTGTAGAGGTTTTGATGTGTGTTACAATAGTCATGATGATGATGATGATGTGATAGGATTCTTGTTAAACATGATTGATTATGTGGATCGATTGATACATGTTTACTTGTCATGAAACCGACTAGTATGTACCATATTATAGATTGATTTAGATTGTTAATCACGTGTTGTTTGAAGTAATCGGCTGTATATGCATGATCGGATCGAACAATAGGAATTGATAGGTTGTTGGCCGTGTTTTGATTATGTGAATCATTGGATTATTGTTCATGTCTTGTTAGTGTTCATATGAATTGTGATGAAATTGCCATGTTTTAATCGATTATGTTGATGATAGATACTGTTAGTATAGTTGATTGATATTCACAAGAATGGAAACCATTGAATTGAGTCAAAAGAATTAATTTGATGGTGTAACTGATTGCTTAATTGGTGGAAGTTGTTAACCGGCCGCACAAGGTACCCCAGTCGCACAAATCACCGGATCGAACAAGCTGATTCCGGTCGTACAAGCTTGCATGAATCACACAAGTGCAGCCCAGTCGCACAAAGGCAGCCTGGTCGCACAAGGCTGTACTTTGGGCCGGGCAGCCCAGTCCGCCTAGACGCACAACTAGATCTGGGCCGCACAAGTTACTGTGTGGGCCGCTCACACTGTTGGACCGCACAAGTTCACTAAACGTTTTAATTGGGCCATAATCTGAACCGGGCCGTAATATGTTAAAATTGTATGTAATATGATGGACCGCACAAGCCCACCATTATGCTTTATTTATTTGGGCCGAGATCACTATGTTGGATTGTATAGATATATTTGATTTGTTAATCAGTTGGGCCGGGTAAGGTTTGGGCCTAGACTCACATCGCACAAGATGGTTGGGCTCGCACAAGTTCTTTGGCCCAACCATCCGAATCGCACAAGTGGAGTGCTTAATGTGTTTGCGTACATACGTGTTTGCCATGTTGTATACGTGCAATATTGAGCCAAACCTGACTTGTATTACAACCATGCTAGGACGTGATTGACCATTTACTAGCTTATCTATACTCTTTGTGTATCTGCCGAGCAAACCAAGGTGAGTTCACACAGCCAAGGCATGGGATTCCCGGGTTGGGAATTGGGTTGGATATATTATTGTTAAAGGAATTACTCGTACTTACGCATATACCAGACTATAGACCATCGTCCTCAGGTTAGTCAGGACACGTTACGTAAAGCCTACGTAACCCAGTATATTTGCCATATGTCTCCCGGGTCGGGAGGACACGTTACGTAAAGCCTGCGTAACCCAATACCATTCACTGGCTTCCGGGTCGGAAGGCCACGCTACGTAAAGCCTGCGTAGCCCCCACGCGTACCACTGTCCTCGGGGAAGGGCACGTCACGTAAAGCCTACGTGACCCTGTACGTTTTCCTGTTCTCGGTAAAGAAGAACACATGGTCGGAAGTTAGTCTAGTAAGTACCATAATGAGAAGCCTGTTATAAAGGATAAACGTGAGAATTCCTCGCCAAAAGAATACACTTGCTTGGGAAGCCCTATTTGATGAACTTACGCATGACTATTACAAACTTATTTTCCTGTGAACTCGCTCAACTAGTTTGTTGATTATTTGCTGCATGCCTTGCAGGGCCTTAGGTATACTTGGAGCTTGCACCAGAGGAGAAGCGGGTCGTTGTGGACAAGAACTCGTGAATGCTTATTAAACACTTTTACATTCACACATTGATACTTATGTTTTGGGCTTTACAATTAATGCTTCCGCTACTTAAACAGTGTTTGGTTTTGAACACCAATTATGTCTTTGATTATTATTAAATGCTATGTTTGATATAATTGGTGGCTTGATCCTGGTCAGTCACGCCTCCAAGCGGTGGTGCTCCGCAGGTGGGATTTTGGGGGTGTGACAAAGAATCGGTATCCTTTGCCGAGGATTGATGATCTCTTCAATCAAATTCTGGGTTCAAGTTACTAATCCAAGATCGACCTTTGATCCGGTTATCACCAGCTGCGAATTCCAGAAGAGAGTATACCGAAGACTGTCTTCAGATCCCGTTTGGTCTGACAAACGCGCCAGTAGTGTTTATGGATTTTATAAACCGAGTTGCAAGCCATATCTCGATAAATTTGTGATTGTATTTATCGATGATATTTTGATTTAGTCAAGAAGGAGAAACTGTATTTAAAGTTCTTGAAGTGCGAGTTCTGGTTGCGTGAGGTACAATTCCTTGGTTATGTAGTGAATGAAGATGGAATCCATGTGGATCCCACCAAGAACGAGGCGATTACGAATTGGGAAACTCCGAAGACACCAAACAAGATCCGTCAGTTCCTAGATTTAGCTGGATATTATCGCAGATTCATTGAGGATTTTTCTAAAATCGCTCAACCGCTGACCTCCCTTACTCAAAAGGATAAGAAGTATGAATGGGGAGATAAGCAAGAAGAAGCTTTTCAGTTGCTTAAAAACAAGCTTTGCGATGCACCTATTCTATCCCTACCCGAAGGCACCAATGACTTCGTGGTATACTGTGACACCTCGCGTCAGGGATTAGGTTGTGTGCTAATGTAGCGACAGAAGGTTATCGCTTATGCTTTGCACCAGTTGAAAGTTCATGAGAAAAACTACACCACACATGATTTGGAATTAGGTGCAGTGGTGTTTACATTGAAGATTTGGCAACATTATCTGTATGGCACCCGATGCACGATCATTACAGATCACAAGAGCCTTCAGCACATATTCGATCAGAAAGAGCTTAATATGAGACTGCGATGATGGGTTGAGCTGTTAAACGATTATGATTGTGAAATCAAATATCACCCAGGTAAGGCGAACGTGGTGGCATACGCCTTAAGTCGGAAAGAGAGGATTAAGCCCATAAGGGTTAGGGCTTTGGAGATGATTATACAAACGGAATTGTCGTTGCGCATTCGTGCCGCACAAAGAGAAGCTCTTAAGAAAGAGAATCTTAAAGGAGAATATCTCCGTGGAATGGAAAAGAAGTTGGTACTCAATGAGGAAGGAACTTTGTGTTTCATGGGACGAATTTGGGTTCCCCTCTTTGGTGGTCTTAGAGATGTCATCTTTGATGAAGCTCATAAATCGAGGTACTCGATCCACCCAGGATCGGACAAGATGCACCAAGATTTGAAGGATTTCTACTTGTGGCCGAGATTGAAAGGTGTTGTTGCAACTTACGACGGAAAGTGCTTAACCTGTGCCAAAGTAAAGGCCGAGTATCAGAAGCCTTCAGGTCTTCTACATCAACCTGAGATACCCATGTGGAAATGGGATCAAATCTCAATGGACTTCATAACCAAGTTGCCCAAGACACCCAGAGGTCATGATCCGATTTGGGTAATCGTAGACCGTCTGACAAAGTCTGCGCACTTTTTGCCAATCAGGGAAAAGGATAACACAGGTAAGCTAGCTGAGCTGTACCTGAGGGAGATAGTCGCATGTCATGGAGTGCCTATCTCAATCATTTCAGATAGAGACGGACGATTTATGTTACGAATCTGGCAATCTTTTCAAGAAGGGTTTGGTTCTCAGTTGAATCTGAGTACGACTTTTCACCCACAGACAGACGGCCAAAGTGAGAGAACGATTCAGACATTAGAAGATATGTTACGAGCTTACGTAATGGACTTAGGTGGCAGTTGGGACACCCACCTGTCTTTGGTTGAGTTCTCCTATAATAACAGCTACCATACAAGCATTCAAGCTACACCGTTCAAAGCTCTCTACAGACGAAAGTGTCGATCGCCATTATGCTGGGCAGATGCAGGCGATAGACAACTGGTTGTCTCGAATTGGTCCAAGAAACGATAGATAAAATCATGCAGATCCGAGAACGCATCGAGGCAGCTCGTGATCGACAAAAGAGTTATGCCGACCAAAGAAAGAAACCTTTGGAGTTTGAAGTGGGAGATATGGTTTTGTTAAAAGTCTCACCTTGGAATGGTGTGGCACGCTTTGGAAAGCGTGGTAAGTTAAACCCATGATTTATTGGACCGTTCAAAATCCTAGAAAGGATGGGTCTTGTATCTTACATGTTGGAACTACATGCGGAACTTAATGGTGTTCATGATACATTTCATGTATCCAATCTGAAGAAGAGTCCAACACAAGAAGAGTCCAACACATGAAACAGTGGTTATACCTGCTGATGAAGTTCACATTGATGATACTCTCCACTTTACGGAAGAGCCTATTGAGGTTACCGATTGGAAAGTTAACAAGAATCAGAGGAGTAGTGTTAAACTTGTTAAGGTTCGTTGGAACGCACGTCACGGCCCAGAGTTTACTTGGGAGCATGAGGACCGCATAAAAGCCAAATACCCGCATTTGACCCCTAACTCCACTGCAGCTAGTAGTAAAGCTTAAAATTTCGGGATGAAATTTTCTTAACAGAGGGAGAATGTGACAGCTGTCAAAAATCTAGGTATCCGTACAATTAATTAACCCTGATTAAGTGCTTAATGACTGTGCTGAATTGCAATTACTTTCTTTCTGATTTCTGCATTATACATACATGTGCATCATACATTGTTTAATGTCATACCAATATTGCATGAAAGCTATATTGCCTTGAATAATGCATTAAGTATAGTTAGCACAGTTCTATGATAAATCAGGATAATGTGACAGAACTCAGCACATAGATAGACAGTGCATTAAGATACAGAATGAGCCAGAAACTAAGTGTTACACTAGTATAGTGTGTAGGAAAGTAAGGATCATAAAACTATCTTTCTAGTGATAGTTAAAGTGCCGGAAAATGCCTAAAACTCACCCAAAGTGCTGAAATCAGCAAAATTCAGCAATAATCAACAATTTAACATACTAATTTAATGCAGAAATATGGTAAAATAGTCCTGAATGCTTTCCTAAGTGTCGGGAATCTAAAGTGTCACAAAAAGATACATAAAGCACACTAAACTGCATAGTTTAGCACCTTAACGAACGAGTAACCAACCGAACACTACCTGAAACACCGAATTTACACTAAAAGTATTGTTTTAACATTTCCAAGCTAGTTATGGTCCCCGAACATCATAACACCTCCTAAAATATCTAGTAACTAACTTAACTAACTTGACACTAACATTTCAACCTTAATGTAAGTAACTTGGTTAAAACTTATGCTAGACCCCCCCCACCTAGTTTACGGCCCAAGTGGCCCCACCATCTTGATTTTTTTTAATTTTATGTTAGATCTTGTTCCCTAATGCTAACCACATTATACAAGGGTTAACATGAGAACTTGGTTAATAAAAGAACATGTGAGACATAAGCTCATAAACTAGACACACAAACTCTCCTCTCTTCTCTCTTGTTCTCGGCCGAACATAGCACCACCATCATCATCAATTTTTCAATCATGTTACAACCATTCCAAGTATATACAAAGGTGCTAGGAGCAAGACTAAGGAGCTTGGTGGCCTTGAAGCTTGAAGAACCTCTCTTGTTTGCTTTTATCCACTTGTTTTCTTTACTTGAATCATCCCTGGCCTTGAGCTATTGGTAAGAACCTTGTACACTCCATTTTACATCCATTTTTAGTGGTTAAAGAAGAATCATAATAAAAAACTTGAAGAGCACTAAAGAACACAAGAAGTAAACTTGAACATAAGCATGTTTAATGAAGTAATCTTGATGAATATGAGTTGTTATGCTTGTTGATCATTGATTGTTTGTAGAAAAGATGTTGATCATCAAAAGATCTTGCTAGATCATGATTAAAAACATAATCTAGCAAGATGAGAAAGTAGAAATATGGTAGGATGATGGATCATCCACATATGAATCATGAACTTGAATCACTAAGTGGTTTTCTTGAAAAATAACGATCAAAGTAAGTAGTAACACTTGTAGATCTAAAGATTTATGAATGGTCTTTCAAAGAAACCAAGTTAAAAATATGAGATTTTTTAAATCTTGCTTCTTACAAAAACAAACTCTATTTTTAGTGGTTAAACAAGTGTAGAGACACTTGTTAAACAAGAAACTTTCATAAAGAAACATTTTTACAAAATGTGACAAGAAGTTGTAAACATCTAACTTCCTTAAAAATGATGTTTTTAAAGAACTAATCACATTTTAAAGGGTGACTAGACTTACTAAGAACAATAGTAAGTTACTACAAATTTTTACAAATATTCAAGTTCATGAAGTAGTAGATTATTACTTGTTTTTGGCAAATTGGTAAGTAAAGGTTGTTTATTGTTGATTGTAAATTGATTGTGATGATTTTTACAAAAGAAAATGATATGCTTGAAAGCATGGAAACCTGCATTTTTAGGGGAAACTATGGCAAAATTTTCTAAAAATATAAACACATAGAAAAATATTTTTAAACAAGTATTTACAAGTGTATTTTAAACCATGAGTTTCCTACATAAACTTTGCCATAAATTTTGTCACAAGAATATAAATAATTGGAGGTTGGTTTTCATAAATAAAAGCGACTAAATATGTATTTAGGAAATATATATTTAGAAGTCAAATGTGCGTGATTATTTGTATACTTTGTGTATTATTTATATTATCTTAGGACTTAAAATAATATAACTCATAAAAATACCAAGAATTACCATCCAAAATGTTAACAAAATTCCAATGAATAAATATCGTCATTTACACAAAATATTGGTGAAACCGAACTATGGAATAAGACTTACAAAATATTCCGAAAAATTTATTCACAAAGTATATTTTGGACACCAAGGAAATGAAAATATGGTTTTTTTCATTTACAACAAAAATATATCATATTTTTTACAAGGAAAAATATATTATCTCTGGCAAGAATGGAGTATATATTTTTCTTGAAATTTTTAGAAGACATATTATTTTTAAGAAATATATATTTTCTTACACAAACATGAAATGCAGTATTTTTTAGTAAGATATATAATTTCTCAAATAAATATGAAACATATCATTTTTGGAAGAAAAATGAGTTTAAATATATTTTCTAAGTTAGGACTTGAAAATATATTATTTTTAAACTTACGAGGAATTATTTTTGTCAAAGAAAAATTATAGATAATTTTTCTAAGTAATATTCCTTAATAATATTCAGTAATAATTAAGATGAAATTAAGTATAAAGAATACTTAATGAATTCAATAAAAAATACGTATTCTCGTACGTATAAATACACACCGGAATATGACCCTGATACAAGGCAAAAATATACAAGTGAAAGATACTCCTATCCTTGGGAAGGATATACATGTGTAAATACCCGAAGTGTATCAAGCCAAAAATATATTATTATTCCAAAATTTAATAAATATAATTTTAGTTAAAATACTAATTATTTTAACAAATAATTATATAACTTGGAATAATATTGAGGATACATAGAAATGTAACTCAAAGACATTAACACTAAGTCAAGGCAAGGCCCGTTCGTCTAATAGACATTAGTACGTTGTAGGTGGTCGTGTTACATCCGAGGAGCTTGAGTTACGGTGATTGAATACACAATACTGTGAGTTCATATTCCCCCTTTTCTTTTAACCGTTTCTGGTTTTATAACTTCAGGGGTGAAATACATGTTACAATTGTTTACAAACATTTTGATTCGGTATGGTTAGCTAAGGAAGGGTACTTGACGGGTGTTCCTTGGGACAACCCTTAGTGATGTTAAAAGACGAGTTTATACCTCACTTGATCGTGTAATTATCTTGAATTAGATAATTACAGTTGCTAATGTTTCAGGTGCAGTTCGGGAGCTAAAAAGGAATAAAACGCAGCTTTGGACGATTTAGAGATGCACGGGTCGTGCATGGAAGGAATGAAGAAACAAAACCCAACATTCAGGGCTTCACCGTAAATTACGGTGGCCACCATAATTTACGGTGGCCCTGAAATATGAAACCTTCCACCGTACCTCAGGAGAGATGCACCGTAACAATATGAAGTCCACCGTAATTTATGGTGGTACCGTAATTTACGGTGGTACCGTAATTTACGGTGGAGGCTGCGAGGAAAAGTGTAACTGCCCTATTAAACCTTTTTTATGGGTGTCTATTCACATATCTCATCATTGGACGTTTTCTCTAGACATTGGGGGTGATTTTGCTTGATTGTGGTTGGTTCTAAACATTCGGTTTGTATTTTCGATTCGTATGAACTTGGATATTGAAGTTATGATGATTCACCAAGCCATGTCCGGCTAAACTTTCGGTGCTCATCTTAGGTGAAGGTTTCTCTTAAACTCTTGTGTGTTTGTTTCTTAATTTCTAGAATGATAACATTGTGTTTGCTTTGATTATCATGGTGTTTGAGTAATTGATTGTAGCTTGTTAATTGGTATTGCAATTCTAGTCTAATTCGTACGCTCTTGGTGCCGTTGGCAATCAAGATATCACGGGAAGGGTTAGGGTTGGATATTGATTGATTGATCATCGAGAAACAACCTCGCATTCATATAATCCAGGTACTTTGTTCCCTTTTTTCACGACAATAGTTTACACACAAGTTATGTCTATGTAACTCTTTCTAGTTGGAATTTCATACAAGTGTTAAAAGAAACTGAATCCTAAGATGGTCATCTTCCCCTAATCTGTTAAACAACCAATTGTGATATTTGCAAGTAGTTAGTAATTTAGTTTTCTGTAACAAACAATCTAAATCATTGATCTTTAATTTCTGCATTTTAGTTGAATTGTAGTTAAGTTGCAAAGCTATAACATCAACACATTTTCCACATACTCCCTGAGTTCGATACCCATTTACCACTATCTACTAGTTGTAATTTGCATTAAATTTGTGTGTACTGCGACTGCACGTCAAATTTTGGCGTCGTTGCTAGGGAGTAGTGCGCAACGTGTGTTAATTTAGTAGTTTTGTTTTTGTTATTTTTGGGTTTACGCTGGTTGTGTTTAGTGTGCAGGTACCTTCAGGTGTATGCATACTAGAGGCTCTCACAAGTCGTCACCACTATCGTTTGATCCGGAAATTGAAAGAACATTGAGGCAAAACAGAGTTTTATTACGCGAAAACAGAATTGTTGGTTCACCAACCTCACCTATTACACCAAGAAACATCATGCAAGAATCTCAAGTACCACCCACAACAGGTCAAACGACCTCAACTTTCATACCTACTGCCACACAACCATCACCAAATACCACTATACCTAATACCACCATTGAACCTACTCCACCATTTGAAGTTACACCAACTAACACCACGCAACCAATCACTACTCAAGTTGAACCCAATCTTACCTTTAGCCCTTCCGTTACAATTCCACCATTGTCACACTTCTTTCCTCCAACTACGGGACAATCATCCTCTAACTTCACAATCGCACCAAGTTCAACTATTGTGCATGCTACTTCATCCTTTAGACCACAAAACCAATCGGGTTTTCAGTACAACTCTTCCCTTTGGGCAATCTTCGGGAATTCAAGGGGATGGATATGACGAAGTGTATGAAGAGGATTTTAGGGGGTATGAAGAGGAAATTTTTTACTATGGGGGTGATGGAGGATATTTGGGACTACAAGGCGAAGCGGGTCAACAAAGTCAACCAATTCAACAATTTCAAAATATAGGTAGACTACCGGTTGGAGTGCAACACATTAGACCGCAAGGGCCACAATTGCAACGCCCTACACCGTTACATCAAGTGCGGCCTCAAAACATGCAACCTCAATTTCAAAGGCCGATTCAACAACAACAACCAATGCATCAACATCAATATCAACCACTATTTGCTCCTCAAGGGCCTATGCAAGGGCAAATGGGTCAACCAAGAGCACCATTAGGTGCCCCTCAAAGACATCAACGGGAAGTAGTACGGGGAATTGAAGTTCACTTCCGGCCCATTATCACTAACAATCCTTCGCCGGTAGTGATTCCTCATCGAGCGGATGGAAGAACTTTTGAAGTTAGAACAACCGCCCTCCAAAGTTTACCAAAGTTCAAGCGGTTAGCAACGGAAGAACCCTACTTTCATTTGGAGACATATGATTCCATTTGCAACACTATTGGAGGTCAAGGGTTTTCTGCGGATGATGTCAAGTTGGTCCTTTTCCAATTCTCCCTGGAAGATAAAGCAAAGAGATGGTTTCACACTTTGCCCTCCGCGTCCATTTTTACATGGGCCAACATGCAGCAAATATTCTTGGATCAATATTACACTTCTCAAAAGACCAATGATGCTAGAAGAGGTCTGAGAAGTTTTCAACAACATTCGGGGGAGATGTTTCATGAAGCCTTTAAAAGGTTTAATATGATGTTATGGAATTGCCCTCATCACGGGATCCAACTTTGGGAATTGTTGAATGCGTTTCATGAAGGGTTGAGTTCGGAGGATTCACGGGATCTAATGTCAATAACTAATGGTACATTCGGTACGAATTATGAACATGTTTATTGGGCATTTTTAGAACAAATGGCGGTGAATTCGAAGAGGAAAGCTCAATCTTCAAGGCGGGCAAGGCATGTGACACAAATGCCACAAGTGCATGGAGTAGAGAGTGGCAATGTTCAAACCACAAACCAAGTGTACAACGTGTGCACCAATTGCAATGAAATAGGCCATACGGCGGAAGTTTGTGTAGTAGGGGTGGTTGATGAGCAAGTCGAGGAAGTCAATGCAATTCAAGGAGGGGGTGGTCGAAATTTGAACATGAACTCCAACACATACCACCCCGGGTTATGAAATCATCCTAATTTTCGCTATGGGAATGCGGTGAACCAAGCTTACCCAAACTTTCAAGGAGCTCAAGGTAACTTTGCACCTCGTCAACAATACAATCAAGGCAATTATCCGGGTGGGAACAACTATGGTTATCAAGGGCAATTCCTACAAACGGGTCAAGGTGGTTCGGGTCAAAGCTCATCAAGCGGGAATGAAGTCATGGATATGCTTAGAGCTATGCAACAAGATATGCAAAAGCGGAATCAACTTGATGAAGTTCGGATGCAAAAGGATGAAGTACGTGACAAGAGCATTCAATCACTAACATCCCAAATGGGTCAATTGGCAACCGATGTGGTGGAATTGAAGAAAGGTAAGGGTCAACTTCCTAGCGACACTAAGGTAAATCCTTCACATGGTTCGTCACGAGGTAACAATGTTAATATTAATCATGTTAGTGTTTTAAGAAGTGGCAAAGAATTTAAGGCCAATTTGTCACCGGGTTTGGTCGAGGGGGTAGTTGAGGATGTCACCGGTAATGAAAGTGACGTTGATGTTTCACCGGTTACACCTAAAGAATCAAATGTTAACAAACCGGGGTTGGGTGAAAATGAAAAGAGTGAAAATGAAAAAGGTGAACCGAGTCAAGTCCCGTTTCCATCGGCTTTACTTGACCCGGGTAGGAAGAATTTTATTGCATCAAGAGGTCCCCAAAAAGAAGAATTGTGGGACATGTTTAAACAAGTAAAAATCAATCTTCCACTACTTGATGCAATAAAACAATTACCCGCTTATGCTAAATTTCTAAAGGAATTATGTACACAAAAAAGGCAACAAAAGAAGAAAATGCCTAAGCGGGTAGACTTGACCAGGCAAGTAAGTGTGGTTTTGAATGTGGAGCTTCCCTCTAAGCTTAAAGATCCGGGTACGCCATTGATATTTATTCAAGTTGGTAATTTTAAAATGGCAAAGGCGTTACTAGATCTTGGAGCCAGGGTAAGCATTTTACCGGGGGGGCTTATATGACCAATACGACTTTGGTCCGTTAGCAAGAGTGGAGACAACGGTTGTTTCAGCCGATTTGTCTCATAAGCTACCCCGAGGGATGGTTCAAAACATGATTGTGAAAATTGATGAGTTTTATTACCCGGTTGACTTTTTAGTTTTGGACTACTCATCTGCGGACCCAAAACAACAACAAAATGTTATTTTGGGTCGGTCATTTTTTAGCATCGCGCATGCTGTGATCGATTGTAGATTTGGTACAGTTGATATGACTTTTGGGAATCGAAAAATGCGCTTGAATGTTTTTACTAACGATTCTAATAATGTCGGTGTTGATCAGTGTTTCATGGCACATTTAGTCGATGGATGCAACCCGCACGAGTACGAGGAGGATGGCATAGATATTTGTTTGTGTGATTTTTCTGAACAAGTACATGCGTGTGCACTAGGAGTTGAAGAAGAAAAGCAGGATGCTATGGCTTTGAAGGAAGGTCGACCGCCATGGACTCATCAATTTGAAAGCTTGCGGTGGAGATAAATTCGGGTACAAAACCATCATTAGAAGAACCACCAATGTTGGAGCTCAAAGACTTGCCTAGCCATTTGAAGTATGCGTTTTTAGGGGATAATGACACACTACCGGTCATTATTGCCTCTAATTTAGAGATGGCGCAAGAGCAAGCCTTATTGGAAGTGTTAAAGGAGAACAAGGGAGCTATTGGATGGACGATTGCCGATCTCAAAGGAATTAGTCCATCAATCGTCATGCACAAGATTATTACCACCGAAGATGCAAAACCGACAAGAGAAGCTCAAAGGCGATTGAATCCGAAACTAAGGGAGGAAAAAAGGAGGTAATCAAATGGTTGGATGCGGGAATCATCTATCGGATTTCGGATAGTGCTTGGGTGAGTCCCACCCAAGTTATGCCTAAGAAGTCCGGCATTCAAGTAGTCAAAGATGAAAACGGTGAAAAAATTGCCACCCGACTGGTCACCGGGTGGCGTGTTTGCATTGACTACCGGAAATTGAATGCCGCCACATTTAAGGACCATTTCCCGCTACCTTTCATTGACCAAATTATTGAAAAATTATCGGGTTAAAAATATTACTGCTTTTTGGACGGGTAATCGGGTTACAATCAAATAGCAATACACCCGGATGACCAACACAAGACCACCTTCACTTGTCCATATGGTACTTTTGCCACCTCCGAAAAATGTTAAGGGTGTAAGATCATTTTTGGGACACGCGGGGTTCTATAGACGTTTCATAAAAGGTTTTAGTGTTATCACCAAACCTTTATGCAACTTGTTATTAAAAGATGTCCCGTTTGATTTTACAAATGAGTGTATGCAAGCTTTTACTGTTTTGAAGGAACACTTGGTCAAAGCTCCTATTTTGCAACCACCGGATTGATCAAAGCCATTCGAGATCATGTATGACGCAAGCGACACTACAATTGGTGCAGTTTTGGGTCAACGAGTTGATAGGAAGCTGGTGGTAATTTATTATGCAAGCAAGACTTTATCCGAAGCGCAACTGAATTACACCATAACCGAGAATGAATTATTAGCGGTTGTGCATGCTTTAGATAAGTTTTGCTCGTATATTTGGGGGAGTAAAGTTGTGGTATATTCGGATCATAGTGCGGTTCGATACTTGATGGAGAAAAAAGACGTGAAGCCCCATTTGATTCGATGGATATTGTTGCTACAAGAGTTTGATTTAGAGATCCGAGACAAAAAGGGAAGTGAGAATGTAGTGGCGGATCACTTGTCTTGGATCCCGGTGGAAGGAATTGATGATATGAGTGAAATAAACGAGAGGTTTCCCGACGAGCAACTCTTAGTCGTTTCCACTTTTGTCGCACTGTGGTACGCTCACTACGTAAATTACCTAGCCACAGGTGCCATCCTAAATCATTGGACCAAGAAGCGAAGACAACAATTTATGGTCCAAGTGAAGCAATATATTTGGGATGAACCGGATCTTTTCAAGATCCGGCCGGATCAAGTTATTCGGAGGTGTGTGTGCCTGAAACAGAGGTGTTGGAAATTTTGACCCATGCTCATTCATCCGCATGTGGTGGTCATTTCAGTGGGCATGAAACAGGCTACCGGGTTCTCTCATGTGGGTTTTATTGGCCCACTATTTTCAAGGATGCGTGTGAGTTCGCAAGAAATTGTGTAAATTGCCAAAGAATGGGAAGCATTTCGAAGAGGGATAAAATGCCATTGCAACCAATTTTGGTTGTAGAAGTGTTTGATGTATGGGGCATTTTCTTCATGGCTCCCTTTCCAAATTCCAACGGGTTTTTATACATTTTGGTGGCAGTGGATTAGGTGTCTAAGTGGATTGAGGCTATTGCAACAAGAACAAATGACCACTCGGTTGTTTGTAAGTTTGTTCAATCCAACATCTTCTCCCATTTTGGTATTCCGAGGGTCATTATCAGTGACGGAGGCTCACATTTCAAGAACTTTAACTTCGGGAAATTATTGAAGCGATATAGTGTGAATCACCGGATTGCCACACCTTACCATCCGCAAACGAGTGGACAAGTCGAAGTGTCCAACCGTCAAATAAAAGAAATTCTCATGAAGACGGTTCGTACGGTGTGACAACCCTCACCAAATCAGGTATCCGTACGACTTAATTAATAATTAATTACTGTGCTTACTTGAAATTGTGGATAAACTGCTACTTGAAATACTGATACATGTACATACTTGCATCATACTCTATTTGCTGTCACTCCATTATTTACATACTGAACTCTAATGACAACCTTGATGCACAAAAGCACAGTAGCACAATGAACGGATAACCCATTTAACATGCTGATATAACCAGCATCAGGCAGACACTGCCTCTAAGGCCTGTATGAGCCCAAGATACTTTACTACACTAGTAGAGAGTGTAGGGATAAGAGGGTTGTAGAACTGCGTCACTAGGTATAAGTTATAGTGACCGGATGTGCCTAAAACGTACTTTAAGTACAAAATTCAGCACTTTAATTAAAAATTCAGTATTTAGCTAACTAATAAAGTGCCAAACCATGAGAAAAATATTACTAGACACTTTCCAAAGTGTCGGGAATAAGTTGTGACACTAAAAATAGTAATAACGACACTTTAAAGCTTTGTTAAGCGCTTTAACGGGTCACTACCCAACCGAACAACCAGACTTTACTCGGAACATAAAAATATTGCCAACAACATTGTTTCTCTTTTTCTGAGCCAGTTAGGGTCCCTGAATACCCTAACACCCGCTATAATGCAAAACACGCTAGTATATGAGTTAACCTCCTAATCATCCAACTAATACTTAACATTTAGTTGAATTCTAATCGGGATACCCCCCCCCCCAACCGAATACGGTCACATTGTGACCCTCCCCTTTATACTTGATGATTAAAATAATCACTAATGCCTAATATCTAGGTGACATATAATCCTATGGTTAATGATCATGAAGTTTGCCTATAAGTTCCAAGCTTAAACCAACATAACTATCACAACACTCATCACAACAAAACACTCTCTCCCTCTCCCTTGGAGCTCTCGGCCGAAGACACACACCCACACACAACCACTTTTCGATTTTGTTCTTGCATTTCGAAGTGACTACAAGTGTTAAGGATCTCATACGAAGGAGCTTGGTGCATTCGGATCGTGAAGGACCTCACCCCATTGCTTTTATCCACTCAATCTTCGACTAGTTTCTTCCCTAGCCTCGAGCTAGTAGTAAGTTGCTATAAACGCCCTCTCGATCTATTTTAAAGTAGTTAAAATGAAATATGACGGTTAAAACTCATGAACTTACAAGATGATATGTTAAAAGTCTACTAAAATGATGAATATGTTGGTTAAAAGCTATGATGTTGCGTAAATCTTGTAAGACTTGTCTTGTGGTGATTATTTAGTGCCGATCTATGTTGTGGTAGCTCGGATCATCATCTAACCCGGATGGTCATATTCATGGATCATGACATAGGGTATGTTCATGTGTAAAAAGGGTTAAATGATGAAACTATACCACACACTAATCATGAACTTGTGTAAAAACGATTTTACTTATGAAATAGTGTTCAAAACTAGTAGATCTACGGATCTACAAGTGGTATTTTCAAAGAACCAAGTGTCAAGTGAAATCATATTTTCTAAACCGGATCTTTACTAAACAAAAGTGATTTTTGTAAGCACACAAGTGTGTAAACACTTGTGTAACACTAAGTTTCGACAAAGAACTATTTTTGTCAAATTTTACAAGAAGATGTGAAAATATATTTTCTTTAAAAACGAGATTCACAAGAAACCGAATTGATCTAATCAAAGATCCACTGAAAGTAATGGAAATTACTACATATTTTGGACAAACCACAAGTTCATGTAATTTCTGCGAATTACATATATATTGACTAGTTTGTTGGTTTGGAAATTGTTATTGTGAATGAGAAAATTGTTGATTTGAATTATAAAAGAAAATGATACGATTGAAAGCGTGGCCACCTCCAGTTACAGGGGAAACTCTGGCGAAATTTTTCCAAAAACCTAACACTTGGAAATATTTTCATCACAAGTGTTAGAAATACATTTTTAACTTGTTTTCAAAAATATAAATTTCGCCACGATCTTTATTACAAAATTACTAAGTGTCGGAGGTGGGATTTTCACAAAATAAAACTTGCTAAAATATATATTTAGTATATATATTTTCCGTAACATCACTTGTATAAATGTTTATGATTATTTTGTGAACTACATAAATATTATTTTTAGGGTAAAAATAATATTACCAAATGTTAACGACTCCAGAATAATACGAACGCCTTTACGATAAATATTAAAGTTACAACGGTAAAGCTAATACCACCCGACCTTCAAAACGTAACTTACGCATTTTAAGAAAATATTTATGAACGCGTATTTTGTCAAGGTATTATTTTGGGAAAATCATATGTATCAAAATATAATATTTTGGGAAAAATATTTATATTTTGGAGTTAGAAATAAAATATATTTTAATTGAGAGTTAATAATATATTTCGAATTTTACGAACGCACATGTATTAAATCCCCCATCATTGGGAAGGAGTCTATTTACAAAATAATTACAAAGTGTAATTACGAAATAGTTGTCTAACTATTTCCCAAAACTTGAACCTTAAAGCACGGCCGTCCGTCTAATAGATTTAGTACGTGTAGGTCGTCGCTCAGCGGTTTGATCAGGAGATCTTCTTATTAGAGACGCACCACAGTGAGTTCATGTTCCCCCTTTTCTCTTAACTGTTTTCAGTTTTCTAAACTGCGGGGGTGAAATACATGTTACTATATTTATGAGAACTTTATACATGGTATGGTTAGCGTAAGAAGCTTTACTACTTAGATCATGTGACTGGGTAGGCGGAAACTTGAGGCCATTAATCCTCAGGGTAGGACCGAGGGACAGGAGCGGTAGATCTATCTGGGTGTAGCGAGCCCAGCCCCAGGCCCAACAGTACGGACCTCGGGGTGACTTTGTACCCGACGCATAAATCTGCTAGGTTTGAGTCTTCCTACTTGCACTTCACACATATCAATGGCCTTGCAAACCATTGGTGATCTCTTTTTCCTTATTTACTACATACCAGGATTTTATACATACAAAGGTTTTTATTACTCACTTACACATGAACTCGCTCAAGATTATTGTTGATTTTTCCAACTTACATGTATTTCAGGGAACTAAAGATCTGGCACGGTATGTTACGTTTTCCCGCTGCAAAGTGATACGAGGTCATCCGGGTTTAGGGGATGTGACTTTTTCCTGGACGAGTCACAGTCCTTAAACTGTGTTTGTTTCATGTCGATGTTTGTGTTTTCTGAACAATGATATATGTTATCAGGTTGTAGTTTCAGTTGCTTGTGTCAACGTCTTCAGACAATGTTATGTTACTTATGTTTTTAAAACTTAAATGGATGATCTTGCATGGTTTTTATTTCATATAGCTTTGTTATGATTAAGCTATGGTATTAAGAAGTCACACCAAATTAACCACGCTTCCGCAAAGCCAGGGTGTGACAGCTTGGTATCAGAGCTCTGATCATAGCGAACTAGGATTCCTTCTCGAGTCTAGACTATGATCTCTAGGGCTCTCACGAAAACATTTTTACACTGCATACCACTTAAGTCCAGATCCAAAACGTTTTTACAAACCAATGTTGAGCACATTTTATTTATTATTTATAGGCTCAGTCTGGGAGGCTGAGGCTCGGTCTGAGAGACCGAGGTAGATGTCTAGTGGGACTAGGGAGTCAGTCTGAGAGGCTGAGAGAATTGGCTAGTGGGACTAGGAAGAGCAGTCTGGGAGGCTGGGAGGCTAGTGGGACTAGGAAGAGCAGTCTGGGAGGCTGGGAGGCTAGTGGGACTAGGAGAACTATTTGATTATTTAATTGGTGACTAATGTGTTTATCTGATTGTATGATTGATTATTTGTGCATATCTGTGTTTGTGTTACAGACACCATGGACTCGTCAGGCACTGGTGATTCGGACACCACTGGCCCTAGACCCATTGTATCAGACGACCTAGAGTCTTCGGAGCACGAGGTCCACAAATCAGATGTTACCAGTAGGGATGAGGAAGACTTTCAGCCCTTTGCGTTACCCGACGCTGTCGACGAGCCCGCTGATGGCCCTTTTGCTGGGGACCTACCGCTCGTAGAGATCCGTGCCCCGATACCACTTGCTTCATACCCTGCTCTTGATATACTCCTCGACGCCGACGCTGATGACGACGTCCATCTGTTTGATGATGAGCCCTTAGAGGATGATGTTTTGGGTGAGGCCCTCCTAGATGCTGGTGATCTTTTGTTACTCGCAGATGCTCCCTCTGAGGAGTCACCTGCTCACTCACCGGTCCCAGACTTCTTCGAGTCTGTGGCCTCCGGACCATCGCACACTCAGGATGCGCAGCACTTTTCCGACGGTTCAGATCCTGATAGGGCATCCTCTGTTGCCCCTGCCCCGAGCTTTGCTTTCGATCACGATATTGAGGAGGATTCCGATCCTGTCTTTCCTCCTGGATTTGACCCTAATCAGGACATAGAGTTTATACCACTAGATCAGCCTATGGAGGACCCGGTTGACCCAGTTGGCCCAGTTGATCCCATTGACCCTGCGTTTGATTTTGAGATGGCGTTCGATGACCCCGAGCCTGCCATGGCCCTCGAGCCGGTAACCGCTCTTGACCCTGTGTTAGAGCATGAACCGATTCATGCTGGCGTACCCGTTATTGATCCTGTGATTGCTGATCTACCCATTGATGATCACCCTGGCGATGCTCCACCTTTGGAGGGCGACCATGTTGTTGCTGCTGACCATGTTGATGCCCCTTTCATCACTGATGCACCCGTTGACCCTGTTGTTGCTCCCCTACCTGATCCTGTTCCCCTGGAGCCCGAGCGTGCACTATTCGCGACTCACATTGATCCACGGTATGCGCACACCCAGAATGGGTGGATTGACGCTGATGATGAGCTCCCACCTTTTCCCCCACATACCACCGGTGCACGTCACATTGATTCCTCTTTTTCATTCCCTCAGTTCACACCTCTAGCTCGACCTGGAGAGGGTTCTTCGGCTCATCCTTTTGGACATGTGCCAGTATCTGCCCCAGTGGTACCACAGTTTTCTACTGCTATTCCCCCTGTTCCTCCATTCTCTGTACCACCTTTCGATCCAGCCAGTGAGCCATTTCTCTGGACGTCACCACCTGTTATGCCACCGACCGACCCCTACCATCCTTTCCATATGGGGTATTCTATTGAGGATGTTTTGATGTCGTTTGTTGTCCAGCAGGAGGCACTCACACGACGCATTCAGGAGCTCGAGAGAGCTCAGCCACCGTCGTGCCAGTGTCAGGGTCAGACCCACCCTGCTTCTTCGCAGCCCTCTCGACCATTACCACAGGACTCTGCTGCACGCCTTTCGGCACTGGAGCATTAGATGGCGTCCTGGTTGCGTTCCCATCGAGCCATGGAGGAGGACAGGCTCCATTTGCGACGTTTTTTTATTCCCATTTTCCCCCTCCTCCACCGCCATCAGTATAGGGCATCTTTAGTACAGCATGGGTGGACATTGGTGAGAAGACGGCTATTGCTCTGACTACACAGCTACTTTTTGGAGACTGTATTCTGATTCTGACTTTTGTTGATCATGTATATGGGATGTATTGACAATGATTTGATATTCTTTTGGACTGGGGTGATGTAGCCCTTAGTCGATGATGATGTATGACACTATTATGTACTTGTACACTTTACCATGTGGTCTCCATTTATAGCAATGCAATCGCAGTATTCTCATCATATGTGATTGTTTTGATTGATTATTTATGTTTTATGACATGGGATGTTATGTGATTGGTCTATTTATAACATGAGATGTTATGTACTGTTACTATCATTATATACGTACGCTTTACTATGGCGTAACCCACGTGAACTCATCTTTTAGAAGATGCCGCCGAGACGTCAAACGCCGATGGCTACCAATGAGGCAGAGCTTCAGCAAGTCATCGCTGCTGCCATCGCAAAGTACGCCGCCTCTCTAGGAGGGACTAGTGGAAGTAATTCTGGAAATACTGGCAACAATAATCCACCTCATGGTAATACTAAGTCATTAAGACATACCATGATCTAATTGGATATCTATAGTAAAGATGCTAATGCCATTCATATGTTGTAACGTATGTGCAGGGTGCACCTACAAGCAGTTTCTAGACTGCAAGCCTGTCAACTTTGATGGCACCGGAGGTGCTGTCGCTTTTGTTCGTTGGGCCGAGAAGACGGAATCTATTCTCCGCATGAACAAGTGTGCACCAGACCAGCAAGTCACCTACATTTCTGGGCTATTCTTGGATGGAGCCCTGTCCTGGTGGAATTTGCAAGTGCAGACTCTTGGAGAAGCCGCAGCCAACTCAATGACATGGACCGAACTGAAAGAGCTTATGCGTAAAAAGTATTGCTCTCGCGCGGAAATCCAAAGGTTGGAAACTGAATTCTGGCTTTTAAAGATGGAAGGTCCGAAGATCGCAGAGTATGTTCAGAGGTTTCATGACTTATCGCATGTGGTACCTTATATGGTCACTCCAGAATTCAAGCGGATTGAGCGCTTCATTTGGGGATTAGCTCCTCAAATCATAAGTATGGTGACCTCATCCAAGCCTGCGACAATCACTGAGGCAATTGATCTGAGCGTGGCTCTCACTGAAGAGGCTATCCGCCTAAACAAGTTCGATGATGTCGAGACTAAGAAGAAGGAGACTCACGTCGAGTCATCCGAAGGTAACAAATGGAAGTTCTCGAACTTCAAGCAAGGCACTAGTGGGGTTGTTAAGAAAGGAGAGCCAAGCGCGCCAGCTCAGGTAACAGCTGGTAGTGGAAAGAAAGGAAAGGGATATATGGGCACCCAGCCCAAGTGCAACACCTGCCAGCGTCACCATTCTGGCCGGTGTGGTTTGAAAGTGTGTGAAGCGTGTGGGAAACCTGGCCACTCGAAGGATTCTTGTTGGGCCACTGTTGGCCAGGGAGGCCAAGGAGGATTTGGAAACAGGCAAAGACCTGGATGCTTTAACTGTGGTGATATTGGGCACTATAAGAGAAACTGCCCAGAATTGAACCAAGCCCGTGGAAGAGTTTTCAATATCGAAGCAAGGGAAGCGCGCCAGGATCCCAATGTCGTTACTAGTACTTTCCCTATAAACCAACGGTATGCATCCGTTTTATTTGATACTGGTGCCGATTATAGCTTCGTATCGTTAGGGTTTAAGAATATGCTTGGGTTAGCCGCTAGTAAGTTAGATATTCCCTACTCAATCGAATTGGCTAATGGAAAGTTAGTAGAAGCCAATGAAGTTGTCACAGGTTGTGTAATCGAATTGGGAGAGCGTGAGTTTGCTCTGGATCTACTACCAGTCCAGTTGGGAAGCTTCGACGTGGTGGTAGGAATGGATTGGTTATCAGGCAACAAGGCTGAGATAGTTTGTCACGAAAAGGTCGTTCGGATCCCAACCGAAGATGGTGAAACAATTGTGGTTCATGGAGAAAAGCGTGATATGCCTTTGAGGATTATCAGCTGCTTGAAAGCGCGAAAGTGTTTGCAAAAGGGATGTGCTGCCTTCCCAGCACACATTGTGGATAAGAAAGCTGCAGAACCAAAGATCGAAGACATCCCTGTCGTGAGGGAATATCCAGAAGTCTTCCCAGAAGACTTGCCTGGATTACCACCTCAGAGGCAAGTAGAGTTTCGCATCGACTTAGTTCTAGGCGCCGCGCCTGTGGCTAAGGCACCTTATCGACTTGCCCCGTCTGAGATGCAGGAATTGTCGACACAGCTTCAAGAGTTGTTAGACAAAGGATTTATTCGACCAAGCTTCTCGCCTTGGGGAGCTCCGGTCCTGTTTGTCAAGAAGAAGGACGGTAGTTTTCGTATGTGTATTGACTACCGGGAGTTGAACAAGTTGACGATCAAGAATAGATACCCTCTGCCAAGAATCGATGATCTATTTGACCAACTGCAAGGTTCAAGCTTTTATTCAAAGATCGATCTTCGATCTGGATACCACCAGCTAAGGATACAGGAGGAAAGTATCCCGAAGACAGCCTTCAGAACTCGCTATGGACACTACGAGTTCCTAGTTATTTCGTTTGGTTTGACAAACGCACCTGCAGTCTTTATGGATTTGATGAATAGAGTTTGCAAGCCGTACTTGGATAAGTTCGTGATTGTGTTCATCGACGACATTTTGATTTATTCAAAGACAAAGGCTGAGCACGAACAGCATCTAAGAGCTATTTTGGAGTTGCTGAAAAAGGAGCAGCCGTACGCCAAATTCTTGAAGTGCGAGTTTTGGCTACGGGAAGTCCAGTTTCTTGGACATGTGGTAAATGGAGACGGAATTCATGTGGATCCCACCAAGATCGAAGCGATCAAGAATTGGGAAACGCCAAAGACGCCAACCGAGATTCGGCAATTCTTGGGTTTGGCGGGCTACTATCGAAGGTTCATTGAGGATTTTTCAATGATCGCTCAACCATTGACGCTCCTCACGCAGAAAGATAAGAAGTTTGATTGGGGAATCAAACAGGAAGAAGCGTTCCAGCTATTGAAAGATAAGCTCTGCAATGCGCCAATCTTAGCTCTACCAGAAGGTACAGATGATTTTGTGGTATACTGTGACGCCTCACGTCAAGGATTGGGTTGCGTGTTGATGCAACGCCAAAAGGTTATTGCTTACGCGTCACGCCAACTGAAAGTGCACAAAAAGAACTATACACACATGATTTGGAACTCGGCGCAGTGATATTTGCTTTAAAGATCTGGAGACACTACCTATATGGTACGAAATGTACGATCTTCACAGATCA
This sequence comes from Helianthus annuus, assembly GCF_002127325.2. Lineage (NCBI taxonomy): Eukaryota > Viridiplantae > Streptophyta > Magnoliopsida > Asterales > Asteraceae > Helianthus > Helianthus annuus. The sequence goes on from NC_035434.2 coordinate 6,443,053, forward strand.
TAAGAGCCTGCAACACATATTCAACCAGAAGGAGTTGAATATGAGACAGAGACGTTGGATTGAGTTGTTGAACGATTACGACTGCGAGATAAAGTATCATCCAAGGAAGGCGAATGTGGTCGCCGACGCCCTAAGTCGAAAAGAAAGGATCAAGCCCATAAGGGTTAGGGCTTTGGAGATGATTATCCAAACCGATCTTTCCTTGCGCATTCGTGCCGCCCAGAAAGAAGCTCTTAAGGAAAGAAACCTTGAAGAAGAATATCTCCGTGGGATGGAGAAGCAATTGGTGCCAAACGAGGAAGGAACGTTATGTTTTGAGAAAAGGATTTGGGTTCCTCTGTTTGGTGGTTTGAGGAAAGTTATTTTTGAAGAGGCACACAAATCACGGTACTCTATCCATCCAGGAGCGGATAAGATGTACCAAGACCTTAAAGATTATTATTGGTGGCCTAGGATGAAAGGCGATGTTGCTGTTTATGTGAGCAAATGTTTAAAGTGCGCTAAAGTGAAAGCAGAATACCAGAAGCCTTCAGGACTTCTGCAACAACCTGAGATTCCCAAGTGGAAATGGGAACAAATATCCATGGATTTTATTACAAAGTTGCCTAGAACGCCAAGAGGCCATGACACTATTTGGGTAATAGTGGACCGATTAACGAAGTCAGCGCACTTCTTACCTATCAGGGAGAAAGATAACACGAGCAAGTTGGCTGAAATTGACATGAGAGAAATCGTTACGCGCCATAGAGTACCTCTCTCGATCATCTCTGATATAGACGGAAGGTTCGTATCAAGGATTTGGCAATCCTTCCAAGAAGCTTTTGGCTCACAATTGAATATGAGCACTACATTTCACCCACAGACCGACGGACAAAGCGAACGGACTATTCAAACATTGGAGGATATGCTGAGAGCATGTGTTATGGATTTGGGCGGTAGCTGGGATAAGCATTTGCCTTTGGTCGAATTTTCATACAACAACAGCTACCACACTAGTATTGGTGTCGCGACATTTGAAGCTCTTTATGACCGCAAGTGCAGATCACCGCATTGTTGGTCTGATGTAGGTGATAGGCAATTGGTTGGTCCTGATATGGTCCAGGTTACCACAGATAAGATTGCACAGATCTGAAATCGCATCAAGGCGGCTCGTGATCGTCAGAAATGTTACGCGGACCGAAGAAGGAAACCTCTAGAGTTTGAGGTAGGTGATATGGTTTTGTTAAAAGTATCACCCTGGAAGGGTGTGGCACGCTTCGGGAAGCGTGGAAAGTTGAATCTGCGGTATATTGGTCCGTTCAGAATTTTGGAAAGAATTGGGCTAGTAGCATACAAGTTGGATTTACCTGCTGAACTGAATGGTGTTCACGATACATTTCATGTATCAAATTTGAAGAAGAGTCCAACGCAAGATAACGTTGTCATTCCCACCGACGAGATTCATGTTGACGACACGCTCCATTTTGTGGAAGAACCTGTTGAGGTTACGGATTGGAAAGTGAACAAAACCCGCCGGAGCAGTGTCAAGCTCGTCAAGGTTCGTTGGAATGCCAGACATGGTCCTGAATACACCTGGGAGCGTGAGGACCGGATGAAAGAGAAATACCCCCACTTATTTCCCAAGAACCCTTTTTCTAGAAGCAGAACTTAAAATTTCGGGACGAAATTTTTCTAACGGGGGGAGAATGTGACAACCCTTACCAAATCAGGTATCCGTACGACTCAATTAATAATTAATTACTGTTTAATTACTGTGCTTACTTGAAATTGTGGATAAACTGCTACTTGAAATACTGATACATGTACTTACTTGCATCATACTCTATTTGCTGTCACTCCATTATTTACATACTGAACTCTAGTGACAACCTTGATGCACAAAAGCACAGTAGCACAATGAACGGATAACCCATTTAACATGCTGATATAACCAGCATCAGGCAGACACTGCCTCTAAGGCCTGTATGGGCCCAAGATAGATTACTACACTAGTAGAGAGTGTAGGGATAAGAGGGTTGTAGAACTGCGTCACTAGGTATAAGTTATAGTGACCGGATGTGCCTAAAACGTACTTTAAGTACAAAATTCAGCACTTTAATTAAAAATTCAGCATTTAGCTAACTAATAAAGTGCCAAACCATGAGAAAAATATTACTAGACACTTTCCAAAGTGTCGGGAATAAGTTGTGACACTAAAAATTGTAATACCGACACTTTAAAGCTTTGTTAAGCACTTTAACGGGTCACTACCCAACCGAACAACCGGACTTTACCCGGAACATAAAAATATTGCCAACAACATTGTTTCTCTTTTTCTGAGCCAGTTAGGATCCCTGAATACCCTAACACCCCCTATAATGAAAAACACGCTAGTATATGAGTTAACCTCCTAATCATCCAACTAATACTTAACATTTAGTTGAATTCTAACCGGGATACCCCCCCCCCCCAACCGAATACGGTCACATTGTGACCCTCCCCTTTGTACTTAATGATTAAAATAATCACTAATGCCTAATATCTAGGTGACATATAATCCTATGGTTAACGATCATGAAGTTTGCCTATAAGTTCCAAGCTTAAACCAACATAACTATCACAACACTCATCACAACAAAACACTCTCTCCCTCTCCCTTGGAGCTCTCGGCCGAAGACACACACCCACACACAACCACTTTTCGATTTTGTTCTTGCATTTCCAAGTGACTACAAGTGTTAAGGATCTCATACGAAGGAGCTTGGTGCATTCGGATCGTGAAGGACCTCACCCCATTGCTTTTATCCACTCAATCTTCGACTAGTTTCTTCCCTAGCCTCGAGCTAGTAGTAAGTTGCTATAAACGCCCTTTCGATCTATTTTAAAGTGGTTAAAATGAAATATGACGGTTAAAACTCATGAACTTACAAGATGATATGTTAAAAGTCTACTAAAATGATGAATATGTTGGTTAAAAGCTATGATGTTGTGTAAATCTTGTAAGACTTGTCTTGTGGTGATTATTTAGTGCAGATCTATGTTGTGGTAGCTCGGATCATCATCTAACCCGGATGGTCATGTTCATGGATCATGACATAGAGTATGTTCAAGTGTAAAAAGGGTTAAATGATGAAACTCTACCACACACTAATCATGAACTTGTGTAAAAACGATTTTACTTATGAAATAGTGTTCAAAACTAGTAGATCTACGGATCTACAAGTGGTATTTTCAAAGAACCAAGTGTCAAGTGAAATCATATTTTCTAAACCGGATCTTTACTAAACAAAAGTGATTTTTCTAAGCACACAAGTGTGTCAACACTTGTGTAACACTAAGTTTCGACAAAGAACTATTTTTGTCAAATTTTACAAGAAGATGTGAAAATATATTTTCTTTAAAAACGAGATTCACAAGAAACCGAATTGATCTATACAAAGATCCACTGAAAGTAATGGAAATTACTACATATTTTGGACAAACCACAAGTTCATGTAATTCTGCGAATTACATATATATTGACTAGTTTGATGGTTTGGAAATTGTTATTGTGAATGAGAAAATTGTTGATTTGAATTATAAAAGAAAATGATACGCTTGAAAGCGTAGCCACCTCCAGTTACAGGGGAAACAGGGGAAACTCTGGCGAAATTTTTCCAAAAACCTAACACTTGGAAATATTTTCATCACAAGTTTTAGAAATACATTTTTAACTTGTTTTCAAAAATATAAATTTCGCCACGATCTTTATTACAAAATTACTAAGTGTCGGAGGTGGGATTTTCACAAAATAAAACTTGCTAAAATATATATTTCGTATATATATTTTCGGTAACATCACTTGTATAAATGTTTATGATTATTTTGTGAACTACATAAATATTATTTTTAGGGTAAAAATAATATTACCAAAGGTTAACGACTCCAGAATAATACGAACGCCTTTACGATAAATATTTAAGTTACAACTGTATAGCTAATACCACCGGACCTTTAAAACATAACTTGCGCATTTTAAGATAATATTTATGAACGCGTATTTTGTCAAGGTATTATTTTGGGAAAATCATATGTATTAAAATATAATATTTTGGGAAAAATATTTATATTTTGGTGTTAGAAATAAAATATATTTTAAGTGAGACTTAATAATATATTTCGAATTTTACGACAACACATGTATTAAATCCCCCATCCTTGGGAATGAGTCTATTTACCAAATAATTACAAAGTGTATTTACGAAATAGTTGTCTAACTATTTCCCAAAACTTGAACCTTAAAGCACGGCCGTCCGTCTAATAGATTTAGTACGTGTAGGTCGTCGCTCAGCGGTTTGATCAGGAGATCTTCTTATTAGAGACGCACCACAGTGAGTTCATGTTCCCCCTTTTCTCTTAACTGTTTTCAGTTTTCTAAACTGCGGGGGTGAAATACATGTTACTATATTTATGAGAACTTTATACATGGTATGGTTAGCGTAAGGAGGTTTACTACTTAGATCATGTGAGTGGGTAGGCGGAAACTTGAGGCCATTAATCCTCAGGGTAGGACTGAGGGACAGGAGCGGTAGATCTATCTGGGTGTAGCGAGCCCAGCCCCAGGCCCAACAGTACGGACCTCGGGGTGACTTTGTGCCCGACGCATAAATCCGCTAGGTTTGAGTCTTCCTACTTGCACTTCACACATATCAATGGCCTTGCAAACCATTGGTGATCTCTTTTTCCTTATTTGCTACATACCAGGATTTTATGCATACAAAGGTTTTTATTACTCACTTACACATGAACTCGCTCAACATTATTGTTGATTTTTCCAACTTAAATGTATTTCAGGGAACTAAAGATCTGGCGCAGTATGTTACGTTTTCCTGCTGCAAAGTGATACGAGGTCATCCGGGTTTAGGGGATGTGACTTTTCCTGGACGAGTCACAGTCCTTAAACTGTGTTTGTTTCATGTCGATGTTTGTGTTTTCTGAACAATGATATATGTTATCAGGTTGTAGTTTCAGTTGCTTGTGTCAACGTCTTCAGACAATGTTATGTTACTTATGTTTTTAAAACTTAAATGGATGATCTTGCATGGTTTTTATTTCATATAGCTTTGTTATGATTAAGCTATGGTATTAAGAAGTCACACCAAATTAACCACGCTTCCGCAAAGCCAGGGTGTGACAGCTTGGTATCAGAGCTCTGATCATAGCAAACTAGGATTCCTTCTCGAGTCTAGACTATGATCTATAGGGCTCTCACGAAAACATTTTTACACTGCATACCACTTAAGTCCAGATCCAAAACGTTTTTACAAACCAATGTTGAGCACATTTTATTTAGTATTTATAGGCTCGGTCTGGGAGGCTGAGGCTCGGTCTGGGAGGCCGAGCTCGGTCTGAGAGACCGAGGTAGATGTCTAGTGGGACTAGGGAGTCAGTCTAAGAGGCTGAGAGAATTGGCTAGTGGGACTAGGAAGAGCAGTCTGGGAGGCTGGGAGGCTAGTGGGACTAGGAAGAGCAGTCTGGGAGGCTGGGAGGCTAGTGGGACTAGGAAGATCAGTCTGGGAGGCTGGGAGGCTAGTGGGACTAGGAGAACTATTTGATTATTTAATTGGTGAATAATGTGTTTATCTGATTGTATGATTGATTATTTGTGCATATCTGTGTTTGTGTTACAGACACCATGGACTCATCAGGCACTGGTGATTCGGACACCACTAGCCCTAGACCCATTGTATCAGACGACCTAGAGTCTTCGAAGCACGAGGTCCACACATCAGATGTTACCCTTACGGATGAGGAAGACTTCCAGCCCTTTGCGTAACCCGACGCTGTTGACGAGCCCCCTGATGGCCCTTTTGCTGGGGACCTACCGCTCGTAGAGATCCCTGCCCCGATACCACTTGCTTCATACCCTGCTCTTGATATACTCCTCGACGCCGACGCTGATGACGACGTCCATCTGTTTGATGATGAGCCCTTAGAGGATGATGTTCCGGGTGAGGCCCTTCTAGCTGCTGGTGATCTTTTGTTACTCGCAGATGCTCCCGCTGAGGAGTCACCTGCTCACTCACCGGTCCCAGACTCCTTCGAGTCTGTGGCCTCCGCACCATCGCACACTCAGGATGCGCAGCACTTTTCCCACAGTTTAGATCCTGATAGGGCATCCTCTGTTGCCCCTGCCCCGAGCTTTGCTTTCGATCACGATATTGAGGAGGATTCCGATCCTGTCTATCCCCCTGGATTTGACCCTGATCAGGACATAGAGTTTATACCACTGGATCAGCCTATGGAGGACCCGGTTGACCCAGTTGGCCCAGTTGATCTCATTGACCCTGCGTTTGATTTTGAGATGGCGTTCGATGACCCCGAGCCTGCCATGGCCCTCGAGCCGGTAGCCGCTCTAGACCCTGTGTTAGAGCATGACCCGATTCATGCTGGCGTACCCGTTATTGATCCTGTGATTGCTGATCTACCCATTGATGATCACCCTGGCGATGCTCCACTTTTGGAGGGCGACCATGTTGTTACTGCTGACCATGTTGATGCCCCTTTCATCGCTGATGCACCCGTTAACCCTGTTGTTGCTCCCCTACCTAATCCTGTTCCCCTGGAGCCCGAGCGTGCACTATTCGCGACCCACATTGATCCACGGTATGCGCACACCCAGAATGGGTGGATTGACGCTGATGATGAGCTCCCACCTTTTCCCCCACATACCACCGATGCACGTCACATTGATTCCTCTTTTTCGTTCCCTCAGTTCACACCTCTAGCTCGACCTGGAGAGGGTTCTTCGGCTCATTCTTTTGGACATGTGCCAGTATCTGTCCCAGTGGTACCACAGTTTTCTACTGCTATTCCCCCTGTTCCTCCATTCTCTGTACCACCTTTCGATCCAGCCAGTGAGCCATTTCTCTGGACGTCACCACCTGTTATGCCACCGACCGACCCCTACCATCCTTTCCATATGGGGTATTCTATTGAGGACGTTTTGATGTCATTTGTTGTCCAGCAGGAGGTACTCACACGGCGCATTCAGGAGCTCGAGAGAGCTCAGCCACCGTCGTGCCAGTGTCAGGGTCAGACCCACCCTTCTTCTTCGCAGCCCTCTCGACCATTACCACAGGACTCTGTTGCACGCCTTTTGGCACTGGAGCATCAGATGGCGTCCTGGTTGCGTTCCCAGAGAGCCATGGAGGAGGACTGGCTCCATTTGCAACGTTTGTTTTATTCCCATTTTCCCCCTCCTCCACCGCCATCAGTATAGGGCATCTTTAGTACAGCATGGGTGGACATTGGTGAGAAGATGGCGATTGCTCTGACTACACGGCTACTTTTTGGAGACTGCATTCTGATTCTGACTTTTGTTGATCATGTATATGGGATGTATTGACACTGATTTGATATTCTTTTGGACTGGGGTGATGTAGCCCTTAGTCGATGATGATGTATGACACTATTATGTACTTGTACACTTTACCATGTGGTCTCGATTTATAGCAATGCAATCACAGTATTCTCATCATATGTGATTGTTTTGATTGATTATTTATGTTTTATGACATGGGATGTTATGTGATTGATCTGTTTATAACATGAGATGTTATGTGACAACTCGTATTTTAGAACCGTCTCTTATAATACGTGTTAACTTGTATGAACGTTACGTGACTAGTTGGCGTGTTTGTTGATAATGGAATATCATGTTTTGTTATGCTATGTGTTACGTGATTGCATGTGAGTATCATAAGTTTAGTCGCACAACACTGGTCCAACCACACAAACCTTTGGGCCGTACACATTCCTCTCGCCTCACTATGCTTGGACTCGGCCCACCCTTCTAAACCGGGTATATATATTCACGCATACACACATCTTTGGGGTCTTTTACTTCTCACAATTTGCAATCAAGAGCACACACACAAAAACCCTAGAACCCTCTCTCTTGTTCGACGGCATCACCCCTCACCCGAAGCCCTTTCTCTCGACCAAGCTTGTCATATCACACAATTCGGTTAGTGTTTGGATTCTTCGGTTACATGTTTGATGATGCTTTGATGTGTGTTTACAATTTTGCATGTTGATCTAGAATTACTGTTAACATGATTGATCGTGTTGTTGTTCATGTTATAACCGACTCATAATTATATATTAGATTATGTTCATATAAATCGGAATTGTATGATAATGGTCTAGAACTGAATGCATGGTTGATATGATGAATCGGTTAGGATTACATGCTAGTCTTTGAGTTTTATGGTCGAACGATTAGGTTGTATGTTCATATGGTACTGATCCATTGTTCTGGAATTGATATGAATGTGTTTGAATTCTGAATTGAACGTTGATTGATCTGAATTGTGAAACTGCTAAATCTGTTTGCTAACATTACGGAATTGATTGAGCTTGAATTAAGGAAATCAGGAAAATCTGTTACACATCTAGTCTCGACACAGGTTGCGAGTCGATAACCCGTAGTCTCGACTCGAGACCACGACACCGACACAAACAACACAACCCGAGACCACGGTTGCGGGTCCGGTTGCGACTCGAGACCGTGAAGTCTTGACTAGTACATAATGACCCGAGACCTCCTTGTTGCGACTCGAGACCTGGAGACCAGCACAATTCGAGACCGCCTAGTCTCGACTCGAGATCTCTAGTCCCGACTCGAGACCGTGAACACGTGCACACTGTTTTGGACCTTGCACACTGTTACGAGCCCAACCATTTGGGTCGCATACTTGGACTTGTTTACGTGACTATACTGTTGTTGATCTGCCATGATTATATGTGTATGCCATGATCGTTACTTGTGTACTATACGTGTAGAATATACGTGCACTACTTGAATACGAACCTAACTTGTATGGTAACCATGGTAGGACGTGGTTGACCACCATATAGCTTGATTGAACTTTTCTGTGTATCTGTCGAGCAAACCAAGGTGAGTTCACACAGCCAAGGCATGGGATTCCTGGGTTGGGAATGGGTTGGAAGATTTGAATTGGATAATTATTCGTACTTACGCTATTGCTAGACTATATACTATCGTCCTCAGGTTAGTCAGGACACTTACGTAAAACCTACGTAAATTAGTACCTACCACTGTCTCCCGGGTCGGGAGGACACTTACGTAAAACCTACGTGAACTCATACCTACTACTGTCTTCCGGGTCGGAAGGACACTTACGTAAAACCTACGTAAACCCCACGCATACCACTGTCCTCGGGGAAGGGCACTCACGTAAAACCTACGTGACCTTGTACGTATTCCTGTTCTCGAGCTAAGAAGAACACATAGTTGCAAATAGTCTAGTAAGGATAAACATGGGAAGCCCCCAATTAGTAATAAATATAATCATGGGAAACCCCCACTATTAGTACATACATACATGGGAAGTCCCCACTAAGTGAACATACGGTTTGCTATTACGAACTTACTTTCTGTGAACTCGCTCAACTAGTTGTTGACTCTCTGCTGCATGTCTTGCAGGACCTTAGGTACTTATGGAGCTTGCACAGGGAGGAGCAGGTCGTTGTGGGACATGGATTCGTGGATGCCATGTTAAACGTTTAAACAATTGAACTTATGATTTACATTAGGTTTACATACTTATGCTTCCGCTACTCAAATTATGTTTTGTTGAACATCAATTATATTGTGATGGGTTCCATTGATTACTTTTAATGTTTAATATAATTGGTGGCTTGATCCTGGTCATGTCACGCCTCCAAGCGGTGGTACTCCGCATGTGGATTTTGGGGGTGTGACAGATTGGTATCAGAGCCATTGGTTATAGAGAACTTGGTTTTAATATGGGAAAAACGTTTTTATTAAAACCAGACTATAACCAGAACAGTGCTCTCAACGATCCACAACGACGCTTCGCTCCACGTGCAAGATTACATAGAACTTTGCCCGTAGTGTGCTTAGATACACATGACACTATTACATGAGAATACCTATGTGCTTTCACTCTTCTGTCATCGCACTACTCGCGAACCATTCTCACTTATGCTATTTTTACTATGAAGATCATGTCTGGACGTGTTAACATGACTCAAGCCCAGTTGACGGTTCTTATCAACGAACAAGTTGTTGCGGCACTTGCAGCCGCACAAGCAGGAGGTATATCCTGTAGTTATAACTCACACTAGGATCTTTAGATCCTACACTCCTAGACCAACTTTTGTGTTTAACTTTGCCCTATTCGTACACAATAGGTCAACACGCACCGCAACCAGTTTGCACTTTCAAGAACTTCATGGACTGTCGTCCAAGCACGTTCAGTGGCACAGAAGGAGCAGTGGGACTACTCCATTGGTTCAAGAAGCTCGAGTCAGTATTCGAGATGTGTGAATGCCCTGAGGCTCGCAGGGTCAAGTACGCCACTGGCACGTTAGAAGGAATTGTGCTAACTTGGTGGAACGCGCAGGTTCAGATTTTAGGGTTGGCAGCTGCTAACGCCACCCCTTGGAACGATTTTAAGGAACTGATCAAGCGAGAATACTGCACGCGAGATGACATCCACAAGTTGGAAGTGGAGCTTTATCACCTGAAGATGACAGGATCGGAAATCGAGGCTTATACGAAACGGTCAAACGAACTGGCCATCTTGTGTCCAATTATGGTGGACCCTCCAATTAAGCGCATTGAGTTGTATCTCAAGGGTTTAGCGCCAGAAATCCAGAGCCACGTGACATCGGCTAATCTCGACAACATCCAGGATATTCAGCGACTCGCTCATCGTCTCACTGATCAGGCAGTGGATCAGGACAAGCTACCGAAACGTATCAGCGCTACTACTGCTACCACATCAACCGCTACTCCTGCTACCCCCAGTGACAATAAAAGAAAGTGGGAAGGGGATTCTAGCAAAGGTTCAGCAACAGTTCAGTCTCAGGCTTAGCAGCAGAAGACTGACCACTACCAGAGTCCCTGTCAGCAGTTTTCCGGTAGTCGTGGGCAGAGAAGGTATCAAGGAAATCTCCCAAAGTGCCACAACTGTAACAGGCACCACAGCGGTCAGTGCAACAAGGGTCGTTGCCAAAGGTGTCTCAAGATGGGCCACGAGGCCAAGGACTGTAGGAGCCCACGGCCTGCGAATCAGAACCAGCAACCGCAACTACCAGCTCCACAGAACCAGCAACAGCAGCAACATCGAGCGAGGCAACAGGGGATGCTTTCAGTGTGGTGCTGAAGGCCATTTCAAACGTGATTGCCCTCAATTGAACCAGAACCAGAATCGCAACAACAACAATCAGGGCAACGGAAACAATGGTGGGAACAACAACGGCAACGAAGTTAGGGGTCGTGCTTTCGTGCTAGGTCAGGGTGACGCAAGGAACGATCCTAACGTGGTCATGGGTAAGTTTCTTCTCGACGATTTTTACGTTACTGTTTTGTTTGATTCGGGTGCGGATACAAGTTATATGTCTTTGAAAGTTAGCCAAATGTTAAAACGTACACCCACACTTCTAAACACCAAGCATGTCGTAGAGTTAGCTAATGGTAAGAGTCTAGAGGCCACGCACATAGTTCAAGGTTGTAATCTTATCCTCGCGGGTCAGACTTTCTCGATCGATCTCATTCCCATAGTTTTGGGTAGTTTCGACACCGTCATTGGTATGGACTGGTTATCCCAACATCACGCAGAGATCTTGTGCAAAGAGAAGATTGTTCGTATCCCTCGTTCTGGTCAGGAACCTTTCGAAGTCCAAGGCGACAAGAGTGGTGCTGTGGTTGGCATCATCTCCTTATTGAAGGCTCAGAAGTGTTTGCGTAAGGGCCACACTACCATTCTGGCACTTGTCACCGATGCATCAGCAAAGGAAAAGAAATTGGAGGACATTCCAATAGTTCGTGACTTTCCTCAAGTGTTTCCAGAGGAATTACCTGGTCTACCGCCTCATCGCCAAGTCGAGTTTCAAATCGAGCTAGCTCCTGGAGCAGCACCTATAGCTCGCACACCGTATCGATTAGCTCCATCAGAGTTGGAAGAACTCTCTGCACAGCTACAAGAACTCTTGGATAAGGGTTTCATTCGACCTAGCTCTTCGCCATGGGGAGCTCCAGTATTATTTGTGAAGAAGAAGGACGGTACTTTCAGGATGTGCATTGATTACCGGGAACTCAACAAGGTGACGGTGAAAAACCGTTATCCTCTTCCACGTATAGACGACTTATTCGACCAGTTGCAAGGGTCGTGCTACTACTCCAAGATAGACTTGAGGTCAGGTTACCATCAGCTGAGAGTCCGAGATGAGGACGTCTCCAAGACAGCATTCAGAACCCGCTACGGTCACTACGAGTTTCTAGTCATGCCATTCGGGCTAACGAACGCACCGGCAGTCTTCATGGATCTCATGAACAGGGTGTGCAAACCCTACTTAGACAAGTTTGTGATTGTTTTCATCGACGACATTCTGTTCTACTCCAAGAGTCAGGAGGAGCACGAGCAGCACTTACGGCTTATCTTGGAACTTCTTCGAAAGGAACAACTGTACGCCAAGTTTTCAAAATGCGACTTCTGGCTTCGTGAAGTCCATTTTCTAGGCCACGTGGTAAACACGGATGGGATTCATGTTGATCCATCCAAGGTAGATTCGATCAGAAATTGGCCTGCACCGCGTACACCAACGGAAATACGCCAATTCTTGGGTTTGGCGGGATACTACAGACGGTTTATCAAGGACTTTTCAAAGATCGCACAGCCGCTTACGCTACTGACACAGAAGGGTTTCACCCACCGTTGGGGAGATTCCCAGGAAACCGCTTTTCAGCACTTAAAGGATAGACTCTGCAGTGCACCTATCCTCTCATTGCCAGAGGGCACGGACGATTTCGTGGTTTATTGTGATGGATCCATTCAGGGTCTTGGATGTGTGTTAATGCAGCGCGACAAGGTCATTGCTTACTCTTCGCGCCAACTCAAGGTTCACGAACGGAACTACACGACGCACGATTTAGAGCTGGGAGCTATTGTTTTCGCGCTCAAGATATGGCGACACTACCTGTACGGTACCAAGTGCACTATCTACACCGATCACAGGAGTCTCGAGCATATCTTCAAGCAGAAGGAATTGAACACGCGTCAACGTCGATTTGTTGAACTACTTAACGATTACGAATGCGCCATCAAGTACCATCCAGGCAAAGCCAACGTTGTGGCTGACGCTCTCAGTCGAAAGGACACTCTACCTAGACGCGTACGAGCACTACTGTGACAACTCGAAATCTAGAACCTTTCGTTGTGTCTCGATGTAGCTTGCTTGTACGTTATGTGATTAGTTGACTGACTAAACTTAATGATAACGTGAACCTTTTACGTGATATGTGCTTTGTTATGTGTGCATTGTATGTATATATGTACGTGTTATATACGAGCCGAGAACCCAACTCGAAACGACTAGGACCCGACTCGAGACCATGTGGTCTCGAGTGAACAATAACCATTAGGCCGGCTTGGGCCTTTGGCCGGTTGGGCCATTTGGGCCGTAAACCCTCACCCGAAACCCATTAAGGGTGCACCACTTGGAACTAGCATATATATATACCACACTTAGTTATTTTATCATTTGTTGAACATCACAACACACACACTCTCCTATCCTCTCTCACTAAAACTCTAGAACACAAACACTCCTCATCTTTCGGATCCAATCGGTTAGCACTAGGATTGTCGGCTCAAGCTTGGAATCAACATTAGAGTTCACCTTTCCCATCTCTCAACCGGTTAGTAATCTTTGTTGTGTTTTGTGCTTGGATTGGTGATGTTATGACATTATGTTTGCATAACTAAGTTGTTTATACATGAGATGTTTGTTTGATAAAATAACTATTTGTTGTCAAAAGATGAAACTATATGCATGATTGTGACAAATCGGTTGATATATCTTGATTTCGGATACATTGCATGATGGGTTATGATATCTTGTGTTAACTAGAGTTTAAACTACTAGATTTTGATGATTCATGAAATCAGTTTGCATATATCATGTAATCGGCTTAGTATAGAGCCAAGCTTGTGGTGTTATGCTCAAGAGTTTAATGGTTGTTCATAGTTTTGGTTGAATATGTGTTGTTTATGTTATGAATAAACATGATGAATGATTGAAGAACTTGATAAATGTGTTTGAACATATGAAGAACAATTTGAATGATGGTTGAAGATGTGAAAACCCTTGTGACTTTGATCCATTTTTACTAATAGCCTGATTAGGAAAACTTGTTAGTGAAATTCTATTGGTTGTTTCCTGATTTGGGCCTGATTACATTGTACCATTAAGCTGACCATATCTGAATCAACACTGAACATGAAAACGACAGCATTCCGACTCGCAATCACACGGTTGCGACTCGCAACCACCGCGTGACAACTCGAGACCACGCGGTTGCGACTCGCAACCATAACAGGACAAGCCGAGACCACAGGTTACGAGTCCCGTTGCGACTCGAGACCTTAGCATGATGAACCGAGACCACGGTTGCGACATAGGTTGCGACTTGCAATCATTTATGATCAGCACAAACAGCATGACTCGAGACCATGCTTGCGAATCCGGTTGCGACTCGAGACCACACTTTTGGGCCTAAGTTAGTGGGCCGGACTTATGAACTTCTGTGCTACTGTTGACTTGTTGTTTGGGCCTGTTATCACGAGCCCAACTGATTGGGCCTCATACTTGGACTCTGGGTTTGTATCTGACTATTTCCTGTGAACTGTTTATGTTAAACGTGTTGCCATGATTATTACCTGTGTACAATACGTGTTGAACATACGTGCACTGCTTGGCTTGAATCTGATACGAATAATACCTGTGATAGGACCTAATTGATTACCTGCAACTTAATTGACTTTCTGTGATTAACTGCCGAGCAAACCAAGGTGAGTTCACACCCTCTACAAAGCATGGGATTCCCTGGGTTGGGAACGGGGTTAAGGAACGTGGATTCCTCGTCCTCCTTGGGTAGGACGTCAGTGGTTCAGGAATGTGATTCCTCGTCCGGATGGACGGATAAAACGTACTAGACTAAAACTCTATCACGAAGTCCCTCCTTTTTGTATCGATTAATCGCCGGGCCAATGGCGAGCGGGTCATTAGTTAGATAGCACTATTTAGGTCTGACAAGCCTCACACCGTGCCGCAGAGGACGGGCGTGAACTAATGGATCTGGGGCACGTCAATGATGATAGACATTGATGTTTTTCAGGGCACATAAACATGACTACAGTCAGCAGTCGATATGGTAACGAGTCTAGTGTACGCATGGGGTAGCCCCCACGGCCGAAATGTCTGATAACTATCATGGGGTAGCCCCCACGGCTGGAATGCCGGAGTAACTGGGAATGAACATGTCACGTTTTTTTAAACTATGGGGTAACCCCCACGGCAGGATGCCAGTTAAAGGAAAACTGTTTTCGAACAACTAAAACGAACACCCAACTGTGAACTCACTCAACTAGTTGTTGACTCGTTACTACATGCTTTGCAGGACCATAGGTACTCAGTTGGAGCTTGCATGGAGGGGGGTCGTTGTGGGCACGGATTGCTGCGTACTATGTTAAACTTGAAACCATTTGAACTTATGTTATAACTTTAAACTTATGCTTCCGCTTGCAACTTAACTTGTTTGTTTTGAAACACCAATCGTATCGGTTAAACTTCTATAACTACTTATATGCTTGTTCAGTATGATTGGTGGCTGGATCCTGGTCAGTCACGCCTCCAAGCGGTAGTACTCCGCAGGTGGGATTTTGGAGGTGTGACAGATTGGTATCAGAGCCATTGGTTAGAGTGAACTAGGTTTTAATAAAGGAGAAACGTTTTTGTTAAAACCAGACTATAACCGGTTTAGTGCTCAACGGTCCACAACGACGCTTCGCTCCTCATGCAAGGCTCGACATTCTAGGTGATACGATTTGTGTATATTGCCTACTTGTTAGATACGTAGTACATTGCTCATGGTATGCTTGATTAGTATAACTACTGTTGTTTGAACACGTGTGTGCTTACTCTGTCCTATTATCGTACTTTCGCGAACCTCTCTCACACGTATTACTCTTATTATGAAGAATCATGTCTGGACGCGTTAACATGACACAAGCCCAGTTGACGGCTTTGATCAACGAACGAGTTGCCGCAGCGCTTGCAGCTGCAAACGCAGGAGGTATATCCTGCAGTCCGAAATTGTTCTAGGATCATTTGGATCCTACCCTCGTGAACCAACCTTTGTGTTAAACTCTGTCTTTCTTTCACCTACCTTAGGTCAATATGCTCAGGCACCGGTGTGCACTTTTAAGACTTTTATGGACTGTCGACCCACTACTTTTAGCGGAACTGAAGGAGCAGTAGGTCTCCTACACTGGTTTGAGAAACTGGAATCTGTGTTTGCAATGTGCGAATGCCCTGAAGCGCGCAGGGTGAAGTATGCTACTAGTACTCTCGAGGGTTTGGCCCTCACGTGGTGGAATGCTCAAGTGCAAATGCTGGGGTTGGTTGCTGCCAACGCCACCCCATGGGAAACTTTCAAGGAAATGATCAGGGAGGAATACTGCAGTCGTGACGACATACACAAGCTGGAGGATGAGTTCTACAATCTCAAGATGACGGGGTCAGAGATTGAGGCATACACTAAGAGATCGCATGAGCTAGCCTTGTTGTGTCCTACTATGGTGGACCCTCCGTATAAGCGAATTGAACTCTACCTCAAGGGCTTGGTGCCAGAGATCCAAAGTCATGTGACTTCAGCAAACTTGACTACTATCCAGCAGGTTGTACAGTTGGCTCACCGTCTCACTGACCAAGCGGTGGAGCAAAACAAGTTACCCAAGCGCATAGGTGCTGCAACTACTTCTGGTGCTTCTAGTGGGGATAAACGGAAATGGGATGGAACTTCAAGCAGGGGTTCAACTTCTGTGCAATCTCAGTCTCAGCAGAGAAAGACGGACGATCACAAGAGCCCCAGTCAGCAATCGTCTGGTGGTCAAAGTCATGGTGGGTACAAGGGGAATCACCCCAAATGCAATCGTTGCAACCTACACCACAGTGGGCCATGCACCAGGGGCAACTGTCATCGGTGCAACAAGCCTGGTCATGTTGCAAAGGATTGCAGGAGCGCATATCCCGCCAATCAGAATCGTCAGCAACCTCAGCAGAACCAGCGACAGCAGCAGGGTAACAACAAAGGGTGCTTTCACTGTGGAGCTGAAGGCCATTTCAAGAAAGATTGTCCCTAACTGAACCAGAACAACAACAACAACAATCAGGGGAATGGTAACAATGGGAACAACAATAACAATGGTGCTAGGGGACGAGTGTTCGTGATTGGTCAAGGTGAAGCAAGGAATGATCCCAACGTGGTGACGGGTAAGTTCCTTCTCGACGACTTTTATGTTACAGTCTTATTTGATTCGGGTGCCGATACTAGCTATGTGTCATTAGAAGTTAGTAAGATGCTTAAGCATATTCCAACACCCCTGAGCGACAAGCACACAGTAGAGCTAGCAAATGGTAAGAGTTTGGAGGCCTCACACGTAGTCAAGGGTTGCCAGCTTATTCTCGCTAACCAGACCTTCTCTATCGATCTTATTCCTATTGTCTTGGGTAGTTTCGACGTTGTCATTGGGATGGATTGGTTATCCTAACACCGAGCAGAGATTCTTTGCAACGAGAAGATCGTTCGTATTCCTGGTTTAGGTAGTGAACCTCTCATGATTCGTGGCGACAAGAGAAGTGCTGTTGAGAACATCATCTCTCTTCTTAAGGCCCAGAACTGCTTACGAAAGGGCCACACTGCGATTTTGGCTCTAGTTACTGATACCACAGAAAAGGAGAAGAAGCTAGAAGATTTTCCAGTTGTACGCGACTATCCTGAGGTATTCCCTGAGGAATTACCTGGTCTTCCGCCCCATCGCCAAGTCGAGTTTCAGATTGAACTAGCTCCTGGAGCTGCGCCTGTAGCCCGTGCACCTTATCGTTTAGCTCCATCAGAGTTGGAAGAACTCTCCACGCAACTACAAGAACTCCTGGATAAGGGTTTTATTCGTCCTAGCTCATCGCCATGGGGAGCTCCGGTGCTATTTGTGAAAAAGAAGGACGGTACCTTCAGAATGTGTATTGACTATCGCGAACTTAACAAGGTGACTGTGAAGAACCGTTATCCTCTACCGCGTATTGACGACTTGTTCGACCAGTTGCAGGGGTCGAGCTACTATTCAAAGATCGATCTGAGATCGGGATATCACCAGCTGAGAGTTCGAGAAGAGGATGTCTCTAAGACGACCTTTAGGACTCGATATGGGCACTATGAGTTTTTGGTCATGCCGTTTGGGCTGACAAATGCACCCGCAGTTTTTATGGATTTGATGAACCGAGTTTGCAAACCGTACCTGGACAAGTTTGTTATAGTCTTCATCGACGACATCCTGATCTATTCTAAGAGCAAAGAGGAGCACGAACAACATCTACGACTTATTCTGGAACTCCTTCGGAAGGAACAGCTTTACGCAAAGTTCACGAAATGCGACTTCTGGCTTCGAGAGGTCCATTTCCTAGGACATGTGGTGAACAAGGATGGGATTCACGTTGATCCATCCAAAGTGGACTCTATCAAGAACTGGCCTGCACCTCGCACACCAAAGGATATTCGCCAATTCTTGGGATTGGCAGGTTACTACAGGAGATTCATTAAGGATTTTTCTAAAATCGCGCAGCCTCTCACCCTACTAACGCAGAAAGGCTTTGTTTATCATTGGGGAAATGCACAAGAGTTAGCTTTTCAGCATCTAAAGGATAGACTTTGTAGTGCACCTATCCTTTCACTGCCAGAGGGCACAGACGATTTTGTGGTTTACTGTGATGCTTCAATTCAAGGTCTTGGTTGTGTATTGATGCAACGAGATAAAGTCATAGCTTACGCCTCACGACAACTCAAAGTTCACGAGAAGAACTACACTACGCATGATTTAGAACTGGGAGCTGTTGTTTTCGCACTTAAACTATGGCGGCATTACCTGTACGGAACCAAGTGCGCCATCTACACCGACCACAGGAGCCTAGAGCACATATTCAAGCAGAAGGAACTGAATATGCGGCAGCGACGATGGGTCGAACTGCTAAATGACTACGAGTGCTCTATCAGGTATCACCCGGGCAAGGCCAATGTGGTGGCTGACGCCCTCAGTCGAAAGGACACTGCGCCTAAGCGCGTAAGAGCTTTACAACTCACGATACATTCTAGTCTACCTTCGCAAATACGAGCTGCTCAGATAGAAGCACTGAAACCAGAAAACGTTAGAGCTGAAGCCCTACGCGGGTCAAGGCAACGCTTAGAACAGAAAGAAGACGGTGCTTACTACGTAACAGGACGCATTTGGGTCCCACTCTATGGCGACTTACGAGAACTTGTGATGGATGAAGCGCACAAATCCCGCTACTCGGTACACCCTGGTTCGGATAAGATGTACCACGACATTAAAACTACGTATTGGTGGCCTAGCCTGAAGGCCCACATAGCAACTTACGTCAGCAAGTGTTTGACTTGTGCGCGAGTCAAGACGGAATATCAGAAACCCTCAGGCCTACTTCAGCAACCAGAGATACCACAATGGAAATGGGAGCAAATTTCCATGGATTTCGTTACTGGCCTACCTAGATCACAGCGCGGAAACGATACTATATGGGTGATCGTGGATCGACTCACGAAATCCGCACACTTCTTGGCAATCAAAGAAACGGATAAATTCTCCACTCTAGCGGAGATATACCTCAAGGAAGTTGTTTCGAGGCACGGGGTGCCCACCTCTATCATCTCTGATCGAGATGCACGTTTTACTTCGGAACTGTGGCAGGTAATGCACAAGTCTTTTGGCTCACGTCTAGATATGAGCACAGCGTATCACCCACAAACGGACGGGCAGTCCGAGCGAACTATTCAGACATTAGAAGACATGCTTCGCGCTTGTGTAATCGACTTTGGCAACAGCTGGGAAAGGCATCTGCCACTCGTGGAATTCTCGTATAATAACAGCTACCACACCAGCATTAAAGCTGCTCCGTTTGAGGCATTGTACGGACGTAAATGCCGGTCACCTCTTTGTTGGGCAGAGGTGGGAGATAGTCAAATCACTGGTCCAGAACATGTGGTGGACACTACTGAGCGGATTGCTCAAATACGACAACGCATGGCGGCCGCTCGTGACCGTCAGAAGGCTTACGCCGATAAGGGCAGGAAACCACTTGAGCTCCAGGTTGGGGAGCGGGTTCTACTCAAAGTTTCACCCTGGAAGGGTGTGGTTCGTTTTGGTAAACGAGGCAAACTCAACCCACGGTACGTTGGACCTTTCGAAATCCTTGAGAAAATAGGCAAGGTGGCCTACAGACTGAACTTACCAGCAGAACTCGGGGCAGTTCACAACGTTTTCCATGTGTCGAATCTGAAGAAGTGTCTGTCAGATGAGACACACGTAGTTCCTCTGAAGGAACTCACGATCGACGAACAGTTGAAATTCGTCGAGGAACCAGTCGAAATCACGGACCGGGATGTTAAGGTCCTCAAGAGCACTAGAATACCTCTCGTTCGAGTTCGTTGGAACTCACGTCGCGGCCCAGAGTTTACCTGGGAGCGCGAAGATCGGATGAAACAAAAGTATCCCCAACTGTTTGAGAACAGTACAACCGCTACTGAGGCTGAAGCTACGGAATTTCGGGACGAAATTCCAGATCAACGGGGGGTGAATGTGACACCCCAGGATAACTGGGAAAACCTTGCAACCTAACTAGCTTCCTTAGTGAGTGCCATCAAATTTCGGGACGAAATTTCTTTCAACTTGGGGATGATGTGACAACTCGAAATCTAGAACCTTTCGTTGTGTCTCGATGTAGCTTGCTTGTACGTTATGTGATTAGTTGACTGACTAAATGTGACACCCCGCGAAAACGCTTAACAAAACTAACTTGCTCAGTGACCGTTTGCTAAATTTCGGGACGAAACTTCTTTCAAGTTGGGGATGATGTGACAACCCAAGAATTCGAGACCTCTCCTTTACGCGTCATCTGTTTTATAATCTCGTTCTCACATCTCGTTGTACGTCGTATTGCGTATATCATTTTAAAGTGAGTTTTGGTGTGTTAATAAGTGGGGCACTTTAATAAAACTCATTATAATGAACTTGAGCCCAAACGGATTACCTGAGCCCAATTTGCTTTTCCTGTGTTTTATCCAGTTTGGCCCAAATGAAGTGTAACCTTATATTAATCCAGCCCAAATAGATATCAGCCCACTGGTGTTAATAGTTATCATGATATATGCTATAGTACGTGACTTGTTGTGAATCGCTAAATCAAAATTAACAAACCCTACCCCCCTACTGGTTGTGCAACGATTTAATGGATGGGCTAGAGCCCATCTCGGTTAACAAGGGAACCGCCCCAAATCTTGGATATTATATTTCCTTGGCCATCAAGCACACGTAATATACTTCTTTATAAATTGATTAGTTTAAAACTAGAACAAACCCTATTCCCTACCAATTGTGTGACGGCAACCAGCAAACAGGAAACAACCCCCACCCCTTTCGCAATAGCATCTTGATCAGTCAAGACTTCTGGTTAGTGAATTCATGCTTGTTTAGTTCTCAACTACTTGATTATGATACGTACGTATTAGGCTTATAAGATTTGCATGCATATATGAACGATTTGATTGATAGCGATGTTTGTTTATGATTACTTGTGACCTCATTCGAACTAACTGAATCAATTGAATTAGTGTAGTAACTGAATTCGTTGATGATGTTGGACCTTTTGTATTTAATGGGCTGACACTTTTACTTTGTAATGTTCGAGACTGCCAACATAAAGAAATCACATGATCCACTGTCAATAGTCGACAAGATTTTAATCACTTAAACATTATTGGGTCGCACAGTCATTAGTCACATGAATTCTGAAAAGTTACTTGGGCCGAGAACTAATAAAGAATCACATGGGCCATTGTCAGAAATAAAATTGATTATTGCATAACATTGGTTTGGTTCGAAGGTACAGATTGTTGTAAATGTTGCATGATACTTCGGTCCTATCAGATGTAATACAGCAACACGTTCGGTCCAATCACATGTATTATAATAACAGTTTATGTTGGCCATTGAATTTAATGATTCCAATATCAAGATTTAAAACTACCGACCCACTAACTTTTGGTCCAATCAATTAGACTAAAATTTGAGTGTCCATGTGATGATTGCAGAAAACAATGATTATATTAAATACATGAACTGAATTGTGTGGTTCTTTTATATAGGTTAACAATTCAATAGTGAGTAGGGATTTCCAGCAAGACTTGAATGAAATCAGCCATGAAACACGATTAGCTATTAGGTTCTTATGTGCCTTTATTAAATAGATTGAATTGATTTCCTATGCACAGTAACTTGTATGTGAAAAATAAAATTTTGGATTGTAATTGTTAGTAACGGGCTACAACTTTAATTGGGGATGCATAGTGGGCCACTAACTAATGCTGGGCTTCACATTTTGGGTCTGGCACTCGGGTTAGGCCATTGGGTCTAGTGAAGTGTCTGTTACAAATTGATTAATTGGCATGACTTGTTAAATTGATTAATTGTTGGGCCACATATATAAAACAAAGTACACAAGCCTGATCTCACCTTTGTTGTTGGGCTGTGTTGGGCCGCACAAACACACAACCCTCTCGAACAGTATGTTAAATTGGGATGAATAGTTCCATGTAAACCATTAGTTTTTAGCCGCATATGTTTAATCACTGGCTTTGAAGTGTATGCGAGTAAATTATATGTATGTAGTGTGTCCAAGCTATTACATGTTAAGCGACTATTCGATGGCATTAGGTGAATGGATTTAACCGTCATGACTGGAATTACATGTGTGCGCTGCCTGTACATTAAATGTGTTTTATGTGAACATTGAATATGTGAATTAAGGGTATGTGAAAGATGTGGTTCATGTATACGTAGAACTGACTGTTATCGGTAACCCTTTTAGGACGTGTTTGATCACTTTAAAGTCAAGTAACTTTGGTATAATCTGCCGAGCAATCCCAGGTGAGTTCATCTCTTAAGCATGCGTCTCGGTGGTTGGGACAGTCAGTGGGTATCCCGAGTAGGGATGAGTCTTTTGGGAAAAATGGGAATGTTGGATAATATACTCTTCCTATCACCTTTAAAGTCCCTCCGTGTTGTTTGGTTACCGGGAAGGTAACATGGTATTAGTTAGTAGCGCTACTTAGGTTTGGCAACCTCACCCCGTATCTGGGAGAACGGGTGTTGAACTAATGACCTAGTCATGACCAATGCTTTGATAGGAGCATTGGAGAAAGGGCAAAATAATCAGAAGCCGTCTTGTATTCGGGTTATTATCAACATTGTTTTCATCATTACTTTTGGAATTAACTTCAATGGATTAACTAAACACTTGGTAACCAACGTTTTCGTAAAACTATGAACTCACCAGCGTTGTCTGATACACTTGTTGCATGCTCGCAGGTCGTTAGGTATCTTGGAATTGGGGAACTTGCTGTCCGGAGTAGCTGGAGTGGTCATGGGTCGACTGGGAGGATCTATGCGATTGATTTCATAAAACTATACTTGGGTTTTGAAACAGTTTAACTTGGTTTATTATTTGCTTCTGCTGAACTTATTGATTTTCGTTTAAAACTTATTGAAGATGTTTTTATTAATAATGGGGATTTTATTTGTAACTTGTATGGGTTCAATGTAATTGGTGGCTCGTTATTGGTATGTCACACGCCTAACAGGGACACTCCCTATGTGGTAATTTGGGGGTGTGACAGTTTGGTATCAGAGCCATTGGTTATAGTGAACTTGGTTTTCAAACGTTTTCATAAAACCAGACTATAACCGAACAGCACCGAAACCGACCATGACACTCAGCCCCAGACTGCAAGGTTCGTTTCTCATTTACGATTGCATAGCATATTTAGTGTACACTTATGTATAACACTACACGTGAATGCACACTTGGCACCACAGCATGAGTCCTTACATTACCAACTCCTGTTATGTGATCTATTAGTGTGACACTACCCTTCGACTATTGTGATTCTTGATCCCATAAAACCCCTCGCTTGCTATTTGAATGCGGGGAACCTTTTAGCGCAAGTTAAGAGGCACTGAGATAAGCATGCAAATCGCCTTATTATTATGGGTGCACACATAATAATAACGCGAGGTGCATGCAAATCCCAGTGAGGCTTAACGAACGTGGGAAGGGTTCTGCCCTATTGTGTGTAAACTTGCTAGTTTGTAGATTTCAATGTGATACTCGACTTTTACCTCATTTCGACCCTTAAGATAGTTCCCTTCTATTATTTAGAACCATGAGTGGACGTGGAGGAGGCCGAGGTGGTGGACGTGGTCACATTGCTATGACCCAGGCCGAATTAACCGACTTGATCAACACTCGTGTAGCTGAAGCCCTAGCGGCTTACCAGGCTGGTACGATATGTGCCAATTACTTTCTATCCTTGTGTCGTATACTCGAATCTTACCTGTGCGTCTTACTTCCCTCGTTTTAGGTCAACCTGCGAATCAAAACCATCCACCTGCTTGTTCGTACAAGATGTTCATGGACTGTAAGCCACAGACCTTCAGTGGGACTGAAGGGGCTGTGGGATTCTTGCGTTGGTTCGAGAAGGCTGAATCAGTATTTGCTATGTGCAACTGTCCCGTGGGGGACCGTGTGAAGTATGCTACAGGCACTTTGGAGGATGGTGCCTTAACCTGGTGGAATGCCCAAGTGCAGATGTTGGGTATTGAGATGGCGAATGCCACTACCTGGGATGATTTCAAGGAGTTGATGCGAGAGGAGTATTGCCCTCGTGACGAGATTCAAAAACTGGAGAACGAGTTCTACAATCTGAAAATGGAGGGATCTGAGATCGAAGCATACACTAGGAGGTCTAATGATTTAGCAACTTTGTGCCCTAACATGTCTCGACCCCCATCCCGGCGGATTGAGTTGTATCTCAAGGGCATAGCACCAGCTGTTAAGGGGTACGTTACTGCTGCAAACTTAGACAATCTGCCCCGTATCGTCCGTCTAGCACATAAGATTACTGACCAAGAGGTCGAACGTGGCAACTTGCCGCCACGTGTTTCTGCTACTACCTCGACTGCTACAGCTACCACACCTGCTAGTGATCACAAGCGAAAATGGAACGATACTGACAAAACAACCAGTGCCAGCCAATCTCAAAAAAAGGCAGACAACAGCACCCACCGTAGTTTCAGCCAGACATCCTCTGTGAACCAGAATCAGAGCAACAATTCAAATCAGGGTTCTTACGCGGGAAAGTTACCAAAGTGTGATAAGTGTATGTTTCACCATCGCGGGCCGTGCACCCGGGTATGTCATAGGTGCAACAAGGTGGGTCATATGGCTAAGGATTGTAGGGTCTGGCTTCCAAAGCAGCCGCAGCAGCAGCCACAGCAACAGGAGAGGCAGCAGTCTCAACAGAACCATGGAAATCAAAAGGGGTGCTTTCAGTGTGGTGATGAGGGTCATTTTAAGAGGGATTGCCCTCAGCTTAATCAGAATGCTGGCAACAACAACAATACTGGGAGCGGCAACAATGGGAACAATGGTGGGAACGGAGCACGTGGAGGAGTGTACACTATTGGCGCTGGGGGAGACTCGCAGTGAAGGCAATGTTGAGACCGGTACGTCTTCTTTGAATGATCTTTTTCTGCTTCTGTTTTATTTGACTCTTGTTTCGATTGGAGTTATGTGCCTTAGGGTTCAGTTGTCAATTAGGACTGACTCCCACCTTTCTTGTAAATAAGCATGTCGTAGAATTAACTGGTAGTAAATCGATAGAAGCTTCACATGTTCTTTTGGTTGTAAACTTGATCTCGTGGGTCAAGTGTTCGACATTGACCTACTTCCTTATATTCTTGTAAGTTTTGACGTAGTCGTTGAGCGAAAATTCTCGGTAAAGAAAAGAATCGTGCGTATCCCTCTCCCTAGTGGGGAATCCTTATCAGTTCAAGATCATCATAATTGTGCCATTGTTGGCATCGTCTTAGTCATGAAAGCCCAGAAGTGTCTACTGAAGGGCTACCCTGCTGTTCTAACTCTCGTCACCGATTCGCCACTTTAAGAAAGAAAGATAGAGTATCTTCATGTTATTCGTGAAATTTTTGACATGTCTTCCAAAGAGTTACCTGGTTTACCTCCACATCGTTAGGTGGAATTTTAGAATTGACCATATGCAAATCCCGATTTCCTTCTGGGGTACAGCAATCCCTTGGATTCGCTGGACACTATCACA
This sequence comes from Helianthus annuus, assembly GCF_002127325.2. Lineage (NCBI taxonomy): Eukaryota > Viridiplantae > Streptophyta > Magnoliopsida > Asterales > Asteraceae > Helianthus > Helianthus annuus. The sequence continues at coordinate 6,469,364 of NC_035434.2, forward strand.
GCTTCATCATAGGACTTTCGAAGGTTTCGCAACTTCAACCTCCTTAGCATAGCGGGGAGCTGTGAATTCCTGAGAAATAAAATCGGGGAAACGTCTTTTCAGCTTTTGAAACCCAACCCTACAACACGCGGAGCATCACTTCTATCCGAGAGTACCGATGATACAGCGATATACCATGATGGCTTAATTCGGAGTCCCAGTTACACGCGTTTGTCGTTTTGCAACACTAATCCTTACCCACCAAACTCTGTATTGGACAAATGATACACTCGTGCGACCGCAATATAACAAACTTCCCTGTTGTGCCATGCCGCCATGCACCACTACTGGAAATTATTTCTAGACAACAAATTTGCTGGCCAAATCCTTCGGATGTTTAATGGACCCCTGATTCGCTCGATTCTTTGTATGAACCTCATTAATTCCCTGTTTCTTTGATTGGCAACTGATATAACAAAACGCTAACAACCATACCATGATTTCCACCGATCACAAGATTAGCCCCCAGGCGTTGTAAGGTATCTATAGATCGAGTTCGTCGGAACTCACTTCAAGCCATTGTTTTAGATCAATTTTCGGGACGAAAATTCTTTCAAGTTGGGGATGATGTGACACCCCGCGAAAACGCTTAACAAAACTAACTTCCTCAGTGACCGTTTGCTAAATTTCGGGACGAAATTTCTTTCAAGTTGGGGATGATGTGACAACCCAAGAATTCGAGACCTCTCCTTTACGCGTCATCTGTTTTATAATCCCGTTCTCACATCTCGTTGTACGTCGTATTGCGTATATCATTTTAAAGTGAGTTTTGGTGTGTTAATAAGTGGGGCACTTTAATAAAACTCATTATAATGAACTTGAGCCCAAACGGATTACCTGAGCCCAATTTGCTTTTCCTGTGTTTTATCCAGTTTGGCCCAAATGAAGTGTAACCTTATATTAATCCAGCCCAAATAGATATCAGCCCACCGGTGTTAATAGTTATCATGATATATGCTATAGTACGTGACTTGTTGTGAATCGCTAAATCAAAATTAACAAACCCTACCCCCCTACTGGTTGTGCAACGATTTAATGGATGGGCTAGAGCCCATCTCGGTTAACAAGGGAACCGCCCCAAATCTTGGATATTATATTTCCTTGGCCATCAAGCACACGTAATATACTTCTTTATAAATTGATTAGTTTAAAACTAGAACAAACCCTATTCCCTACCAATTGTGTGACGGCAACCAGCAAACAGGAAACAACCCCCACCCCTTTCGCAATAGCATCTTGATCAGTCAAGACTTCTGGTTAGTGAATTCATGCTTGTTTAGTTCTCAACTACTTGATTATGATACGTACGTATTAGGCTTATAAGATTTGCATGCATATATGAACGATTTGATTGATAGCGATGTTTGTTTATGATTACTTGTGACCTCATTCGAACTAACTGAATCAATTGAATTAGTGTAGTAACTGAATTCGTTGATGATGTTGGACCTTTTGTATTTAATGGGCTGACACTTTTACTTTGTAATGTTCGAGACTGCCAACATAAAGAAATCACATGATCCACTGTCAATAGTCGACAAGATTTTAATCACTTAAACATTATTGGGTCGCACAGTCATTAGTCACATGAATTCTGAAAAGTTACTTGGGCCGAGAACTAATAAAGAATCACATGGGCCATTGTCAGAAATAAAATTGATTATTGCATAACATTGGTTTGGTTCGAAGGTACAGATTGTTGTAAATGTTGCATGATACTTCGGTCCTATCAGATGTAATACAGCAACACGTTCGGTCCAATCACATGTATTATAATAACTGTTTATGTTGGCCATTGAATTTAATGATTCCAATATCAAGATTTAAAACTACCGACCCACTAACTTTTGGTCCAATCAATTAGACTAAAATTTGAGTGTCCATGTGATGATTGCAGAAAACAATGATTATATTAAATACATGAACTGAATTGTGTGGTTCTTTTATATAGGTTAACAATTCAATAGTGAGTAGGGATTTCCAGCAAGACTTGAATGAAATCAGCCATGAAACACGATTAGCTATTAGGTTCTTATGTGCCTTTATTAAATAGATTGAATTGATTTCCTATGCACAGTAACTTGTATGTGAAAAATAAAATCTTGGATTGTAATTGTTAGTAACGGGCTGCAACTTTAATTGGGGATGCATAGCGGGCCACTAACTAATGCTGGGCTTCACATTTTGGGTCTGGCACTCGGGTTAGGCCATTGGGTCTAGTGAAGTGTCTGTTACAAATTGATTAATTGGCATGACTTGTTAAATTGATTAATTGTTGGGCCACATATATAAAACAAAGCACACAAGCCTGATCTCACCTTTGTTGTTGGGCTGTGTTGGGCCGCACAAACACACAACCCTCTCGAACAGTATGTTAAATTGGGATGAATAGTTCCATGTAAACCATTAGTTTTGAGCCGCATATGTTTAATCACTGGCTTTGAAGTGTATGCGAGTAAATTATATATATGTAGTGTGTCCAAGCTATTACATGTTAAGCGACTATTCGATGGCATTAGGTGAATGGATTTAACTGTCATGACTGGAATTACATGTGTGCGCTGCCTGTACATTAAATGTGTTTTATGTGAACATTGAATATGTGAATTAAGGGTATGTGAAAGATGTGGTTCATGTATACGTAGAACTGATTGTTATCGGTAACCCTTTTAGGACGTGTTTGATCACTTTAAAGTCAAGTAACTTTGGTATAATCTGCCGAGCAATCCCAGGTGAGTTCATCTCTTGAGCATGCGTCCCGGTGGTTGGGACAGTCAGTGGGTATCCCGAGTAGGGATGAGTCTTTTGGGAAAAATGGGAATGTTGGATAATATACTCTTCCTATCACCTTTAAAGTCCCTCCGTGTTGTTTGGTTACCGGGAAGGTAACATGGTATTAGTTAGTAGCGCTACTTAGGTTTGGCAACCTCACCCCGTATCTGGGAGAACGGGTGTTGAACTAATGACCTAGTCATGACCAATGCTTTGATAGGAGCATTGGAGAAAGGGCAAAATAATCAGAAGCCGTCTTGTATTCGGGTTATTATCAACATTGTTTTCATCATTACTTTTGGAATTAACTTCAATGGATTAACTAAACACTTGGTAACCAACGTTTTCGTAAAACTATGAACTCACCAGCGTTGTCTGATACACTTGTTGCATGCTCGCAGGTCGTTAGGTATCTTGGAATTGGGGAACTTGCTGTCCGGAGTAGCTGGAGTGGTCATGGGTCGACTGGGAGGATCTATGCGATTGATTTCATAAAACTATACTTGGGTTTTGAAACAGTTTAACTTGGTTTATTATTTGCTTCCGCTGAACTTATTGATTTTCGTTTAAAACTTATTGAAGATGTTTTTATTAATAATGGGGATTTTATTTATAACTTGTATGGGTTCAATGTAATTGGTGGCTCGTTATTGGTATGTCACACGCCTAACAGGGACACTCCCTATGTGGTAATTTGGGGGTGTGACACTAAACTTAATGATAACGTGAACCTTTTATGTGATATGTGCTTTGTTATGTGTGCATTGTATGTATATATGTACGTGTTATATACGAGCCGAGAACCCAACTCGAAACGACTAGGACCCGACTCGAGACCATGTGGTCTCGAGTGAACAATAACCATTAGGCCGGCTTGGGCCTTTGGCCGGTTGGGCCATTTGGGCCGTAAACCCTCACCCGAAACCCATTAAGGGTGCACCACTTGGAACTAGCATATATATATACCACACTTAGTTATTTTATCATTTGTTGAACATCACAACACACACACTCTCCTATCCTCTCTCACTAAAACTCTAGAACACAAACACTCCTCATCTTTCGGATCCAGTCGGTTAGCACTAGGATTGTCGGCTCAAGCTTGGAATCAACATTAGAGTTCACCTTTCCCATCTCTCAACCGGTTAGTAATCTTTGTTGTGTTTTGTGCTTGGATTGGTGATGTTATGACATTATGTTTGCATAACTAAGTTGTTTATACATGAGATGTTTGTTTGATAAAATAACTATTTGTTGTCAAAAGATGAAACTATATGCATGATTGTGACAAATCGGTTGATATATCTTGATTTCGGATACATTGCATGATGGGTTATGATATCTTGTGTTAACTAGAGTTTAAACTACTAGATTTTGATGATTCATGAAATCGGTTTGCATATATCATGTAATCGGCTTAGTATAGAGCCAAGCTTGTGGTGTTATGCTCAAGAGTTTAATGGTTGTTCATAGTTTTGGTTGAATATGTGTTGTTTATGTTATGAATAAACATGATGAATGATTGAAGAACTTGATAAATGTGTTTGAACATATGAAGAACAATTTGAATGATGGTTGAAGATGTGAAAACCCTTGTGACTTTGATCCATTTTTACTAATAGCCTGATTAGGAAAACTTGTTAGTGAAATTCTATTGGTTGTTTCCTGATTTGGGCCTGATTACATTGTACCATTAAGCTGACCATATCTGAATCAACACTGAACATGAAAACGACAGCATTCCGACTCGCAATCACACGGTTGCGACTCGCAACCACCGCGTGACAACTCGAGACCACGCGGTTGCGACTCGCAACCATAACAGGACAAGCCGAGACCACAGGTTACGAGTCCCGTTGCGACTCGAGACCTTAGCATGATGAACCGAGACCACGGTTGCGACATAGGTTGCGACTCGCAATCATTTATGATCAGCACAAACAGCATGACTCGAGACCATGCTTGCGAATCCGGTTGCGACTCGAGACCACACTTTTGGGCCTAAGTTAGTGGGCCGGACTTATGAACTTCTGTGCTACTGTTGACTTGTTGTTTGGGCCTGTTATCACGAGCCCAACTGATTGGGCCTCACACTTGGACTCTGGGTTTGTATCTGACTATTTCCTGTGAACTGTTTATGTTAAACGTGTTGCCATGATTATTACCTGTGTACAATACGTGTTGAACATACGTGCACTGCTTGGCTTGAATCTGATACGAATAATACCTGTGATAGGACCTAATTGATTACCTGCAACTTAATTGACTTTCTGTGATTAACTGCCGAGCAAACCAAGGTGAGTTCACACCCTCTACAAAGCATGGGATTCCCTGGGTTGGGAACGGGGTTAAGGAACGTGGATTCCTCGTCCTCCTTGGGTAGGACGTCAGTGGTTCAGGAATGTGATTCCTCGTCCGGATGGACGGATAAAACGTACTAGACTAAAACTCTATCACGAAGTCCCTCCTTTTTGTATCGATTAATCGCCGGGCCAATGGCGAGCGGGTCATTAGTTAGATAGCGCTATTTAGGTCTGACAAGCCTCACACCGTGCCGCAGAGGACGGGCGTGAACTAATGGATCTGGGGTACGTCAATGATGATAGACATTGATGTTTTTCAGGGCACATAAACATGACTACAGTCAGCAGTCGATATGGTAACGAGTCTAGTGTACGCATGGGGTAGCCCCCACGGCCGAAATGCCTGATAACTATCATGGGGTAGCCCCCACGGCTGGAATGCCGGAGTAACTGGGAATGAACATGTCACGTTTTTTTAAACTATGGGGTAACCCCCACGGCAGGATGCCAGTTAAAGGAAAACTGTTTTCGAACAACTAAAACGAACACCCAACTGTGAACTCACTCAACTAGTTGTTGACTCGTTACTACATGCTTTGCAGGACCATAGGTACTCAGTTGGAGCTTGCATGGAGGGGGGTCGTTGTGGGACACGGATTGCTGCGTACTATGTTAAACTTGAAACCATTTGAACTTATGTTATAACTTTAAACTTATGCTTCCGCTTGCAACTTAACTTGTTTGTTTTGAAACACCAATCGTATTGGTTAAACTTCTATAACTACTTATATGCTTGTTCAGTATGATTGGTGGCTGGATCCTGGTCAGTCACGCCTCCAAGCGGTAGTACTCCGCAGGTGGGATTTTGGGGGTGTGACAACTACAGCTTACTATTCAGTCTAGTCTTCCTGCACAGATACGAGATGCTCAGATAGAAGCATTGAAACCAGAGAACGTAAGGGCTGAAGCCTTACGTGGCTCGAGGCAGCGATTAGAACAGAAGGAAGACGGTGCCTATTATGTAACGGGGCGTATTTGGCTCCCACTATATGGCGGATTACGAGAACTTGTGATGGATGAAGCACACAAGTCTCGCTACTCGGTACATCCAGGGTCGGATAAAATGTACCACGATATCAGAACTACTTATTGGTGGCCTAGTATGAAGACCCACATCGCTACCTATGTCAGCAAGTGCTTGACCTGTGCAAGAGTCAAGGCAGAGTATCAGAAACCAGCAGGCTTACTTCAGCAACCCAAGATACCACAGTGGAAATGGGAGGAAATTTCCATGGATTTTGTTACAAGCCTACCTAGATCCCAGCGTGGGAACGATACTATTTGGGTGATCGTGGATCGACTCACCAAGTCTGCTCATTTCCTGGCGATCAAAGAAACAGACAAGTTTTCCTCACTAGCAGACATATACTTGAAGGAAGTAGTCTCAAGGCACGGGGTGCCCACCTCTATCATTTCGGATCGCGATGCACGATTCACGTCAGAACTATGGCAAGGAATGCATAAGGCTTTTGGCTCTCGGTTAGATATGAGCACGGCTTATCACCCCCAGACGGATGGGCAGTCTGAGCGCACGATTCAAACTCTAGAAGACATACTTCGGGCATGTGTTATCGATTTCGGCAACAGCTGGGAAAAGCATCTCCCTTTAGTGGAGTTTTCATACAATAACAGTTATCACACCAGCATACAAGCCGCTCCATTCGAGGCATTGTACGGGCGTAAATGCCGGTCACCTCTCTGTTGGGCAGAGGTGGGGGATAGTCAGATCACGGGTCCAGAACTTATAGTGGACACCACGGAAAAGATTGCACAAATACGACAACGCATGGCGGCAGCTCGTGACCGTCAGAAAAGCTACGCGGATAAGCGTAGGAAGCCATTGGAATTTCAGGTCGGGGACCGGGTTTTACTTAAAGTCTCACCTTGGAAGGGTGTGGTTCGTTTTGGCAAACGGGGCAAGCTCAATCCGCGGTATGTCGGACCGTTCGATATCATAGAAAGAATAGGCAAAGTAGCCTACAGACTAAACCTACCAGCTGAACTCGGTGCAGTTCACAACGTTTTTCACGTGTCGAATCTGAAGAAGTGCCTGTCAGATGAGACCCTCATAGTTCCTCTGAAGGAACTCACTATCGACGAACAGTTGCACTTCGTCAAGGAACCAGTAGAAATCACGGACCGGGATGTTAAGGTCCTCAAAAACAAGAGAATCCCTCTTGTTCGAGTTCGTTGGAACTCCCGTCGTGGCCCAGAGTTCACCTGGGAACGCGAAGATCAGATAAAAGAAAAGTACCCCCAATTATTCGCTAACGGTACAACCACTACTGAGGCTGAAGCTACCACGGAATTTCGGGACGAAATTCCAGATCAACGGGGGGAGGATGTGACACCCCAGGAAAACCAGTAAACGATACAACTTACCTAGCTTCCTCAGTGAGTACGTACCAAATTTCGGGACGAAATTTCTTTTAAGTTGGGGATAATGTGACAACTCGTATTTTAGAACTGTCTCTTATAATACGTGTTAACTTGTATGAACGTTACGTGACTAGTTGGCGTGTTTGTTGATAATGGAATATCATGTTTTGTTATGCTATGTGTTACGTGATTGCATGTGAGTATCATAAGTTTAGTCGCACAACACTGGTCCAACCACACAAACCTTTGGGCCGTACACATTCCTCTCGGCTCACTATGCTTGGACTCGGCCCACCCCTCTAAACCGGGTATATATATTCACGCATACACACATCTTTGGGGTCTTTTACTTCTCACAATTTGCAATCAAGAGCACACACACAAAAACCCTAGAACCCTCTCTCTTGTTCGACGGCATCACCCCTCACCCGAAGCCCTTTCTCTCGACCAAGCTTGTCATATCACACAATTCGGTTAGTGTTTGGATTCTTCGGTTACATGTTTGATGATGCTTTGATGTGTGTTTACAATTTTGCATGTTGATCTAGAATTACTGTTAACATGATTGATTGTGTTGTTGTTCATGTTATAACCGACTCATAATTATATATTAGATTATGTTCATATAAATCGGAATTGTATGATAATGGTCTAGAACTGAATGCATGGTTGATATGATGAATCAGTTAGGATTACATGCTAGTCTTTGAGTTTTATGGTCGAACGATTAGGTTGTATGTTCATATGGTACTGATCCATTGTTCTGGAATTGATATGAATGTGTTTGAATTCTGAATTGAACGTTGATTGATCTGAATTGTGAAACTGCTAAATCTGTTTGCTAACATTACGGAATTGATTGAGCTTGAATTAAGGAAATCAGGAAAATCTGTTACACATCTAGTCTCGACACAGGTTGCGAGTCGAGAACCCGTAGTCTCGACTCGAGACCACGACACCGACACAAACAGCACAACCCGAGACCACGGTTGCGGGTCCGGTTGCGACTCGAGACCGTGAAGTCTTGACTAGTACATAATGACCCGAGACCTCCTTGTTGCGACTCGAGACCTGGAGACCAGCACAACTCGAGACCGCCTAGTCTCGACTCGAGATCTCTAGTCCCGACTCGAGACCGTGAACACGTGCACACTGTTTTGGACCTTGCACACTGTTACGAGCCCAACCATTTGGGCCGCATACTTGGACTTGTTTACGTGACTATACTGTTGTTGATCTGCCATGATTATATGTGTATGCCATGATCGTTACTTGTGTACTATACGTGTAGAATATACGTGCACTACTTGAATACGAACCTAACTTGTATGGTAACCATGGTAGGACGTGGTTGACCACCATATAGCTTGATTGAACTTTTCTGTGTATCTGTCGAGCAAACCAAGGTGAGTTCACACAGCCAAGGCATGGGATTCCTGGGTTGGGAATGGGTTGGAAGATTTGAATTGGATAATTATTCGTACTTGCGCTATTGCTAGACTATATACTATCGTCCTCAGGTTAGTCAGGACACTTACGTAAAACCTACGTAAATTAGTACCTACCACTGTCTCCCGGGTCGGGAGGACACTTACGTAAAACCTACGTAAACTCATACCTACTACTGTCTTCCGGGTCGGAAGGACACTTACGTAAAACCTACGTAAACCCCACGCGTACCACTGTCCTCGGGGAAGGGCACTCACGTAAAACCTACGTGACCTTGTACGTATTCCTGTTCTCGAGCTAAGAAGAACACATGGTTGCAAATAGTCTAGTAAGGATAAACATGGGAAGCCCCCATTAGTAATAAATATAATCATGGGAAACCCCCACTATTAGTACATACATACATGGGAAGTCCCCACTAAGTGAACATACGGTTTGCTATTACGAACTTACTTTCTGTGAACTCGCTCAACTAGTTGTTGACTCTCTGCTGCATGTCTTGCAGGACCATAGGTACTTATGGAGCTTGCACAGGGAGGAGCAGGTCGTTGTGGGACATGGATTCGTGGATGCCATGTTAAACGTTTAAACAATTGAACTTTTGATTTACATTGGGTTTACATACTTATGCTTCCGCTACTCAAATTATGTTTTGTTGAACATCAATTATATTGTGATGGGTTCCATTGATTACTTTTAATGTTTAATGTCATGTTCAATATAATTGGTGGCTTGATCCTGGTCATGTCACGCCTCCAAGCGGTGGTACTCCGCATGTGGATTTTGGGGGTGTGACATACTATTACTATCATTATATACGTACACTTTACTATGGCATAACCCACGTGAACTCATCGTTTAGAAGATGCCGCCGAGACGTCAAACGCCGATGCCTACCAATGAGGCAGAGCTTCAGCAAGTCATCGTTGCTGCCATCGCAAAGTACGCCGCCTCTCTAGGAGGGACTAGTGGAAGTAATTCTGGCAATACTTGCAACAATAATCCACCTCATGGTAATACTAAGTCATTAAGACATACCATGATCTAATTGGATATCTCTAGCAAAGATGCTAATGCCATTAATATGTTGTAATGTATGTGCAGGGTGCACCTACAAGCAGTTTCTAAGCTGCAAGCCTGTCAACTTTGATGGCACCGGAGGTGCTGTCGCTTTTGTTCGTTGGGCCGAGAAGACGGAACTTGTTCTTCGCATGAGCAAGTGTGCACCAGACCAGCAAGTCACCTACATTTCTGGGCTATTCTTGGATGGAGCCCTATCCTGGTGGAATTTGCAAGTGCAGACTCTTGGAGAAGCCGCAGCCAACTCAATGACATGGACCGAACTGAGAGAGCTTATGCATAAAAAGTATTGCTCTCGCGCGGAAATCCAAAGGTTGGAAACTGAATTCTGGCATTTAAAGATGGAAGGTCCGAAGATCGCAGAGTATGTTCCGAGGTTTCATGACTTATCGCATGTGGTACCTTATATGGTCACTCCAGAATTCAAGTGGATTGAGCGCTTCATTTGGGGATTAGCTCCTCAAATCATAAGTATGGTGACCTCATCTAAGCCTGCGACAATCACTGAGGCAATTGATCTGAGCGTGGCTCTCACTGAAGAGGCTATCCGCCTAAACAAGTTCGATGATGTCGAGACTAAGAAGAAGGAGACTCACGTCGAGTCATCCGGAGGTAACAAACGGAAATTCTCGAACTTCAAGCAAGGCACTAGTGGGGTTGTTAAGAAAGGAGAACGAAGCGCGCCAGCTCAGGTAACAGCTGGTAGTGGAAAGAAAGGAAAGGGATATATGGGCACCCAGCCCAAGTGCAACACCTGCCAGCGTCACCATTCTGGCCGGTGTGGTTTGAAAGTGTGTGAAGCGTGTGGGAAACCTGGCCACTCGAAGGATTCTTGTTGGGCCACTGTTGGCCAGGGAGGCCAAGGAGGATTTGGAAACAGAAACAATAACAGGGGTGGAAATGGAAATCGCCCACAAGGAAACAATGGAGGTAATGGGAATCGAGGCAACAATGTGAATCAAGCGGGCGCTGTGAATCAATCAAGATGGAAATGGAGGTGGAAACGGGCAAAGACCTGGATGCTTTAACTGTGGTGATATTGGGCACTATAAGACAACTGCCCAGAATTGAACCAAGCCCGTGGAAGAGTTTTCAATATCGAAGCAAGGGAAGCGCGCCAGGATCCCAATGTCGTTACTGGTACGTTCCCTATAAACCAACGCTATGCATCCGTTTTATTTGATACTGGTGCCGATTATAGCTTCGTATCGTTAGGGTTTAAGAATATGCTTGGGTTAGCCGCTAGTAAGTTAGATATTCCCTACTCAATCGAATTGGCTAATGGAAAGTTAGTAGAAGCCAATGAAGTTGTCACAGGTTGTGTAATCGAATTGGGAGAGCGTGAGTTTGCTCTGGATCTACTACCAGTCCAGTTAGGAAGCTTCGACGTGGTGGTAGGAATGGATTGGTTATCAGGCAACAAGGCTGAGATAGTTTGTCACGAAAAGGTCGTTCGGATCCCAACCGAAGATGGTGAAACAATTGTGGTTCAAGGAGAAAAGCGTGATACGACTTTGAGGATTATCAGCTGCTTGAAAGCGCGAAAGTGTTTGCAAAAGGGATGTGCTGCCTTCCCGGCACACATTGTGGATAAGAAAGCTGCAGAACCAAAGATCGAAGACATCCCTGTCGTGAGGGAATATCCAGAAGTCTTCCCAGAAGACTTGCCTGGATTACCACCTCAGAGGCAAGTAGAGTTTCGCATCGACTTAGTTCTAGGCGCCGCGCCTGTGGCTAAGGCACCTTATCGACTTGCCCCGTCTGAGATGCAGGAATTGTCGACACAGCTTCAAGAGTTGTTAGACAAAGGATTTATCCGACCAAGCTTCTCGCCTAGGGGAGCTCCGGTCCTGTTTGTCAAGAAGAAGGACGGTAGTTTTCGTATGTGTATTGACTACCGGGAGTTGAACAAGTTGACGATCAAGAATAGATACCCTCTGCCAAGAATCGATGATCTATTTGACCAACTGCAAGGTTCAAGCTTTTATTCAAAGATCGATCTTCGATCTGGATACCACCAGCTAAGGATACAGGAGGAAAGTATCCCGAAGACAGCCTTCAGAACTCGCTATGGACACTACGAGTTCCTAGTTATGCCGTTTGGTTTGACAAACGCACCTGCAGTCTTTATGGATTTGATGAATAAAGTTTGCAATCCGTACTTGGATAAGTTCGTGATTGTGTTCATCGACGACATTTTGATTTATTCAAAGACAAAGGCTGAGCACGAACAGCATCTAAGAGCTATTTTGGAGTTGCTGAAAAAGGAGCAGCTGTACGCCAAATTCTCGAAGTGCGAGTTTTGGCTACGGGAAGTCCAGTTTCTTGGACATGTGGTAAATGGAGACGGAATTCATGTGGATCCCACCAAGATCGAAGCGATCAAGAATTGGGAAACGCCAAAGATGCCAACCGAGATTCCGCAATTCTTGGGTTTGGCGGGCTACTATCGAAGGTTCATTGAGGATTTTTCCATGATCGCTCAACCATTGACGCTCCTCACGCAGAAAGATAAGAAGTTTGATTGGGGAATCAAACAGGAAGAAGCGTTCCAGCTATTGAAAGATAAGCTCTGCAATGCGCCAATCTTAGCTCTACCGGAAGGTACAGATGATTTTGGGGTATACTGTGACGCCTCACGTCAAGGATTGGGTTGCGTGTTGATGCAACGCCAAAAGGTTATTGCTTACGCGTCACGCCAACTGAAAGTGCACAAAAAGAACTATACACACATGATTTGGAACTCGGCGCAGTGATATTTGCTTTAAAGATCTGGAGACACTACCTATATGGTACGAAATGTACGATCTTCACAGATCATAAGAGCCTGCAACACATATTCAACCAGAAGGAGTTGAATATGAGACAGAGACGTTGGATTGAGTTGTTGAACGATTACGACTGCGAGATAAAGTATCATCCAGGGAAGGCGAATGTGGTCGCCGACGCCCTAAGTCGAAAAGAAAGGATCAAGCCCATAAGGGTTAGGGCTTTGGAGATAATTATCCAAACCGATCTTTCCTTGTGCATTCGTGCCGCCCAGAAAGAAGCTCTTAAGGAAAGAAACCTTGAAGAAGAATATCTCCGTGGGATGGAGAAGCAATTGGTGCCAAACGAGGAAGGAACGTTATGTTTTGAGAAAAGGATTTGGGTTCCTCTGTTTGGTGGTTTGAGGAAAGTTATTTTTGAAGAGGCACACAAATCACGGTACTCTATCCATCCAGGAGCGGATAAGATGTACCAAGACCTTAAAGATTATTATTGGTGGCCTAGGATGAAAGGCGATGTTGCTGTTTATGTGAGCAAATGTTTAACGTGCGCTAAAGTGAAAGCAGAATACCAGAAGCCTTCAGGACTTCTGCAACAACCTGAGATTCCCAAGTGGAAATGGGAACAAATATCCATGGATTTTATTACAAAGTTGCCTAGAACGCCAAGAGGCCATGACACTATTTGGGCAATAGTGGACCGATTAACGAAGTCAGCGCACTTCTTACCTATCAGGGAGAAAGATAACACGAGCAAGTTGGCTGAAATTGACATGAGAGAAATCGTTACGCGCCATGGAGTACCTCTCTCGATCATCTCTGATAGAGACGGAAGGTTCGTATCAAGGATTTTGTTGGTGCACTTATGTCTGTACTTTGTCTGTTTTCGGTCATGATGTAAAACGATGTCTTTGTTAGTCTGTAAGTTGACCAAGTCAACTGTCCTCCTGGTTTGACTTGGCCGAACAGTTAGAAAATGGTTGTCATACATCTCTGTCGAAGGATAGCTCATCGAAGGATAGTGTAGATCCTTCGATGACCACGAAAGATATGCTTCGATGGATTCTGATGGACCTCGAAGGATACACCATCCTTCGAGGTATTTGTGGATCCTTCGATGGCTTTGACATCGATAGATGATCCTTCGATCATCTATCGGATCCTTCGGACAGGCAACCATTGCTGGGTATATATATACCCATGCAGTGTGTGTTCATGAGTTAGTTGACACAAGAGAGAAGGAGAGCATTCTGTGAACACACACACACACACTTTGAGAGTTTGCAAAACTGATTTGTAAACATTGAGCTTGTAACCGGAACCTTTCATTCGCATTAATACAAGTTGTGTTAATCGGTGAATCTTTGTGTGTTGTGTTTGTGCTTGATTCAACTCGGTTTGCTCACTAGCTTGGATTCCGCACTTGCTAGTGGGTTAGTATAACAAGGTTAAGGTTGAACCTCATCCTCCGAGAGGGACCTACAGATTTGGCAATCCTTCCAAGAAGCTTTTGGCTCACAATTGAATATGAGCACTGCATTTCACCCACAGACCGACGGACAAAGCGAACGGACTATTCAAACATTGGAGGATATGCTGAGAGCATGTGTTATGGATTTGGGCGGTAGCTGGGATAAGCATTTGCCTTTGGTCGAATTTTCATACAACAATAGCTACCACACTAGTATTGGTGCCGCGACATTTGAAGCTCTTTATGACCGCAAGTGCAGATCACCGCATTGTTGGTCTGATGTAGGTGATAGGCAATTGGTTGGTCCTGATATGGTCCAGGAAACCACAGATAAGATTGCACAGATCCGAAATCGCATCAAGGCGGCTCGTGATCGTCAGAAATGTTACGCGGACCGAAGAAGGAAACCTCTAGAGTTTGAGGTAGGTGATATGGTTTTGTTAAAAGTATCACCCTGGAAGGGTGTGGCACGCTTCGGAAAGCGTGGAAAGTTGAATCCGCGGTATATTGGTCCGTTCAGAATTTTGGAAAGAATTGGGCTAGTAGCATACAAGTTGGATTTACCTGCAGAACTGAATGGTGTTCACGATACATTTCATGTATCAAATTTGAAGAAGAGTCCAACGCAAGATACCGTTGTCATTCCCACCAATGAGATTCATGTTGACGACACGCTCCATTTTGTGGAAGAACCTGTTGAGGTTACGGATTGGAAAGTGAACAAAACCCGCCGGAGCAGTGTCAAGCTCGTCAAGGTTCGTTGGAATGCCAGACATGGTCCTGATTACACCTGGGAGCGTGAGGACCGGATGAAAGAGAAATACCCCCACTTATTTCCCAAGAACCCTGTTTCTAGAAGCAGAACTTAAAATTTCGGGACGAAATTTTTCTAACGGGGGGAGAATGTGACAACCCTTACCAAATCAGGTATCCGTACGACTTAATTAATAATTAATTACTGTTTAATTACTGTGCTTACTTGAAATTGTGGATAAACTGCTACTTGAAATACTGTGTGACAACTCGAGTTTCCAAGATGTCCATCTTCACATTATTGCACGTAATTGTTTTAGTTGATTAGTTACACGACTTGTATACGTTTGTAACATGTTAAATGGTAAGGTGTTTTCGTTGTAATCGATATGTGATAATTGGTGTGCATTAGTGAGTGTAAGTTAATAATAATATATTTGGTATTAATATTGAACTGTTTAGTTTGGAACTTGGCCAAACCCTCCCCCCCCCCACCACGAAAACACATCCACTCACGAAAACACAAGGTGTTTTCGTCCACCTTGTTTGTGACCAACGAAATCAGGAATGGGCTTCGGCCCAGTAGCGAACAACTATAAGGTTTTTATATTAACCTTTACGTTAGAGATTAATCTGAAAACCCTAACCACTTATCACGTTCTATCTCTCTCTCACTACCCTTGGAACCCGACGGCAGCCCTTCTCTTCGGTCGAAGCCAAACCCTTCTTGTTTGATCTTTGGTTAGTGACCTACATGTTTCTGTTGACTAAGATGCTTATCGTATGATTTCGATGTAATCTTGTTTGGATGATTTGGCATGTATGGTTGTTTAATCGTTATGTATGCATATCTATGTGGTTGTTCACAAACTGTTATGTCTATTGGATGAGATGTTCGACTGTGTGTGTCTGCTATTGATGATCTGAATGATATTAACATGATGTTAGTATTCGATTTCGACATATATATATTAACCAACTTGATACTAGGTATGAAGGTTGATTGTTGAACTGAATGAGATTCTGTGAACATGATATTTGGATGACGGTTCGGATCGTACGGATGACTGTAGAGTTTATTTGAGAGTCTTAGTTAATTCGATTGAATGATTCTTGTCATAATCATTGAAACTGTTAGCGCGATCTAAGGTTGTGGTAGTGTATATAACTGTTAGAGGAAACTAGGGTTGTTGTGTTATTGTAACCGTTGCTGATGTTGATGATAATTAGATTGCTGTTGCGTAACTACCGTTTGATGATGATTCCTCACCTCGACAAAAATAACCAGGCGAAAACACACAAACTGGACGAAAACACTCAAGTGTTTTCGTCATATTTCAAGCCGACGAAAACCAAAGGGAGTTCGGCCCATATAGTGTTTTCGGCTCCAAGTGTTTTCGGCCCAAGGGATTTCGGCCCAAAGGGTTTTCGCCACTTAGGCGATTTCGTCACGTTGTATACTGTTAACTATTAACGCCATTAACTATGTGATTTAATTAAGTTAATTACTTGATTTGCTCTGTTAGTTTACTCAAACTCTAGTAATTTATTAACTCTGTTAGTTGTAACTCTGTTAATGCTACAAACTTTGTTAAGTCATTAACCTTGTTAAGTTGTTAACTCTTGATAGATTACTTGATTATGACAAACATGATTACACTGTTAAGTTTATAGCATTACTAGTTTAGTAACTCTGTTAACTCGGTTAAGTTATATAACCCTGTTAGAATGATAACTCTGTTGATACGTCAATTCTGTGGTACATTAACTCTGTTAAACCTGTTAATTGATTTAACTGCTTACGTGATACATGACGTTATTTGCTAAGCACTTTACGACATAGATTTCATGTGAAATATTTCGAAACAAAACTGATTATGTATACGTGCGTACTTTAGGACGGGGTTGATTACTTTGAGCACATAGTTTAGCATACCGAGCAAACCAAGATGAGTTCACACCCTTACTAAGGCATGGGATTCCCAAGGGCTTGGGAATGGGATTGAAGGAATAAGATTGACTAGATTCGTACATACACTGTTACTAGACTACCATACCATCGTCCTCGGTTGTGCAGGACACATACGTAAAACCTACGTATACTTATGCTACTCACTGTCCTCAGGTTGCGAAGGACACTCACGTAAAACCTACGTGAACTTATACTTACTATTGCCTCGGTTGTGTCAGGCACTTACGTAAAACCTACGTAAACCCCCGCGTACCCCTAACCTCGGTTGTGAAGGTTACTTACGTAGAACCTACGTAAACTTGTACGTAATACTGTTCTCGGGATATGTAGAACACTTATGGTTACGAATAGTCTAGTGGTTATACATCATGGGAAGCCCCCACCAATAGAACGTACTCTCGGCCTAGTAGAGCCACATGTTACAAACGAACTTACTATTACGAATTTACTTTCTGTGAACTCGCTCAACTAGTTGTTGATCCTCTGTTACATGCCTTGCAGGTCGTTAGCTACATGGAGCTTGCACAAGGAGGAGCTGGTCGTTGTGGACTTGGATCGTGATTATCTTGTTAAACACTTATGACATTTGATACTTTATTATGATGGGTTTTATTTATACGCTTCCGCTAAACAGGGATAACTTACTTATGTTTGGAAACACCTTTCATATGGATTTGGTTTGGTTTAATTGCTATTACTTTTACTATATACATTGTTCTATATGATTGGTGGCTTGATCCTGGTCATGTCACGCTCCCAAGCGGTGATACCCCGCGTGTGGATTTTAGGGGTGTGACAGATTGGTATCAGAGCCATTGGTTATAGAGAACTTGGTTTTAATATGGGGAAAACGTGTTTATTAAAACCAGACTATAACCAGAACAGTGCTCTCAACGATCCACAACGACGCTTCGCTCCACGTGCAAGACTCAACATACTAGGTAATACGTTTTATGTTTATTGCCTACATGCTAGAATTGCATAGAACTTTGCTCATAGTATGCTTAGATTACACTGCTCATTACTTGTTATTGCTTGAGAACACCTATGTGCTTACACTCTTCTGTCATCGCACTATTCGCGAACCTTTCTCACTTATGTTGCCTTTGATGTGAAGATCAATGGCCGGACGAATTAACATGACACAAGCCCAGTTGACGGCTTTTGTTAATGAACAAGTTGCTGCGGCACTTGCAGCTGCTCAAGCAGGTAGTATACCCTGCAGTTTAGACTCACACTAGGATCTTTAGATCCTACATTAACTCATGTGTTTAATCTTGTCCTATTTGTACACAATAGGTCAACATGCCCCACAACCTGTGTGTACTTTCAAGAACTTTATGGATTGTCGTCCTAGCTCATTTAGTGGCACTGAAGGAGCGGTTGGACTCCTCCACTGGTTTGAAAAGCTCGAGTCTGTGTTCGAGATGTGTGAATGCCCTGAGGCTCGCAGGGTCAAGTACGCCACTGGTACTTTAGAGGAGATTGCTCTAACTTGGTGGAACGCACAAGTGCAGATCTTAGGGTTGGCAGCTGCTAACGCCACCCCTTGGAATGATTTTAAGGAACTGATCAAAAGGGAATACAGCACTCGGGAAGACAGTCATAAGCTGGAAGATGAACTTTATCATTTGAAAATGGTTGGGTCAGAGATTGAAGCTTATACCAAAAGGTCAAACGAGCTGGCCGTGTTGTGCCCAACTATGGTGGACCCTCCAGTTAAGCGTATTGAGTTGTATCTCAAGGGTTTGGCGCCAGAAATTCAGAGCCATGTGACATTGGCTAATCTTGACAACATCCAGGTTATTCAACGCCTCGCTCATCGCATCACAGATCAGGCAGTGGATCAGAACAAACTGCCTAAACGTATCAGCGCTACTGCTACCGCTACTACTTCTGCTACACTTGCTACTCCCAGTGACAACAAGAGCAAATGGGATGGGGATTCTAGCAAGGGATCAGCTTCAGTTCAGTCACAGGTTCAGCAGCGAAAGACTGACAGTTATCAGAGTCCCAGCCAGCATTCTTCAGGCAGTCACAGGCAGGGGGGATATCGAGGGAACCTCCCAAAGTGTAACAACTGCAACAGACACCACAGTGGCCAGTGTAACAAAGGTCGCTGTCAAAGATGCCTCAAGATGGGTCATGAGGCCAAAGATTGTAGAAGCCCTCGGCCTGCGAACCAGAATCAGCAGCAGCCTCAAGCACAGCAGAACCAACAGCAGGGCAACAAAGGGTGTTTTCATTGCGGTGCAGAAGGTCACTTCAAAAGGCACTGCCCTCAGCTAAACAGGAACCAGAACAACAACAATAACAACAATCAGGGAAATGGCAACAACAACAATGGTGGGAACAACAACGGCAATGAAGCAATGGGTCGTGCATTTGTGTTGGAGCAGGGTGATGCCAGAAATGATCCCAACGTAGTTATGGGTAAGTTTCTTCTCGATGATATTTATGTTACTGCTTTGTTTGATTCGGGTGCGGATACGAGTTATATGTCTTTGAAAATGAGTGAACTGTTAAAACGTACACCAACACCCCTAAACACCAAACATGTCGTAGAACTAGCAAATGGTAAAAGTGTAGAAGCCACACATGTAGTTAAGGGTTGTAACATCGTTCTAGCGGGTCAGGACTTCTCGATTGATCTCATTCCAATAGTTCTGGGTAGTTTCGACATCGTCATCGGCATGGATTGGTTATCCAAGCAGCAGGCGGAGATCCTATGCAAGGAGAAGATCATTCGTATTCCTCGTACGGGAAAGGAACCTCTCGAAGTTCAAGGAGACAAGAGTGGCGCTGTGGTTGGCATCTTCTCTTTCTTGAAGGCACAGAAATGTTTACGAAAGGGTCACACGGCCATTTTGGCTCTAGTTACTGATGCATCGACGAAAGAGAAAAGAATTGAGGATATTCCAGTTGTATGCGAATTTCCTCAAGTGTTTCCTGAAGATTTACCTGGTCTACCGCCTCATCGTCAGGTCGAATTCCAAGTTGAGCTAGCTCCAGGAGCAGCACCTATAGCTCGCGCACCGTATCGTTTAGCTCCAACTGAACTGGAAGAACTTTCGAAGCAACTACAAGAGCTCTTGGATAAGGGCTTCATTCGTCCAAGCTCTTCGCCTTGGGGAGCTCCAGTATTATTCGTGAAAAAGAAGGATGGCACTTTCAGGATGTGCATCGATTACCGCGAACTGAACAAGGTCACAGTGAAGAACCGTTATCCTCTTCCTCGTATTGACGACTTATTCGACCAGTTGCGAGGGTCGAGTTACTACTCCAAGATTGATCTAAGGTCCGGTTATCATCAGCTGAGAGTCCGGGATGAGGACGTCTCCAAGACAACATTCAGAACTCGCTACGGCCACTACGAGTTTCTAGTTATGCCATTCGGGCTTACGAACGCGCCTGCAGTTTTCATGGATCTTATGAACAGGGTGTGCAAACCCTATCTAGACAAGTTCGTCATTGTTTTCATCGACGACATCCTGATCATCTCCAAGAGTCAGGAGGAACACGAGCAGCACTTACGACTTATCTTGGAACTTCTTCGAAAGGAGCAATTGTACGCCAAGTTTTCAAAATGCGACTTCTGGCTTCAAAAAGTCCACTTCTTAGGCCATGTAGTGAACAGGGATGGGATTCATGTCGATCCATCCAAGGTAGATTCGATACGGAACTGGCCTGCTCCGCGTACACCAACAGAAATACGCCAATTCTTGGGTTTGGCGGGGTACTACAGACGATTCATCAAAGACTTTTCCAAGATTGCACAGCCGCTTACTATGTTGACACAGAAAGGTGTTACCTATCGTTGGGGTAATACACAAGAAACTGCTTTTCAGTACCTGAAGGATAGACTATGCAGCGCACCTATTCTCTCATTGCCAGAGGGCACGGATGATTTTGTGGTCTATTGTGACGCATCGATACAGGGGCTTGGTTGTGTATTGATGCAGCGGGATAAAGTTATTGCATACGCTTCTCGTCAACTCAAGGTTCATGAACGGAACTACACGACGCACGATTTAGAGCTGGGAGCTGTCGTTTTCGCGCTCAAGATATGGCGACACTACCTGTAGGGTACCAAGTGCACAATTTACACCGATCACAGGAGTCTCGAGCATATCTTCAAGCAGAAGGAATTGAACATGCGTCAACGACGATGGGTCGAGTTACTTAACGATTACGAATGCGCTATTAAGTATCATCCAGGCAAAGCCAATGTTGTGGCTGACGCTCTCAGTCGGAAAGACACTCTACCTAGGCGTGTACGAGCTTTGCAGCTCACTATTCAGTCCAGTCTTCCTGCACAGATACGAACTGCTCAGATCGAAGCATTGAAACCCGACAACGTCAAAGCTGAAGCCTTACGCGGCTCAAGGCAACGAATGGAACAAAAGGAAGACGGTGCCTACTATGTAACGGGGCGTATTTGGGTGCCACTCTATGGCGGTTTACGAGAGCTTGTGATGGATGAAGCACACAAGTCTCGCTACTCAATACATCCAGGGTCGGATAAAATGTACCACGATCTCAAAACAACATATTGGTGGCCTAGTATGAAAGCCCACATCGCTACTTACGTCGGCAAGTGTTTGACTTGTGCAAAAGTCAAAGTGGAGTATCAGAAACCAGCGGGCCTACTTCAGAAACCCAAGATACCGCAATGGAAATGGGAAGAAATTTCCATGGATTTCGTTACAGGCCTACCCAGATCCCAGCGTGGGAATGACACTATATGGGTGATCGTGAACCGACTCACCAAGTCTGCACACTTCCTGGCTATAAAGGAAACGGATAAGTTATCCACTCTCGCAGACATTTATCTTAAAGAAGTTGTTTCGAGGCACGGGGTGCCCACCTCCATCATTTCGGATCGGGATGCACGATTCACGTCAGAACTATGGCAAGCGATGCACAAATCTTTCGGCTCACGGTTAGACATGAGCACAGCATATCATCCTCAGACGGATGGGCAGTCTGAGCGAACGATCCAGACTCTTGAAGACATGTTTCGGGCATGTGTTATTGATTTCGGCAACGGCTGGGAAAAGCATCTCCCTTTGGTGGAGTTTTCGTATAATAACAGTTATCACACCAGCATACAAGCCGCTCCATTCGAGGCATTGTACGGACGTAAATGCCGGTCACCTCTCTGTTGGGCAGAGGTGGGGGATAGTCAGATCACGGGTCCAGAGATCGTAGTGGACGCCACAGAAAAGATTGCACAAATACGACAACGCATGGCGGCAGCACGCGACCGTCAGAAAGCATACGCGGATAAGCGTAGGAAACCGTTGGAATTTCAGGTCGGGGACCGGGTTTTACTCAAAGTTTCACCCTGGAAGGGTGTGGTTCGATTTGGTAAACGAGGCAAACTAAATCCACGGTATGTCGGACCGTTCGAGATCATTGAGAAAATAGGCAAAGTGGCCTATAAACTGAACCTACCAGCTGAACTCGGTGCAGTTCACAATGTATTTCACGTGTCGAACCTGAAGAAATGCCTGTCAGATGAGACCCTCATAGTTCCTTTTAAGGAACTCACTATCGACGAGCGGTTGCAGTTCGTCGAGGAGCCAGTTGAAATCACGGACCGGGATGTTAAGGTCCTCAAAAACAAGAGAATCCCTCTTGTTCGAGTTCGTTGGAACTCCCGTCGTGGCCCAGAGTACACCTGGGAACGCGAAGACCAGATGACAGAAAAGTACCCCCAGTTATTCGAAACCAATGCAACCACTACTGAGACTGAAGCTACTACTGCGGAATTTCGGGGCGAAATTCCAAATCAACGGGGGGGTGATGTGACACCCCAGGAAAACCAGTAAACGATACAACTTACCTAGCTTCCTCAGTAACCGCATGCTAAATTTCGGGACGAAATTTCTTTCAAGTTGGGGATAATGTGACAACTCGAGTTTCCAAGATGTCCATCTTCGCATTATTGCATGTAATTGTTTTAGTTGATTAGTTACACGACTTGTATACGTTTGTAACATGTTAAATCGTAAGGTGTTTTCGTTGTAATCGATATGTGATAATTGGTGTGCATTAGTGAGTGTAAGTTAATAATAATATATTTGGTATTAATATTGAACTGTTTAGTTTGGAACTTGGCCAAACACCCCCCCCCCCACGAAAACACATCCACTCACGAAAACACAAGGTGTTTTCGTCCATCTTGTTTGTGACCAACGAAATCAGGAATGGGCTTCGGCCCAGTAGCGAACAACTGTAAGGTTTTTATATGAACCTTTACATTAGAGATTAATCTGAAAACCCTAACCACTTATCACGTTATATCTCTCTCTCACTACCCTTGGAACCCGACGGCAGCCCTTCTCTTCGGTCGAAGCCAAACCCTTCTTGTTTGATCTTTGGTTAGTGACCTACATGTTTCTGTTGACTAAGATGCTTATCGTATGATTTCGATGTAATCTTGTTTGGATGATTTGGCATGTATGGTTGTTTAATCGTTATGTATGCATATCTATGTGGTTGTTCACAAACTGTTATGTCTATTGGATGAGATGTTCGACTGTGTGTGTCTGCTATTGATGATCTGAATGATATTAACATGATGTTAGTATTCGATTTCGACATATATATATTAACCAACTGGATACTAGGTATGAATGTTGATTGTTGAACTGAATGAGATTCTGTGAACATGATATTTGGATGACGGTTCGGATCGTACGGATGACTTAGTTAATTCGATTGAATGATTCTTGTCATAATCATTGAAACTGTTAGCGCGATCTAAGGTTGTGGTAGTGTATATAACTGTTAGAGGAAACTAGGGTTGTTGTGTTATTGTAACCGTTGCTGATGTTGATGATAATTAGATTGCTGTTGCGTAACTACCGTTTGATGATGATTCCTCACCTCGACAAAAATAACCAGGCGAAAACACACAAACTGGACGAAAACACTCAAGTGTTTTCGTCATATTTCAAGCCGACGAAAACCAAAGGGAGTTCGGCCCATATAGTGTTTTCGGCTCCAAGTGTTTTCGGCCCAAGGGATTTCGGCCCAAAGGGTTTTCGCCACTTAGGCGATTTCGTCACGTTGTATACTGTTAACTATTAACGCCATTAACTATGTGATTTAATTAAGTTAATTACTTGATTTGCTCTGTTAGTTTACTCAAACTCTAGTAATTTATTAACTCTGTTAGTTGTAACTCTGTTAATGCTACAAACTTTGTTAAGTCATTAACCTTGTTAAGTTGTTAACTCTTGATAGATTACTTGATTATGACAAACATGATTACACTGTTAAGTTTATAGCATTACTAGTTTAGTAACTCTGTTAACTCGGTTAAGTTATATAACCCTGTTAGAATGATAACTCTGTTGATACGTCAATTCTGTGGCACATTAACTCTGTTAAACCTGTTAATTGATTTAACTGCTTACGTGATACATGACGTTATTTGCTAAGCACTTTACGACATAGATTTCATGTGAAATATTTCGAAACAAAACTGATTATGTATACGTGCGTACTTTAGGACGGGGTTGATTACTTTGAGCACATAGTTTAGCATACCGAGCAAACCAAGGTGAGTTCACACCCTTACTAAGGCATGGGATTCCCAAGGGCTTGGGAATGGGATTGAAGGAATAAGATTGACTAGATTCGTACATACACTGTTACTAGACTACCATACCATCGTCCTCGGTTGTGCAGGACACATACGTAAAACCTACGTATACTTATGCTACTCACTGTCCTCAGGTTGCGAAGGACACTCACGTAAAACCTACGTGAACTTATACTTACTATTGCCTCGGTTGTGTCAGGCACTTACGTAAAACCTACGTAAACCCCCGCGTACCCCTAACCTCGATTGTGAAGGCTACTTACGTAAAACCTACGTAAACTTGTACGTAATACTGTTCTCGGGATATGTAGAACACTTATGGTTACGAACAGTCTAGTGGTTATACATCATGGGAAGCCCCCACCAATAGAACGTACTCTCAGCCCAGTAGAGCCACATGTTACAAAGGAACTTACTATTACGCATTTACTTTCTGTGAACTCGCTCAACTAGTTGTTGATCCTCTGTTACATGCCTTGCAGGTCGTTAGGTACATGGAGCTTGCACAAGGAGGAGCTGGCCGTTGTGGACTTGGATCGTGATTATCTTGTTAAACACTTATGACATTTGATACTTTATTATGATGGGTTTTATTTATACGCTTCCGCTAAACAGGGATAACTTACTTATGTTTTGGAAACACGTTTCATATGGATTTGGTTTGCTGTCACTCCATTATTTACATACTGAACTCTAGTGACAACCTTGATGCACAAAAGCACAGTAGCACAATGAACGGATAACCCATTTAACATGCTGATATAACCAGCATCAGGCAGACACTCCCTCTAAGGCCTGTATGGGCCCAAGATAGTTTACTACACTAGTAGAGAGTGTAGGGATAAGAGGGTTGTAGAATTGCGTCACTAGGTATAAGTTATAGTGACCAGATGTGCCTAAAACGTACTTTAAGTACAAAATTCAGCACTTTAATTAAAAATTCAGCATTTAGCTAACTAATAAAGTGCCAAACCATGAGAAAAAGATTACTAGACACTTTCCAAAGTGTCGGGAATAAGTTGTGACACTAAAAATAGTAATACCGACACTTTCAAGCTTTGTTAAGCACTTTAACGGGTCACTACCCAACCGAACAACCGGACTTTACCCGGAATATAAAAATATTGCCAACAACATTGTTTCTCTTATTCTGAGCCAGTTAGGGTCCCTGAATACCCTAACACCCGCTATAATGCAAAACACGCTAGTATATGAGTTAACCTCCTAATCATCCAACTAATACTTAACATTTAGTTGAATTCTAACCGGGATACCCCCCCCCAACCGAATACGGTCACATTGTGACCCTCCCCTTTGTACTTAATGATTAAATTAATCACTAATGCCTAATATCTAGGTGACATATAATCCTATGGTTAATGATCATGAAGTTTGCCTATAAGTTCCAAGCTTAAACCAACATAACTATCACAACACTCATCACAACAAAACACTCTCTCCCTCTCCCTTGGAGCTCTCGGCCGAAGACACACACCCACACACAACCACTTTTCGATTTTGTTCTTGCATTTCGAAGTGACTACAAGTGTTAAGGATCTCATACGAAGGAGCTTGGTGCATTCAGATCGTGAAGGACCTCACCCCATTGCTTTTCTCCACTCAATCTTCGACTAGTTTCTTCCCTAGCCTCGAGCTAGTAGTAAGTTGCTATAAACGCCCTCTCGATCTATTTTAAAGTGGTTAAAATGAAATATGAAGGTTAAAACTCATGAACTTACAAGATGATATGTTAAAAGTCTACTAAAATGATGAATATGTTGGTTAAAAGCTATGATGTTGTGTAAATCTTGTAAGACTTGTCTTGTGGTGATTATTTAGTGCCGATCTATGTTGTGGTAGCTCGGATCATCATCTAACCCGGATGGTCATGTTCATGGATCATGACATAGAGTATGTTCAAGTGTAAAAAGGGTTAAATGATGAAACTCTACCACACACTAATCATGAACTTGTGTAAAAACGATTTTACTTATGAAATAGTGTTCAAAACTAGTAGATCTACGGATCTACAAGTGGTATTTTCAAAGAACCAAGTGTCAAGTGAAATCATATTTTCTAAACCGGATCTTTACTAAACAAAAGTGATTTTTGTAAGCACACAAGTGTGTCAACACTTGTGTAACACTAAGTTTCGACAAAGAACTATTTTTGTCAAATTTTACAAGAAGATGTGAAAATATATTTTCTTTAAAAACGAGATTCACAAGAAACCGAATTGATCTATACAAAGATCCACTGAAAAGTAATGGAAATTACTACATATTTTGGACAAAGCACAAGTTCATGTAATTCTGCGAATTACATATATATTGACTAGTTTGATGGTTTGGAAATTGTTATTGTGAATGAGAAAATTGTTGATTTGAATTATAAAAGAAAATGATACGCTTGAAAGCGTAGCCACCTCCAGTTACAGGGGAAACAGGGGAAACTCTGGCGAAATTTTTCCAAAAACCTAACACTTGGAAATATTTTCATCACAAGTTTTAGAAATACATTTTTAACTTGTTTTCAAAAATATAAATTTCGCCACGATCTTTATTACAAAATTACTAAGTGTCGGAGGTGGGATTTTCACAAAATAAAACTTGCTAAAATATATATTTAGTATATATATTTTCCGTAACATCACTTGTATAAATGTTTATGATTATTTTGTGAACTACATAAATATTATTTTTAGGGTAAAAATTATATTACCAAATGTTAATGACTCCAGAATATACGAACGCCTTTACGATAAATATTTAAGTTACAACGGTATAGCTAATACCACCGGACCTTTAAAACGTAACTTGCGCATTTTAAGAAAATATTTATGAACTCGTATTTTGTCAAGGTATTATTTTGGGAAAATCATATGTATTAAAATATAACATTTTGGGAAAAATATTTATATTTTGGAGTTAGAAATAAAATATATTTTAAGTGAGACTTAATAATATATTTCGAATTTTACGAACACACATGTATTAAATCCCCCATCCTTGGGAAGGAGTCTATTTACCAAATAATTACAAAGTGTAATTACGAAATAGTTGTCTACCTATTTCCCAAAACTTGAACCTTAGAGCACGACCGTCCGTCTAATAGATTTAGTACGTGTAGGTCGTCGCTCAGCGGTTTGATCAGGAGATCTTCTTATTAGAGACGCACCACAGTGAGTTCATGTTCCCCCTTTTCTCTTAACTGTTTTCAGTTTTCTAAACTGCGGGGGTGAAATACATGTTACTATATTTATGAGAACTTTATACATGGTATGGTTAGCGTAAGGAGGTTTACTACTTAGATCATGTGAGTGGATAGGCGGAAACTTGAGGCCATTAATCCTCAGGGTAGGACCGAGGTAAAGGAGCGGTAGATCTATCTGGGTGTAGCGAGCCCAGCCCCAGGCCCAACAGTACGGACCTCGGGGTGACTTTGTGCCCGACGCATAAATCCACTAGGTTTGAGTCTTCCTACTTGCACTTCACACATATCAATGGCCTTGCAAACCATTGGTGATCTCTTTTTCCTTATTTGCTACATACCAGGATTTTATGCATACAAAGGTTTTTATTACTCACTTACACATGAACTCGCTCAACATTATTGTTGATTTTTCCAACTTACATGTATTTCAGGGAATTAAAGATCTGGCGCGGTATGTTACGTTTTCCCGCTGCAAAGTGATACGAGGTCATCCGGGTTTAGGGGATGTGACTTTTTCCTGGACGAGTCACAGTCCTTAAACTGTGTTTGTTTCATGTCGATGTTTGTGTTTTCTGAATAATGATATATGTTATCAGGTTGTAGTTTCAGTTGCTTGTGTCAACGTCTTCAGACAATGTTATGTTACTTATGTTTTTAAAACTTAAATGGATGATCTTGCATGGTTTTTATTTCATATAGCTTTGTTATGATTAAGCTATGGTATTAAGAAGTCACACCAAATTAACCACGCTTCTGCAAAGCCAGGGTATGACAGCTTGGTATCAGAGCTCTGATCATAGCAAACTAGGATTCCTTCTCGAGTCTAGACTATGATCTCTAGGGCTCTCACGAAAACATTTTTACACTGCATACCACTTAAGTCCAGATCCAAAACGTTTTTACAAACCAATGTTGAGTACATTTTATTTATTATTTATAGGCTCAGTCTGGGAGGCTGAGGCTCGGTCTGGGAGGCCGAGCTCGGTCTGAGAGACCGAGGTAGATGTCTAGTGGGACTAGGGAGTCAGTCTGAGAGGCTGAGAGAATTGGCTAGTGGGACTAGGAAGAGCAGTCTGGGGGGCTGGGAGGCTAGTAATTGGCTAGTGGGACTAGGAAGAGCAGTCTGGGGGGCTGGGAGGCTAGTGGGACTAGGAACAGCAGTCTGGGAGGCTGGGAGGCTAGTGGGACTAGGAAGATCAGTCTGGGAGGCTGGGAGGCTAGTGGGACTAGGAGAACTATTTGATTATTTAACTGGTGACTAATGTGTTTATCTGATTGTATGATTGATTATTTGTGCATATCTGTGTTTGTGTTACAGACACCATGGACTCGTCAGGCACTGGGGATTCGGACACCACTGGCCCTAGACCCATTGTATCAGACGACCTAGAGTCTTCGGAGCACGAGGTCCACACATCAGATGTTACCAGTACGGATGAGGAAGACTTCCAGCCCTTTGCGTTACCCGACGCTGTCGACGAGCCCCCTGATGGCCCTTTTGCTGGGGACCTACCGCTCGTAGAGATCCCTGCCCCGATACCACTTGCTTCATACCCTGCTCTTGATATACTCCTCGACGCCGACGCTGATGACGACGTCCATCTGTTTGATGATGAGCCCTTAGAGGATGATGTTCCGGGTGAGGCCCTTCTAGCTGCTGGTGATCTTTTGTTACTCGCAGATGCTCCCACTGAGGAGTCACCTGCTCACTCACCGGTCCCAGACTCCTTCGAGTCTGTGGCCTCCGCACCATCGCACACTCAGGATGCGCATCACTTTTCCCACGGTTCAGATCCTGATAGGGCATCCTCTGTTGCCCCTGCCCCGAGCTTTGCTTTCGATCACGATATTGAGGAGGATTCTGATCCTGTCTATCCCCCTGGATTTGACCCTTATCAGGACATAGAGTTTATACCACTGGATCAGCCTATGGAGGACCCGGTTGACCCAGTTGGCCCAGTTGATCCCATTGAACCTGCGTTTGATTTTGCGATGGCGTTCGATGACCCCGAGCCTGCCATAGCCCTCGAGCCGGTAGCCGCTCAAGACCCTGTGTTAGAGCATGACCCGATTCATGCTGGCGTACCCGTTATTGATCCTGTGATTGCTGATCTACCCATTGATGATCACCCTGGCGATGCTCCACTTTTGGAGGGCGACCATGTTGTTGCTGCTGACCATGTTGATGCCCCTTTCATCGCTGATGCACCCGTTAACCCTGTTGTTGCTCCCCTACCTGATCCTGTTCCCCTGGAGCCCGAGCGTGCACTATTCGCGACCCACATTGATCCACGGTATGCGCACACCCAGAATGGGTGGATTGACGCTGATGATGAGCTCCCACCTATTCCCCCACATACCACCGATGCACGTCACATTGATTCCTCTTTTTTGTTCCCTCAGTTCACACCTCCAGCTTGACCTGGAGAGGGTTCTTCGGCTCATTCTTTTAGACATGTGCCAGTATCTGTCCCAGTGGTACCACAGTTTTCTACTACTATTCCCCCTGTTCCTCCATTCTCTGTACCACCTTTCGATCCAGCCAGTGAGCCATTTCTCTGGACGTCACCACCTGTTATGCCACCGACCGTGTGACAACTGGCACAAAACCGGTAATTTCCGTACTCCTTAATTATTATTTAATGACTGTAATTATGTGCTTAAATGTCAACATTGACTGATTACATGCTAAACAAGTGAATTCATGCACGTTGTATACTACAAAATATTGCTTTATGCATAAACGAGAGCGTTGCGTCAGAAATAATAGTAAACTCACCGGTAAGACACATTGTGTCAACAGAACTGCAGAAAGCAGTCAGACATTAGAATTGAGGCCTAGGTGTAGGTCCTACAAAAAAAAGTACATTAAAACCCAAGGGTACATATAAGGGTTTAATTTATAGTCATTGCGAAAGCAAAAATAAGCACTAAAAAGCACCCGAAACGCACTTTAAATGCAGAATTTGTATAATTCAGCATTTAAACATATGAATATTATGCAGAAATTTCATTTTATCATCCAGAATATTTCCCTAAGTGTTGGGAATTGAAAGGGTACAAGAAGGGTACTTAAAAGGCACTAAAAAGTGTAATTTAGCACTTTAACGGATTACTACCCAACCGAACAACCGGACCTTATCCGAAATATAAAAATAATGTCAATAACATTATTATTCTTTCTATGAGCTAGTTAGGGTCCCCGATTACCCTAACACCCGTTATATTATATAAC
Source organism: Helianthus annuus (assembly GCF_002127325.2). NCBI lineage: Eukaryota > Viridiplantae > Streptophyta > Magnoliopsida > Asterales > Asteraceae > Helianthus > Helianthus annuus. Next base: position 6,500,473 of record NC_035434.2, read on the forward strand.
ACTCTAATAATTTATTAAATCACCTAAATAGACTAACTAATACTTAAACTATTAGTGGGAATTGAACCACAATTGCCCCACCCCCAACAGATTTGGTCCCTAGGGAACACACACCCTTACCAGAAGGAGTTGAATATGAGACAGAGACGTTGGATTGAGTTGTTGAACGATTACGACTGCGAGATAAAGTATCATCCAGGGAAGGCGAATGTGGTCGCCGACGCCCTAAGTCAAAAAGAAAGGATCAAGCCCATAAGGGTTAGGGCTTTGGAGATGATTATCCAAACCGATCTTTCCTTGCGCATTCGTGCCGCCCAGAAAGAAGCTCTTAAGGAAAGAAACCTTGAAGAAGAATATCTCCGTGGGATGGAGAAGCAATTGGTGCCAAACGAGGAAGGAACGTTATGTTTTGAGAAAAGGATTTGGGTACCTCTGTTTGGTGGTTTGAGGAAAGTTATTTTTGAAGAGGCACACAAATCACGGTACTCTATCCATCCAGGAGCGGATAAGATGTACCAAGACCTTAAAGATTATTATTGGTGGCCTAGGATGAAAGGCGATGTTGCTGTTTATGTGAGCAAATGTTTAACGTGCGCTAAAGTGAAAGCAGAATACCAGAAGCCTTCAGGACTTCTGCAACAACCTGAGATTCCCAAGTGGAAATGGGAACAAATATCCATGGATTTTATTACAAAGTTGCCTAGAACGCCAAGAGGCCATGACACTATTTGGGTAATGGTGGACCGATTAACGAAGTCAGCGCACTTCTTACCTATCAGGGAGAAAGATAACACGAGCAAGTTGGCTGAAATTGACATGAGAGAAATCGTTACGCGCCATGGAGTACCTCTCTCGATCATCTCTGATAGAGACGGAAGGTTCGTATCAAGGATTTGGCAATCCTTCCAAGAAGCTTTTGGCTCACAATTGAATATGAGCACTGCATTTCATCCACAGACCGACGGACAAAGCGAACGGACTATTCAAACATTGGAGGATATGCTGAGAGCATGTGTTATGGATTTGGGCGGTAGCTGGGATAAGCATTTGCCTTTGGTCGAATTTTCATACAACAACAGCTACCACACTAGTATTGGTGTCGCGCCATTTGAAGCTCTTTATGGCCGCAAATGCAGATCACCGCATTGTTGGTCTGATGCAAGTGATAGGCAATTGGTTGGTCCTGATATGGTCCAGGAAACCACAGATAAGATTGCACAGATCCGAAATCGCATCAAGGCGGCTCGTGATCGTCAGAAATGTTACGCGGACCGAAGAAGGAAACCTCTAGAGTTTGAGGTAGGTGATATGGTTTTGTTAAAAGTATCACCCTGGAAGGGTGTGGCACGCTTCGGGAAACGTGGAAAGTTGAATCCGCGGTATATTGGTCCGTTCAGAATTTTGGAAAGAATTGGGCTAGTAGCATACAAGTTGGATTTACTTGCTGAACTGAATGGTGTTCACGATACATTTCATGTATCAAATTTGAAGAAGAGTCCAACGCAAGATACCGTTGTCATTCCCACCGACGAGATTCATGTTGACGACACGCTCCATTTTGTGGAAGAACCAGTTGAGGTTACGGATTGGAAAGTGAACAAAACCCGCCGGAGCAATGTCAAGCTCGTCAAGGTTCGTTGGAATGCCAGACGTGGTCCTGAATACACCTGGGAGCGTGAGGACCGGATGAAAGAGAAATACCCCCACTTATTTCCCAAGAACCCTGTTTCTAGAAGCAGAACTTAAAATTTCGGGACGAAAATTTTCTAACGGGGGGAGAATGTGACAACCCTTACCAAATCAGGTATCCGTACGACTTAATTAATAATTAATTACTGTTTAATTACTGTGCTTACTTGAAATTGTGCATAAACTGCTACTTGAAATACTGATACATGTACATACTTGCATCATACTCTATTTGCTGTCACTTCATTATTTACATACTGAACTCTAGTGACAACCTTGATGCACAAAAGCACAGTAGCACAATGAACGGATAACCCATTTAACATGCTGATATAACCAGCATCAGGCAGACACTGCCTCTAAGGCCTGTATGGGCCCAAGATAGTTTACTACACTAGTAGAGAGTGTAGGGATAAGAGGGTTGTAGAACTGCGCCACTAGGTATAAGTTATAGTGACCGGATGTGCCTAAAACGTACTTTTAGTACAAAATTCAGCACTTTAATTAAAAATTCAGCATTTAGCTAATTAATAAAGTGCCAAACCATGAGAAAAATATTACTAGACACTTTCCAAAGTGTCGGGAATAAGTTGTGACACTAAAAATAGTAATACCGACACTTTAAAGCTTTGTTAAGCACTTTAACGGGTCACTACCCAACCGAACAACCGGACATTACCCGGAACATAAAAATATTGCCAACAACATTGTTTCTCTTTTTCTGAGCCAGTTAGGGTCCCTGAATACCCTAACACCCGCTATAATGCAAAACACGCTAGTATATGAGTTAACCTCCTAATCATCCAACTAATACTTAACATTTAGTTGAATTCTAACCGGGATACCCCCCCCCCAACCGAATATGGTCACATTGTGACCCTCCCCTTTGTACTTAATGATTAAAATAATCACTAATGCCTAATATCTAGGTGACATATAATCCTATGGTTAATGATCATGAAGTTTGCCTATAAGTTCCAAGCTTAAACCAACATAACTATCACAACACTCATCACAACAAAACACTCTCTCCCTCTCCCTTGCAGCTCTCGGCCGAAGACACACACCCACACACAACCACTTTTCGATTTTGTTCTTGCATTTCCAAGTGACTACAAGTGTTAAGGATCTCATACGAAGGAGCTTGGTGCATTCGGATCATGAAGGACCTCACCCCATTGCTTTTATCCACTCAATCTTCGACTAGTTTCTTCCCTAGCCTCGAGCTAGTAGTAAGTTTTAAACGCCCTCTCGATCTATTTTAAAGTGGTTAATGAAATATGACGGTTAAAACTCATGAACTTACAAGATGATATGTTAAAAGTCTACTAAAATGATGAATATGTTGGTTAAAAGCTATGATGTTGTGTAAGTCTTGTAAGACTTGTCTTGTGGTGATTATTTAGTGCCGATCTATGTTGTGGTAGCTCGGATCATCATCTAACCCGGATGGTCATGTTCATGGATCATGACATAGAGTATGTTCAAGTGTAAAAAGGGCTAATTGATGAAACTCTACCACACACTAATCATGAACTTGTGTAAAAACGATTTTACTTATGAAATAGTGTTCAAAACTAGTAGATCTACGGATCTACAAGTGGTATTTTCAAAGAACCAAGTGTCAAGTGAAATCATATTTTCTAAACCGGATCTTTACTAAACAAAAGTGATTTTTGTAAGCACACAAGTGTGCAAACACTTGTGTAACACTAAGTTTCGACAAAGAACTATTTTTGTCAAATTTTACAAGAAGATCTGAAAATATATTTTCTTTAAAAACGAGATTCACAAGAAACCGAATTGATCTATACAAAGATCCACTGAAAGTAATGGAAATTACTACATATTTTGGACAAACCACAAGTTCATGTAATTCTGCGAATTACATATATATTGACTAGTTTGATGGTTTGGAAATTGTTATTGTGAATGAGAAAATTGTTGATTTGAATTATAAAAGAAAATGATACGCTTGAAAGCGTAGCCACCTCCAGTTACAGGGGAAACAGGGGAAACACTTGGAAATATTTTCATCACAAGTGTTAGAAATACATTTTTAACTTGTTTTCAAAAATATAAATTTCGCCACGATCTTTATTACAAAATTACTAAGTGTCGGAGGTGGGATTTTCACAAAATAAAACTCGCTAAAATATATATTTAGTATATATATTTTCCATAACATCACTTGTATAAATGTTTATGATTATTTTGTGAACTACATAAATATTATTTTTAGGGTAAAAATAATATTACCAAATGTTAACGACTCCAGAATAATACGAACGCCTTTACGATAAATATTTAAGTTACAACGGTATAGCTAATACCACCGGACCTTTAAAACGTAACTTGCGCATTTTAAGAAAATATTTATGAACGCGTATTTTGTCAAGGTATTATTTTGGGAAAATCATATGTATTAAAATATAATATTTTGGGAAAAATATTTATATTTTGGAGTTAGAAATAAAATATATTTTAAGTGAGACTTAATAATATATTTCGAATTTTACGAACGCACATGTATTAAATCCCCCATCCTTGGGAAGGAGTCTATTTACCAAATAATTACAAAGTGTAATTACGAAATAGTTGTCTAACTATTTCCCAAAACTTGAACCTTAAAGCACGGCCGTCCGTCTAATAGATTTAGTACGTGTAGGTCGTCGCTCAGCGGTTTGATCAGGAGATCTTCTTATTAGAGACGCACCACAGTAAGTTCATGTTCCCCCTTTTCTCTTAACTGTTTTCAGTTTTCTAAACTGCGGGGGTGAAATACATGATACTATATGTATGAGAACATTATACATGGTATGGTTAGCGTAAGGAGGTTTACTACTTAGATCATGTGAGTGGGTAGGTGGAAACTTGAGGCCATTAATCCTCAGGGTAGGACCGGGGGACAGGAGCGGTAGATCTATCTGGGTGTAGCGAGCCCAGCCCCAGGCCCAATAGTACGGACCTCGGGGTGACTTCGTGCCCGACGCATAAATCCGCTAGGTTTGAGTCTTCCTACTTGCACTTCACACATATCAATGGCCTTGCAAACCATTGGTGATCTCTTTTCCCTTATTTGCTACATACCAGGATTTTATACATACAAAGGTTTTTATTACTCACTTACACATGAACTCGCGCAACATTATTGTTGATTTTTCCAACTTACATGTATTTCAGGGAACTAAAGATCTGGCGCGGTATGTTACGTTTTCCCGCTGCAAAGTGATACGAGGTCATCCGGGTTTAGGGGATGTGACTTTTTCCTGGACGAGTCACAGTCCTTAAACTGTGTTTGTTTCATGTCGATGTTTGTGTTTTCTGAACAATGATATATGTTATCAGGTTGTAGTTTCAGTTGCTTGTGTCAACGTCTTCAGACAATGTTATATTACTTATGTTTTTAAAACTTAAATGGATGATCTTGCATGGTTTTTATTTCATATAGCTTTGTTATGATTAAGCTATGGTATTAAGAAGTCACACCAAATTAACCACGCTTCCGCAAAGCCAGGGTGTGACATACGGATAGGAAGGATTAGTCGAGCAAGTTAGACAATGCATTGTGGGCATACCGAACGGCCTACAAGACTCCGATTGGCACAACACCTTACCGGATGGTTTATGGGAAGGGTTGTCACTTGCCAATGGAGTTAGCGCATCGGGCATATTGGGCAATCACCACGGTCAATGCGGATTAAAATGAAGCGGGAAAGATGAGAAAGTTGCAATTGTGTGAAATCGAAGAACTTAGAGATGAGGCATATGAGTGTGCATCGGCTTACAAAGACAAACTCAAGAAAGTACATGATGCAAAATTGAGGAAGAAAACCTTTGAAGTGGGTCAAAAGGTTTGGTTGTATAACTCAAGACTCAAGATGTTTGCGGGCAAGCTCAAAAGCAAATGGATGGGCCCGTATGTCGTTCGGCGAGTTGGGAGATTTGGTGATGTAGATATCCAAGATGAGAAAACGAACAAACAACAAACGGTAAACGGTCATAGGTTGAAGCCATAATTGGAAGGAAACGACATAAACAACTTGGAGCTTGACAAAGTGGGTTATATTCTACGCTCGATCGATGAGGAACTGTCACACCCCCAAAATCCACCCGCGGAATACCACCGCTTGGGAGCGTGACTGACCAGGATCAAGCCATCAATCATATCAAACCATAGCAATTAATAATAAAAGTAGTTAATATAAGTCACCATGACATGATTGATGTTTCAAAACCAAATACTGTTTTAAGTAGCGGGAGCAATGTAAAGTAAACCCAAATAAAGTTATAAGTTCAATAATGTTCATGATCCATCTGCCACAACGACCTGCTCCTTCCTTGTGCAAGCTCCATAATGTACCTAAGGTCCTGCAAGGCATGCAGCAAATAATCAACAAACTAGTTGAGCGAGTTCACAGAAAGTAAGTTCATAATGTAATGCATAAGTATAGCTAGTGGGGGCTTCCCATACTAGTGTGTACTAAAGGTGGGGGTTTCCCATGTTCATCCTGGCTAATGAGGGCTTCTCATTAACGGTACTTACTAGACTAACTTCCGACCATGTGTTCTTCTTTACCGAGAACAGGAAAACGTACAGGGTCACGTAGGCTTTACGTGACGTGCCCTTCCCCGAGGACAGTGGTACGCGTGGGGGCTACGTAGGCTTTACGCAGCGTGGCCTTCCGACCTGGAAGCCAGTGAATGGTATTGGGTTACGTAGGCTTTACGTAACGTGTCCTTCCCGACCCGGGAGACATATGGCAAGTATACTGGGTTACGTAGGCTTTACGTAACGTGTCCTGACTAACCTGAGGACGATGGTCTATAGTCTGGTATATGCGTAAGTACGAGTAACTCATTTTACAGTAACAAATCCAACCCAATTCCCAACCCGGGAATCCCATGCCTTGGCTGTGTGAACTCACCTTGGTTTGCTCGGCAGATACACAAAGAGTATAGATAAGCTAGTAATTTGTCAATCACGTCCTAGCATGGTTGTTATACGAGTCAGGTTCGTATATAACACGTATGTAGTAATCACGTATAGTCATGGCAAACATGTACGCACGTAAGCAGATAAGACATAGCATGTGAGGATCCAATTGTCTAAGTCCGACAATGCCCGGTCCAATAACATAAGCAGCCCAATAATATAACAATCCAGATTCCCAATCGGCCCAAGTAGCAAACACATACAAGTCCATTAGCAAAACAGTCCACAATTCAAATCGTTGGGCTCAATAGATTGGGCCCGTGACAGTGAAGGCCCAACAGTGTGCGTGTAAACGATGGTCTCGAGTCGCAACGGAGATCTCGAGTCGCAACCGGAGATTACGAGTCGCAACAGCTGGTTGCGAGTCGCAATGGAGATCTCGGTTCATCATGGTCTGGTTACGAGTCGCAACGGGACTCGCAACCGTGGTTTCGACTGGTGCTGTTTGTGGTCTCGAGTCGAGACGGGGAGGTTCCGACTCGAAATCTGAGTCGCAACCGGCTGTGTAACTGGTTTCCATAATTCTAGTAAATTAAACTCCGTGATTTCAGCAAACACTTAGGCAGTTTCGGAAATCAGATCAAACAAGGTTTATACCACATTCAATCATATTCATAATGTCTTCAAACCTTCATCATTTAGCAAATTCATAACCGTAACAAATCAATAATCGGATTATCAACCAACACTAAACCGAATCCTAATCACATCACCATCCTAGCATGCACCCTAATTCGTATGTACAAACAGAATCATCTCAGCCGATTACAAACATCAATTCGAACCAATTAACAATCATTCATGCAACCTATTACGTATGAAATCATGATCATCATTCACGGAAAACGATTAACGAGAATACAATCAAATAGCTCATACCAACCGAATACTAATTCATGCAATTCGATTTATCATGTCATCATCTAAGCATATAAAACACAGAATCATAGATGATATACTAACCGATTACAAAAAGGAGATGTGATCCGAACAAGAGTTCTTCTTGGTGCCGTCGGGTTTCAAGCCAGCCGAGAGAGAGAGCAAAGCTTCTAGGGTTTGTGTGTGTGTGTTTGTGAATTTTGCAAAAGTGGTAACACAAAACACCTAAACTCGGTTTTGTGTTGCGAGTGGGGAGTGGGCCGAGCCCACTTGGTTGTCTAATGGTTCGCGTGAACAAGGAGTGGCCCAAAGGGCTTTGTGTGGCCGGTTCACATATATACGACATACATACACACATAATGCATATAACATAACATATATCATGAGATCAATTAATCATTCGGGTTTTATAAAATCACATATCGTGCACAAACGTTACATCAAAGCAAGTCTAAAGTTCGAGTTGTCACATTATCCCCAACTAATTGGAAATTTCGTCCCGAAATTTGGTATGCACTCACTGAGGAAGCTAGGTAAACTGTACTGTTCACTGGTTTTCCTGGGGTGTCACATCCTCCCCCCGTTGATCTGGAATTTCGTCCCGAAATTCCGAAGTAGTAGCTTCAGCCTCAGTAGTGGTTGCCTTGTTCCCGAATAACTGGGGGTACTTTTCTGTCATCCTGTCTTCGCGTTCCCAGGTGTACTCTGGGCCACGTTTGGAGTTCCAACGAACTCGGACAAGAGGGATTCTCTTGTGTTTGAGGACCTTCACATCCCGGTCCGTGATTTCAACTGGTTCCTCGACGAACTGCAACCGCTCGTCGATAGTGAGTTCCTTAAAAGGAATGATGAGTGTTTCGTCTGATAGGCACTTCTTTAAGTTCGATACATGAAAGACATTGTGAACTGCCCCGAGTTCAGCTGGTAGTTTCAACTTGTAGGCTACCTTGCCAATCTTTTCTATGATTTCGAATGGTCCGACGTACCGCGGATTCAGTTTGCCCCGTTTGCCAAAACGAACCACACCCTTCCAGGGTGAGACTTTCAATAAAACCCGGTCCCCGACCTCAAATTCCAATGGCTTTCTACGCTTATCCGCGTAGGCTTTCTGACGGTCTCGTGCTGCCGCCATGCGTTGTCGTATCTGTGCAATCTTTTCTGTGGCGTCCACTACAATCTCTGGACCCGTAATCTGACTATCTCCCACCTCTGCCCAACAGAGAGGTGACCGGCATTTACGCCCGTACAATGCCTCGAATGGAGCGGCTTGAATGCTGGTGTGATAACTGTTATTGTAAGAAAACTCCACCAAAGGGAGGTGCTTTTCCCAGCCGTTGCCGAAATCGATGACGCATGCCCGAAGCATGTCTTCAAGAGTTTGAATCGTACGCTCAGACTGTCCATCCGTCTGAGGGTGGTATGCTGTGCTCATGTCTAGTCGTGAGCCAAAGGATTTATGCATTGCTTGCCAAAGTTCTGACGTGAATCGTGCGTCGCGATCCGAAATGATGGACGTGGGCACCCCGTGCCTCGAGACAACTTCTTTAAGATAGACGTCTGCAAGTGTGGAGAACTTGTCCGTTTCCTTAATCGGCAGGAAGTGTGCAGACTTAGTGAGTCGATCAACTATGACCCATATCGTATCGTTCCCACGCTGGGATCTAGGTAGGCCTGTAACGAAATCCATGGAAATTTCTTCCCATTTCCACTGAGGTATCTTAGGCTGCTGAAGTAGACCAGCTGGTTTCTGATATTCGACCTTGACTCTTGCACATGTCAAGCATTTTCCAACATACGTAGCAATGTGGGCCTTCATACTAGGCCACCAATAGGTAGTGCTGATATCGTGGTACATTTTATCCGACCCTGGATGTACCGAATAGCGAGACTTGTGTGCTTCATCCATCACAAGTTCGCGTAGACCGCCATAGAGTGGGACCCAAATCCGGCCCGTTACATAGTAGGCGCCGTCTGCCTTCTGTTCCATTTGCTGCCGTGAGCCGCGTAAGGCTTCAGCCTTGACGTTTTCGGGCTTCAGTGCTTCTATCTGAGCAGCTCGTACCTGAGCAGGAAGGCTAGACTGAATCGTAAGCTGTAGTGCTCGCACGCGCTTCGGTAAAGTGTCCTTTCGACTAAGGGCATCAGCCACCACATTGGCTTTGCCTGGATGATACTTGATAGCGCATTCATAATCGTTTAGTAATTCGACCCATCGCCGTTGACGCATGTTCAAATCCTTCTGCTTAAGGATATGCTCGAGACTCCTGTGATCGGTGTAAATCGTGCACCTGGTACCGTACAGGTAGTGTCGCCATATCTTAAGCGCGAAAACAACAGCTCCCAGCTCTAAATCGTGCGTCGTGTAGTTGCGTTCATGAATCTTGAGTTGACGAGAGGCGTAAGCGATAACCTTGTCGCGCTGCATTAACACACATCCAAGTCCCCGAATGGATGCATCACAATAAACCACGAAGTCATCTGTGCCCTCTGGCAATGAGAGGATAGGTGCACTGCAAAGTCTATCCTTTAGGTGCTGAAAAGCAGTCTCCTGGGGCTCTCCCCAGCGATAGGTAACACCCTTCTGTGTCAGTAGCGTAAGCGGCTGAGCAATCTTCGAGAAGTCTCTAATAAACCGTCTGTAGTAACCTGCCAGACCCAAGAATTGGCGTATTTCCGTTGGCGTACGCGGTGCAGGCCAGTTCCTGATCGAATCTACCTTGGATGGATCGACATGGATCCCATCCTTGTTTACCACGTGGCCTAAGAAGTGGACTTCACGAAGCCAGAAGTCGCATTTAGAAAGCTTGGCGTACAACTGTTCCTTCCGAAGGAGTTCCAAAATAAGGCGAAGATGCTGCTCGTGCTCCTCCTGACTCTTGGAGTAAATCAGGATGTCGTCGATGAACACAATGACGAACTTGTCGAGATAGGGTTTGCACACCCTGTTCATAAGATCCATAAATACCGCAGGCGCGTTCGTTAACCCGAATGGCATGACGAGAAACTCGTAGTGACCGTAACGAGTTCTGAAGGCTGTCTTGGAGACGTCCTCATCCCGGACTCTCAACTGATGGTACCCAGACCTCAAGTCTATCTTCGAGTAGTAACACGACCCTTGCAATTGGTCGAATAAGTCGTCTATGCGTGGAAGAGGATAACGGTTCTTCACCGTCACCTTGTTGAGTTCACGGTAGTCGATGCACATCCTGAACGTACCGTCTTTCTTCTTCACGAAAAGCACTGGAGCTCCCCAAGGCGAAGAGCTTGGTCGTATGAAACCCTTTTCCAAGAGTTCCTGCAGTTGCTTTGACAATTCCTCCAATTCTGATGGAGCCAGACGATATGGTGCGCGAGCTATGGGTGCTGCTCCTGGAGTGAGCTCGATCTGAAATTCGACCTGACGATGAGGCGGTAAGCCAGGTAAGTCTTCAGGAAACACCTGAGGGTAATCGCGTACAATTGGAATATCCTCCAATTTCTTTTCCTTTGCTGATGCGTCTGTAACGAGAGCCAGAATGGCTGCGTGACCTTTTCGTAAGCACTTCTGAGCCTTCAAGAAAGAGATGACGCCAACCACAGCACCACTCTTGTCGCCTTGAACTTCTAGAGGTTCCTGACCCGAACGAGGAATGCGAATAACCTTTTCGCTGCATAAGATTTCTGCCTGGTGTTGGGACAACCAATCCATCCCAATCACGACGTCGAAGCTACCCAAAACTATGGGAATGAGATCAATAGAGAAGGCTTGACCAGCTAAGATAAGATTACAACCTTGAACTACGTGCGTGGCTTCTAGACTTTTACCGTTAGCTAACTCTACTACGTGTTTGGTGGGTAAAAGTGTTGGTGCACGTTTTAGCAGTTGACACATTTTCACAGACATATAGCTTGTATCCGCACCCGAATCAAACAAAACAGTAACGTAAATATTGTCGAGGAGAAACTTACCCATAACAACGTTGGGATCGTTCACTGCGTCGCCCCGACCTAGTACGAATGCACGACCACGAGCTTCATTGCCGTTATTGTTGTTGTTCCCGCCGTTGTTATTCCCATTGCCCTGGTTATTGTTGTTGCGATTCTGGTTCAACTGAGGGCAATCGCGTTTGAAGTGACCTTCAGCCCCACACTGGAAACATCCTCGGTTCCCACGCTGTGGCTGCTGCTGCTGCTGCTGGTTTTGTGGAGCTGGTTGCTGAGGCTGCTGATTCTGATTCGCAGGACGAGGGCTCCTGCAGTCTTTGGCCTCGTGCCCCATCTTAAGACACCTTTGACAGCGACCCTTGTTACATGGGCCGTGGTGATGCCTGTTGCAGTTGTGGCACCTGGGTTGACTACCCTGATATCTCCTCTGTCTGTGACCACCAGAGGATTGCTGACTGGGACTCTGATAGTGGTCGATTTTCTGTTGCTGAGCTTGTGGCTGAACGGTCGCTGAACCTTTACTAGAATCTCCATCCCATTTTCTTTTACTGTCACCAGATGTAGCAGGAGTAACTGAGGTGGTGACGTTAGCAGTAGCGTTAACACGCTTGGGCAGTTTATTCTGATCAACTGCCTGATCGGTGATACGGTGAGCGAGACGTTGAATTTCCTGTATGTTTTCGAGGTTAGCCGACGTCACGTGGCTCTGAATTACTGGCGCCAATCCCTTGAGATACAACTCAATGCGCTTGTATGGAGGGTCCACCATAGTTGGACACAGAACGGCCAGCTCATTGGACCGTTTGGTATACGCTTCGATTTCCGATCCAACCATTTTCAAGTTATAAAGCTCATCTTCCAGCTTGTGTATGTCTTCCCGCGTGCAATACTCACGCTTGATGAGTTCCTGAAAGTCGTTCCATGGGGTGGCGTTAGCAGCTGCCAACCCTAAGATCTGGACTTGGGCGTTCCACCAAGTCAATGCTATCCCTTCCAAAGTACCGGTAGCAAACTTGACCTTGCGAGCCTCAGGGCACTCGCACATTTCGAATACTGATTCTAGCTTCTCGAACCAGTGGAGGAGTCCCACTGCCCCCTCTGTGCCGCTGAAAGAGTTTGGACGGCAGTCCATGAAATTCTTGAACGTGCAGACAGGCTGCTGCGCGTGTTGACCTAATGTGTACGAATAGGACGAGAGTTAAATACGAGAGTTAATGTAGGATCTAAAGATCCTAGTGTGTGCCTATACTGCAGGATATACTACCTGCTTGAGCTGCTGCAACTGCCGCAGCAACTTGAGCTTGAACAAGAGCCTCTAGCTGGGCTTGTGTCATGTTGATTCGTCCAGACATGATCTTCATAGTAACAAGTAGCATACGTAAGAATGGTTCGCGGGTAGGGCGATGACAGGAAAGTGTAGGCACGCAGGGATTCTCATGCTATAGTATCAAGTGTATCTAAACGTAATGCGAGCAAAGTTCTAAGCAGTTCTAGCAAACAGGCAATAAATATAAACCTTATTACCTAGGATGTCGAGTCTTGCACGTGGAGCGAAGCGTCGTTGTGGATCATTGAGAGCACTGTTCTGGTTATAGTCCGGTTTTAATAAAAACGTTTTCCCATATTAAAACCAAGTTCTCTATAACCAATGGCTCTGATACCAATCTGTCACACCCCCAAAATCCACCCGCGGAATACCACCGCTTGGGAGCGTGACTGACCAGGATCAAGCCATCAATCATATCAAACCATAGCAATTAATAATAAAAGTAGTTAATATAAGTCACCATGACATGATTGATGTTTCAAAACCAAATACTGTTTTAAGTAGCGGGAGCAATGTAAAGTAAACCCAAATAAAGTTATAAGTTCAATAATGTTCATGATCCATCTGCCACAACGACCTGCTCCTTCCTTGTGCAAGCTCCATAATGTACCTAAGGTCCTGCAAGGCATGCAGCAAATAATCAACAAACTAGTTGAGCGAGTTCACAGAAAGTAAGTTCATAATGTAATGCATAAGTATAGCTAGTGGGGGCTTCCCATACTAGTGTGTACTAAAGGTGGGGGTTTCCCATGTTCATCCTGGCTAATGAGGGCTTCTCATTAACGGTACTTACTAGACTAACTTCCGACCATGTGTTCTTCTTTACCGAGAACAGGAAAACGTACAGGGTCACGTAGGCTTTACGTGACGTGCCCTTCCCCGAGGACAGTGGTACGCGTGGGGGCTACGTAGGCTTTACGCAGCGTGGCCTTCCGACCTGGAAGCCAGTGAATGGTATTGGGTTACGTAGGCTTTACGTAACGTGTCCTTCCCGACCCGGGAGACATATGGCAAGTATACTGGGTTACGTAGGCTTTACGTAACGTGTCCTGACTAACCTGAGGACGATGGTCTATAGTCTGGTATATGCGTAAGTACGAGTAACTCATTTTACAGTAACAAATCCAACCCAATTCCCAACCCGGGAATCCCATGCCTTGGCTGTGTGAACTCACCTTGGTTTGCTCGGCAGATACACAAAGAGTATAGATAAGCTAGTAATTTGTCAATCACGTCCTAGCATGGTTATTATACGAGTCAGGTTCGTATATAACACGTATGTAGTAATCACGTATAGTCATGGCAAACATGTACGCACGTAAGCAGATAAGACATAGCATGTGAGGATCCAATTGTCTAAGTCCGACAATGCCCGGTCCAATAACATAAGCAGCCCAATAATATAACAATCCAGATTCCCAATCGGCCCAAGTAGCAAACACATACAAGTCCATTAGCAAAACAGTCCACAATTCAAATCGTTGGGCTCAATAGATTGGGCCCGTGACAGTGAAGGCCCAACAGTGTGCGTGTAAACGATGGTCTCGAGTCGCAACGGAGATCTCGAGTCGCAACCGGAGATTACGAGTCGCAACAGCTGGTTGCGAGTCGCAATGGAGATCTCGGTTCATCATGGTCTGGTTACGAGTCGCAACGGGACTCGCAACCGTGGTTTCGACTGGTGCTGTTTGTGGTCTCGAGTCGAGACGGGGAGGTTCCGACTCGAAATCTGAGTCGCAACCGGCTGTGTAACTGGTTTCCATAATTCTAGTAAATTAAACTCCGTGATTTCAGCAAACACTTAGGCAGTTTCGGAAATCAGATCAAACAAGGTTTATACCACATTCAATCATATTCATAATGTCTTCAAACCTTCATCATTTAGCAAATTCATAACCGTAACAAATCAATAATCGGATTATCAACCAACACTAAACCGAATCCTAATCACATCACCATCCTAGCATGCACCCTAATTCGTATGTACAAACAGAATCATCTCAGCCGATTACAAACATCAATTCGAACCAATTAACAATCATTCATGCAACCTATTACGTATGAAATCATGATCATCATTCACGGAAAACGATTAACGAGAATACAATCAAATAGCTCATACCAACCGAATACTAATTCATGCAATCCGATTTATCATGTCATCATCTAAGCATATAAAACACAGAATCATAGATGATATACTAACCGATTACAAAAAGGAGATGTGATCCGAACAAGAGTTCTTCTTGGTGCCGTCGGGTTTCAAGCCAGCCGAGAGAGAGAGCAAAGCTTCTAGGGTTTGTGTGTGTGTGTTTGTGAATTTTGCAAAAGTGGTAACACAAAACACCTAAACTCGGTTTTGTGTTGCGAGTGGGGAGTGGGCCGAGCCCACTTGGTTGTCTAATGGTTCGCGTGAACAAGGAGTGGCCCAAAGGGCTTTGTGTGGCCGGTTCACATATATACGACATACATACACACATAATGCATATAACATAACATATATCATGAGATCAATTAATCATTCGGGTTTTATAAAATCACATATCGTGCACAAACGTTACATCAAAGCAAGTCTAAAGTTCGAGTTGTCACAGGAACAACCATGAGAGGCCCAGGTTTGGTAGTGTAAATAGTTAGTATTTTGTTTATTTTGTTTTGTATAGTTTGCATAGTTACCGTACTCACTTGAAGCTTGTATTTGAAACAAGTGTGGGGACATTCGGGTCATGAATTACTCTAACATTGTGTTGAGGACAACACGGGACTTTCGAGGGGGTAGGGTAATTTTTACATGTTGAAAAATTTTAAAAACACAAAAAAAAAAAAATTGAAAAACTGAAAAAATATAAAAAATAGCACTTAAAATCACACTTTTTTGGCGAACCAGGGATGCCCAGGTACCACCGTAATTTACGGTGGTACTGTAATTTACGGTGGGGGTAAAAAGTTTTTGGTCTTTACGGTGAAACGCTACTGAGGTACGGTAGGAATTTGTTGCCAGGTTCCACCGTAACTTACGGTGGACCTGGCGAGTCAAAGGGTCGATCTGGGTTCAGCATTTACATTAAAAAATAATAATAATAATAATAATAATAATAATAACAACAACAACAATCAGGTCACATGAATTAACCCCTGGCCACTCAATTTCCTTCACTTTTCTCTTCCATTCATCATAATCTTTCACTTTCACAAGAGCCACAAGATCCTTCAACCTCCATAACCTTCTTCAACCTTCCAAGCTTCATATCTCCTTTAATCCTTAGCCGAATCAAGTGAAATTGAGGTCTAACTTGACTAATTTTTCACGTACTTTCTGATTTTACCAAGAGATTTGCGAAAAAACGAAGTTTTCGGGTCTGAATCACAAACCCTAGGTCCGAAAATTTTGGGGGTTTTTGAAGCTTTTGTCTTTGATTTGTGTGCTTGCATCTTCAAACAAAGGTATGGAAGTTTATTTGCTATGTTTTGATGATGCATTGTGAAAAAGAAGGTTATTTTTGTTATTTGTTCATACCCACTTGCTTGTCTTAGGTTTTGTCATGAAATTAGTCACTTGAACATGGTTATGGTTTGTAGATGTAGGTTTGATGATTAAAGTAGTGAACTTTTGGGAATCTCTACATTGTAGAGACACCATGCCCAAATTTTTGAAAAATAATTATAAAATTTTTGGTTCACTAACATCTACAACCATAGTAACAAGCAAGTGTGGGGATATTTTGGAGAAAAGGGTCTAACTTTTTATGTTTGGTTGTGTTGTTTGCTTTAATGTGTGTAGGAAAATGGTAAAGACGAAGGAAAGAGCGGGATCTAGTTCGTCTTCTTTGTCTAAAGGCAAGGGCAAACAGCCGGAGGTACAAACAAAGAAGAGGCAGTACTTGGGTAGAGTTAGCGAGAGTGAAAGCGAAGATGAAGAGATGGTTGAGTTGGATCTAGCAAACAAGCCAAAATGGGAGTCGGGTCCGTTAGATGAGCAGCCGGAGCATTGGCAACCAACTCTATACCATGATAGTATGAACCGATTGAAAAACAAGGCAGCCGCATTCATTTGTGAAAGGGAGGTGAGCGAGGTTGAATTTGGGCCATTCAACGTGTTTGCTCAATTCCGCGCCCAAGGATGGGAGTCGGCTCTAAGTTGCTATGACAAGGATAGCAAGAATTTATTCATGGATGAAATCCAAGAATGGATGGCAACCCTCAAGTGCAACACATACGAGAAGCCGTCGCAAATGAAGTTAACAGGTGAAGTGAATGGGATTCCAGTAGAGATGTCTTTCAATACACTAAAGAAATTGGGGAAATATGATAGTTTTCCGACTCGTGACTACTTGATTCCTAGTCTTGATGACCTTTTGGTAAAACCGGAGAAGCATCCTCATTGGAATGATATGTTAGCGGCGTTGTTCTTGCCCGGTACTTATAGTAGAGTCTTGTACCTGAAGAATTTGAAAATTTAAGCAAAGTTGTTGTTAGCAATCTGCATTTAGATGTCATACCGCGAAGAGGAGATAAGGAACAAGTAAGGTTCCCAGAAGTACCCGTCCTCTATTCGCTACTCAATGGGGCTCCGCGTTTTCCTATCCGATATTTGATCATGAACCACCTCTGGATTTGCCAAAAAAGGTTGGGAAGAGATATTATCCCGTATTGCCGAATTATCACGGGATTGATGAAGCAGCAAAAGGCAATCACGTCGGAAGATAGAGGACGCCCGAAAAGGCATCAGCCTTTTACTTTACAAAAGATGGGTATCGGGTGGACCTACACTCAATTGGAAAGGTATCATAAACTCAAGTCGGAGTGTTAGCGATGGCGAGCATTGAAGGTTGGTGCGAGAGATCTTTTACCTGGTGAAGAGGAAGAACCAGAAAGTGATGTGGAAACCCCGAGTGGGGATGAGGATTATGAGGATGAGCCGCATGGGGGTGCGAATATGAATGTGGGCTAAGGGGGCCTAGGTAGAGGTTATGGTGGTGCTTTTTATGATTACACGGAGCGTTCATACGAGCCAAATTGGGCCTACACCGGCACGATGGAAGAAGTTATCGAGAACCAACGTCCTCCGGTACCCATTTTCGAGTCATGGTCGGGGTCGGAGCGCATGTTATTTGATCAACAAACGATGATGAGCGCTAGTATGGAGCGGTCATTGAAGCACAACTTCGATCGTCAAGAGGCATGGAATCATACACACGCTTACTCCCATGAGCTCTAGATGAACAACCGATACCATGATGACCAAGCAAGAAGAATGCATGCAGATTGGCACGTCGGGCGGCCGGTGGTTGTGGATCCACAACATGTGGATTATGCGTCTCTACCACCTTACGATGGTAATGTATCGCATCCGACCCCGCCGCTCCATCATTCACAGTGGATCGACCCGCGCCAACAAGAAGGATCTCCTCAACAAGGTGGGAGTAGTAGCAGTGCATTCGCTTTTGGATAATGGAATGATATGATGTCTTCCATTTTTGGGCCTCCGCAGCCACACTATTACTAGTCAGGTTGTGTTCCTTCTTTGTATATTTTGTGAATATTTATTTATTTAGTTTGATATGTTTATGGTTGGGTGGTTGGGTGGTGTTGAGTTTTTGATGTTTTGTATCGGGTTGGTGCTAGTTGGTGGTGTTATGCATTTAAAAGAAAAAAAATATAAAATGAAAAATACCAAAAAGAAATTTGTGGTTTGAGTGTGGAACTTTTGGTTGGTGTTGAAGAGTTTTAAGCGATCAAATCCTCCTAAAACCATACATTGGGGTCAATGTATCCCAAGTGTGGGGATGGGGAAATTTTTGAGGTTTTTGAAAAAAAATTTAAATCAAGCGAAACAATGTGAGAATTTGAACATCTTGGATTAACCCCAAATGATGCACCGGCAACCCTTAATACCCTTTTATTCTTGGTGAGAGTTGAAGCCACACATGTAAATAAATAATACTTTTCTTTTATGAGAGTGGCAATGGGTGGGGGTGCATTAGAACTTGTGCCTTGATACGGTTTGAGTCCGTAGTTGGATATGAATGCAAAAAGGATAAGGGCATTTAGGTAGCCTCGTCTTTAGTGTGTGTGAGTGTGGGATTTGGGGGGTTAGACCTCATAAATTATATATATGAGCATGGTTGCGAGAGGGGCGGGGGTTTGGACATTTAGTTGCCCAATTTTGTGCCTAAAAGCCTATCGTTTGTTACCCCTTAGCTAGTTACCTAAAAATTTACCCAACTTGACCCGGTCTTATAGTGTTAGTGATTGTTTAGTAGTATGTAATTTTATTTGATGTTATGTTGAATGTTAAAAAAAAAGAAAAAGAAAGGAAAGGAAAAGAAAAAAAAAAGAGAAAAAGCAATGAAAAATGAAAAAAAAAAGTGATGTTTAGTTGTCTTGTACATAGTAGTTAAGCTTCTTAGTTGTTTGTTTATTTTATTATGTAATAAAAGACCGGGTTAAGTTTTCGCTACTTCATATATATTCCATTTCCTACCCATACACCTAGCCACGTTACAACCTTAAAAGTCCCTTTGATTTGCATTCATGTTTGACACGTTTTAGGAGAAGGATCGATTTAGGTACAAGCTTATTGTTGTGCAACCGCCCGTTAGCCTTTGTGTGTCTAGCTCATAGTTGCGTGTGCTTACTTGTTGCCGAGAGGAGAGACATAGCGAGGGGTGCATTATTTTGGGCGTTAAGAAAGGGTTAGTAAAAGGACTACATGTTTATGCTTGGTTTATGTGATCGCTTGTTTTGAAAACGTTTTGACGAGTTGCTTGGGACAAGCAACGGTTAAGTGTGGGGATGTGACGGGTGGTCCTTGGGACAACCCTTAGTGATGTTAAAAGACGAGTTTATACCTCAATTGATCATGTAATTATCTTGAATTAGATAACTACAGTTTCTAATGTTTCAGGTGCAGTTCGGGAGCTAAAAAGGAGTAAAACGCAGCTTTGGACGGTTTGGAGATGAACGGGTCGTGCATGGAAGGAATGAAGAAACAAAACCCAACATTCAGGGCTTCACCGTAAATTACGGTGGCCACCGTAATTTATGGTGGCCCTGAAATAAGAAATCTTCCACCATAACTCAGGAGAGATGCACCGTAACAATCTAAAGTCCATCGTAATTTACGGTGGTACCATAATTTACGGTGGAGGCTGCGAGGAAAAGTGTAACTGCCCTATTAAACCGTTTTTATGGGTGTCTTTTCACATATATCATCATTGAACGTTTTCTCTAGACATTGGGGGCGATTTTGCTTGATTGTGGTTGGTTCTAAACAATTTCTAAACATTCGGTTTGTATTTTCGATTCATATGAACTTGGATATTGAAGTTATGATGATTCACCAAGCCATGTCCGGCTAAACTTTCGGTGCTCATCTTAGGTGAAGGTTTCTCTTAAACTCTTGTGTGTTTGTTTCTTAATTTCTAGAATGATAACATTGTGTTTGCTTTTATTATCATGGTGTTTGAGTAATTGATTGTAGCTTGTTAATTGGTATTGCAATTCTAGTCTATTTCGTACGTTCTTGGTGCCGTTGGCAATCAAGATATCACGGGAAGGGTTAGGGTTGGATATTGATTGATTGATCATCGGGAAACAACCTCGCATTCATATAATCCGTGTACTTTGTTCCCTTTTATCACAACAATTGTTTACACACGAGTTATGTCTATGTAACTCTTTCTAGTTGGAATTTCACACAAGTGTTAAAAGAAACTGAATCCTAAGATGGTCATTTTCCTCTAATATGTTAAACAACCAATTGTGATATTTGCAAGTAGTTAGTAATTTAGTTTTCTGTAACAAACAATCCAAATCATTGATCTTTAATTTCTGCATTTTAGTTTAATTGTAGTTAAGTTGCAAAGCTATAACATCAACACATTTTCCACATATTCCCTGAGTTCGATACCCATTTACCACTATCTACTAGTTGTAATTTGGATTAAATTTGCGTGTACCGCGACTGCACGTCAGTACTGCTTGATCATGTGAGTGGTGTGTATAACACTTAAGGCCATTAATCCTCGTTGTAGGACCGAGGGACACGAGTGATAGATCTATTTGGGTGTAGCGAGCCCACACCCATGTGGACCAGGGTGGTCCATGAGGTTACTATGTCTTATTCCCGGAGATAAATTTGTTAGGTTTGAGTTTTCCTGCATCACTTCACACATATCAATGGCCTTGCAAACCATTGGTGATCTGTTTTTCCTTGTTGCTTTCATACCAGGAGTTTACAAACTTACATACGTACTTTCAATGATTTCAAAGGTTATTCATACACACAAACAAACACATGAACTCACTCAACTTTTGTTGATGTTTTCAAAATTACATGTATTTCAGGGAATTAGATATGGATATGGCGAGCGTTCGGAACTTCCAAGTGTGGTTTAAGAATAAAAGATGTCATCCATGGTCTTCGGGTTTTGTCAGGGTGTCTTATTCCTGGACGAGACACGTCTTCCAAATCTTGGTTTTATTTAATGTCTTTTGTCGAGTCTTTGTGAACTCTTAAAAAAGTTACATGGTTTGTACTCGAACTTGAATTTCTAGGTTTTAAGATAATGATGTCGTGTTTTTAAATCTAATTAATGGATGAACATATATGGTTTATATCATATAGTTGTTTTTATGATTGAATGCAATGGTATTAAGAAAGTCACACCATTATCACGCTTTCGCAAAAAGTCATGGTGTAACATCAGTGTTTGTGAGAAATGTACCATTGCTGATAGCGATGAGATCTCTTACATCATCTGGAAGTAGCCCATTGTAGAACGATTTAATCAGTTCCTAAGTCTAAATGCCATGATGTGGACATTTTCTTAACAACTCCTTAAACCTTGTGAACGCCTCATGGAACGCTGGTTCTATTCATGGTGTAGTATTCTTCCAAGAATACCTGCTGCATCTCTTGCCAAGTGTAGATACTACCTGGAGGTAATGTCGCGAACCACTGGCGTGCTTTCTCTTTCAGAGTAAACTGAAACAGCATCAACTTCACTTCATCCTTTGTAAACCCCAACCCTCCAATCGTCTGACAAATCGAATTAAAACTTGCAATTTGCTGGGGCCTCACCTCGAAAGGTCTGTTATTGTTTCCAACCGGTGTGACTATAGCCGACGAGTTAGGTACTACAACTAGTCAACAGTGACCTTCAACGCCTTGAATCGTTGCCCCTTGAACGACTTGTGGGACACCATCCACAAACTGTATCTGATCGCCCCCAAACCGATTATTTGCTCTTTGATTCCCCGCATTGAATTGTGGGACTCCATGTTGAACTTGATTCCGTGGAATCGAGTTCGGGATGTGACTTCTTTGATTGACCTGTTGTTGGATCGGGAATCCTTGATTCACATTGTAACCTTCATCATATCGGTAGTCCGCATACCTCTCCTCATACTGGTTTTGATAATCATCCTCCTCCCAACCGGATTCCCAAGTATGAATACTACCTTCTTAGTGTTGGGAACCCTCATCATACCCGTGTTGATGCTATGGTTGGTTAAGACGAGTAATTTCCCCATGTTGGAGATTTAGATTCCCCGGTTGGTTTTGTGAGCCTGGGTTGAATTGCGGAAGTGGTTGTGGTGGTGGTTGATTCTGGTTTTGGTTATTTGGCTGGTTTTGGTTTTGAGGGATTGGTGGATCTGAAATGGGTGGGATTGTTCGTTCTGAGCTTGGTTTTGTGGTTCTTGATCAGACATCTCGTGAGCTGCTTGTTCAAGATCTTGAGCAACTGTTGATGACTGAGCTTTAGCTTTCACTGCTGAACGAAGAAGAATGAGATTTTGTCGAGCAGTCTTCTCGATCTCTTGTTCAAGTAAGAGCGGTGATGATTTCTTTGAGAACCTGGTATGCATGCAACACGAGAATCACCTCACACAGACAAACAAGAAACTATGTGTAATATGGAACCAAACAAATATAAGACAAACAAAACGAAATATTTTTTTGAATTTTTGGTTTTTTTTTAATTTTAAGGAAAACAACTAACTAAACTAAGCGCACCGATTCCTCGACAACGGCGCCATTTTGATCGATGTCATAAGGTTGGTCAAAAGTATAAGTAAAGTATCCTATTCACCTTTTACTAGTAAAGGGCAAGTAGGGTGTCGAATCCACGGGGAATCAGTGGAAAGTGAAAAAGTTCTTTGTTTCAATTTTCATCTACTATCTAAATTAAAACCTAATTGCTTTTTGTAGTTTGAGAGTAATTATGAAAACGAATGTAAAATTGTATTTGTAAACAATAATGAGATAATGGACCAATCTCTGGGTTTTCAGGTTATGCGGAAAATCAGGTCACTTTAATAACAACCAGTTGGAAATCACATAGACATGATTTGAGAACTTCTTTTGATAAATAATCAACAGATAATATATTTAATTGCAATGATCCACGATCGAAACCGAAGGATTGATGCAAATGAATAGTAACCCAACTAATTACCAATTTAAGATTTCATAATCATAATCCAGTTCAATGATTAAAGGTTTAAAACAATCACATCCTAGAATTTAATCCCGGTTGTTGATGCACAAACCAAATAATTGATGAACAAGAATGATTACCATAATAAAAAATTGTTTAATCAACACAAGAAAAATAAGGAATGACTAACCGAAATTTAATCAAATCCTAATCCAAATAGTCGTAACAATAAACAACCCAACGTGTCGTACATAAACCCTATTCCCGGAGACGGTCGCGGGATGACTAGCCGCTCATGATCTGTGATAAATCTTGAAAAGCTTGAACGAGTGATGATGATATGATTGATTCTGATCTTGAGTGGTGAGTGATGATGTTGTTCGTGACTTTGAGAGCTGAAAATTAATGTTTGCGGCTGCTAAGAATCGACCGATGATGATGATGACTCCTGTTTAAGAAAAATAAAATATATATGGTTGCCCCATTGTGAGTATTGTTCACAAAAATCAATGATAATGAATGTCTCTCCTCACTAGGGTTTCAAACCCTTGTAATTTACTCCCAAAAACAACACGTGCAACCTCCTTACACACTCCGTAACCTACGGTTACGAAACCGTAAGTTACGGTTCAAGATTTGTTATTGTTTGTCAACTGTATGTTCCAACTCCACTCTGTAAGCCATGAACACAAGTTGTTGTTTCTTTTGTGATGATCTGCTCCAAATCATAAGTTACGGTGCAGTTTCCATAACCCCCTGCGTATTCATGCAACCTTTCTCAAGCTTTTATATATAACTTTCAAGTAATGACTCAAAGGCCCTCTCACTTTAATGTTGCATATTTTTCAACCATCAAAACCATATTTTAACTTTCCAATAATGACCGGGAGGTCCCATAAATTTAATGTTTCGCATCCTTTGTTCCTTTGAGCTATCTTTTGATCTGAACACCTACCTTTCTTTAATAATCATCCGCGCTTATTCCGTTTCATCACTAATCTCTCTAACTTCGCCATAATACGCATTTTTACCTGTAAAATCATAAAAACCCGTAGTTATCATACTCACGACGCGTAATCACTTAAAACACCATAAAATATGTAATTTAACACACTTAACGCTCATGCTTTGCACTCTCCATAAATAATCTAGAACCACTCGTATTTAATAGAAAATGCTCTCATAAAACTTGTAGGTTTATGGGGGTTCTGGATCAAGCACATGATATAGTAAGTGTGGAATCGAAACTCTAGGTTTACACGACAAAAATCATAAAAAGAATGAGTAGAAACAGGTAAAGTAATTAACTTTTCACTTTTATATCACTTCAACAATATGTGGTTACAAAGCTCTAAATCTTTTATTCATTATATAATTATTCCTCATAAATAATTAATGTTTTGGAAGACAACATGTTCTTCTATCTTTTTTACAACCGATCACACACGTCACGTTAGAACTAGTACACAATTTCGAATTTTGGAATTCCCCGCAACAACAAAAATTGGAGTTACTGCTCTTAACACAGTGTATTGTGCAGCTCGATGTAGGCTCTTCTGTGATGATGTTGTATTCAACTTGTGCGCCTGTAAATCCAAAAGATGATAACATTAATTAAGAATTTTATTTAAAAAAATGTGATAAAAATGGTTAGATTTTGTTAACATACACCAATGACACAATAACAAAGCTAGAAAGCAAAAATAGAAGAGGATAACATGTGGTTTCCCCAAATTCACCATTGTATAACGTGTTGTTGAGTGTGGATTACTTTTGACGAACACAACGATGAATGATTTGTGTGAGTTGGATGAGTTTTAATGGAGCTAGAACCTACAGTTATATACACATTTTGATTGAGTTATGATGGACTCTTTTACCATTTTAATATGTCATAACCAACTTCCCTAATGTCTAAGATATCAATTACTTATTATACATGTCTACAAGTTTGAAGTTCAAAATAAATACTAATAAAACTAAGATATGTGTTAAATACATGAACTTTTATCATTATGTGGTATGACTTAATGTTGTTAAGATAGGGATATGAATGTAAGAAATATTAGACTGCTATTATATGTTTACTTATTAATTGTGGTACAAGTCATAAAATATTGATATATAGTCATGTTTCAAAATTTAATATTGTTATATGTTTACGAATAATAACTTATCATTCAATCTTAAAATATATGTTGGTGCATGTGTTTATACTTAAATTGTTAAAGTCTTACTTTGAGGTAGAGGTTTTGCAGGTTAAATTGAGCCAGGATAATTCAATTCAGAGACCTAAGCTGAACAAGAGCCAGGATACGATACCTGAGGACTCTGATTGAAGAAAGCCAGGCTGATCGATTTTGAAGAGTCTATGGACAGAACTAGAGCCAAGTTTAGATCCTGGAAATTAAACGTTGTAGATAGAGATTGAGCCAGCTTCTGATTCTGTGGGCAAAGTTAAAGCCAGGCATCAATCTTGGACTTGTGAATGCCAGACATTGATCCTGAAGCAGATGTTGCTGAAGAAGAAAGAAATGCCAGCAAATCGAGAGGGGGAGTCTGAAGATGTTCAAGCAGATATGGTTAAAGGGGGAGTATGTTGAAGAAGATAGAAAGAGAGAAGCCCAGAGACTGATCAAGACTGAAGAAGTGAAGACATAGCATTGTCATGACTCGATAGTCGACTCGTCAACATCTGAGGGGAGTCTGTTGGTGCATGCATCTGTCGACTTCGTCTTGGATCGAGTCTTACATTGAATTGTATAGATTAGGGCAAGTTTTATGAGAAAATAGGATAGTATATATGTGTTAGGTCCTGATTTCGCTCATAGGGACATAGAGGTAATTTCGCTTATATGATCATGGTGATTTCGCTCATGTGTCATATGTACACATAGGCGAAATTTCAACACTATATATAGGTTAGTTTGGTCGAAATTAGGAGAACAATTGTGCAATTCTGTAGGATCGTGTCTCGAACCAAATGAGTCGTTCAGAGGAAATTCTATCAAATACAGATGCAGAAAATAAGTACTTGACTAAGGAACAGTTAGCAAATCACTTTAAACTTCTATTTGTATTGATTTCTGATAGTGTACATTCAAATCTCGATCCGGCAGCACTTCGGTACGAGTTAAAAGATTGTTTTATAAAGTTTCGCTTGAGAGACTATTTATAGTTGCTGAGGTTTCGCTTGATTGTACATGTCATACAAGCGAAACCTCCAACTTGACATTCAAGCGGAACCAACAATGACATACAAGCGAAACCTCCAACTTGACATTCAAGCAGAACCAACAATGACACACAAGCGGAACCTTTAAGTCCCTTGAAGCGAAACCTATTACAAACACCTATACAATCTCCTGTTTTCTAGTAAAACGTGCCCTGATCTAACAATCTAAGACTAAGACTCGATCCAAGACGAAGTCAACAGATGTAGTGCACCAACAGACTCCCCCTCAGATGTTGACGGAGTCGTCCATCGAGTCACGACAATGCTGTGTTTTCACATCTTCAGACTTGATCAGTCTCTGGGCTTCTCTCTCTCTATCTTCATATCTCTCTCTTTTATCACCAACAGATTTCCTCACTTTGATGTTAACATCTTTTAAGTTTCCCAGCTCCAACATTCACTCCCCCTCAAGTAATGACTTTTCCTGAACAAAACTCTACCACATACATAAGTCTTATGACAATCATTTAAGCATATAGACATCACTTAAAACTTATCACAAATCAATCAATCACTCAGATACTACTGATGAACCACTTGAGATTTGAAACATTTTTCTTATCAAAACAAACACAATCTCCCAAACCATATGCTCATCATGTTTAGCACTTAGAATTTTGAAAATCAGCTTTTCAATATCAGTCGTCGAAAATCTTTTTGACTTTTTCAAAAAATTATGCTAAAACACACCAAAAATCTTTTTGGATTTTCTGAAATAAAGCAAATGCAGAAATGAACTATTTACAGATAGTATTTTGTGAGTTTGTACAAGAGGATCATATCAGTTTTAAGACAAATCACTAACACCGTTAAGCTTTAAACATTCTCAGTTCTAAACAATTTACCTAGATTGTCAGTATATTGGTCCACTTTAAATTTTCACGCAAATTTCAATCGATTCGAGAAACGATATTAATGTTTTAGAAACTTAAACTTAATTGTGTATCACTCCACTTGAATATACTCCTGTATCCAGATCCCAATGTTTAGTCTTACAGGTGAGTATACCACAAATGATATCTGTAAAGGTGTTATGTGCGAGGGCCGTGAGAGCTCAGGTCGATACTTCCGTATACGCAGAGAGATGACGGCTTCGACTTTTCAGTGTGTCCCCTTTAGAGGATCTTTTGATTACAACAGCAAAGACTATCAATTTTATTGTTTAATCAAATTGCTGAGGGCGAGCTTATATTTCAAAGCGTTTTGCAGAAAGTATTATTCGGGGACTAGGTCAGTACTTCCATACAGCAAAAGTCCCGGAATAATACCCCAGATATCACTGAGTATAAAGACCTAGTATCTCAGAAAGAGAGACCTTTCAAAGAAGATTTCGGGGGTTACCCATATATCCAAGAATAGTTACCCACGAATTAAGCAAGTTTGAATTTAGGTTTATATCTCGTTTCAATTTACTAAATGTGCGAAAATCTACTGACACATCCGCAGTAAGATCGTTTATCACTTTTAAACTTTCCAATTCTTTAACATGTTGTGATAGTCCATTGATGTACTATCATTTCCTCTTTTTCGCAACAAACCTCATTTTTAAATTTTTCATGTTTTTGTCTTTTTCAAATTTTCTAAAGTTTTTGGATTTTCTGAAAAATTTCTACTCCCCCTAAAATGCAAACACATTAACGAAATTTGAAAACTATCTAAGTTCTAGACACACTTAAACATAAAACAAACTGTATAAACTTTGACAACCAATATCGTATTACATCAATTCGCCATTCACT
Source organism: Helianthus annuus (assembly GCF_002127325.2). NCBI lineage: Eukaryota > Viridiplantae > Streptophyta > Magnoliopsida > Asterales > Asteraceae > Helianthus > Helianthus annuus. The sequence goes on from NC_035434.2 coordinate 6,528,707, forward strand.
AGGCATAAACAATCAGAACTCCCACTATCAACAAACTATTTTCCCATTTAGATTTCAAAACACTTAAGTTTGTTTTAATCAAAATGGTTTTTCCGGAAAATAAGTTTGATTGATTTTACCACTTGTAGATTTATCAAACAAATGTTCGGGGATGTGATTCATCATCTTGTCTTCCAACCAGATGTAGGAAGATACAAGTACAAATTAATGTCCTTGATTTACCATATGCAAAGATGCATAACCAAATCTTCTAACCACTGATAATTATAACCAACAAATAACACTAGTAAGCAAACACAAACAAACCTTTTACCTTTTGAATGATTTACATTACCGAATAAAACTCAAGAAAGATGCCGATAGCTGCTCCTCGCTTACAAACCTGGGAGCTCCGGCAAGTCCTGAGACTTACTGTTCATAATATGTACCATCCCAGTCACAAACCAGGGATGGTTCAATCTTTTCTTTCTTTGTTTTCTTCTCATAAAATTCTTTAACCCCTTTGACTTTTCGATCAATCATCTTTCCAAAGATATGTTTTACCTTGGGGTTAAAGACCTTCTCAGCATCAAATTCTTGTTTATCATTATAAAATTGGTTAGAAATTTCAGTTTTACCAATTTGATTAATTCAAAATATGTCATTATGTTTGTGTTATGATGCTTTTAATTTGATTAATTCTTATTGTTGCTTCTGGATATATAGAATCAACAAATGCTCGTGCTTTGGGGTGGTATCTTTCCGCGGGCAAATCCCACTAGGATGGGTGACCTGCTAGGATGTTTCCACCAGGGGCGACCAAAAACAAATCCGTGAGTTCCTGGATGGGTAACCCATGGGGGGCAAAGCAGACAATATTGGTGGTGCGAAGGCCGGATGTTACATTCACCGACAAAGTTGTGTATATGAATAATAATGGAAAGCGGTTATCATGAAAATGAAAACAAATACCACATGAAGTTCGGTATGGTACGGTAGTAATATCATGTATGTTTCCTTTAAAAAACAATAAACTAACATTTTCAATAAAAAATATATCACAATGTTGCATAAAATTAATACAAATACGGCTACTGATGTTGTTCGGTATGGTACGGTACCGTAACAATATGATGTATCTTTATAAAAAAACAACGAAAAATGTTTTCAACAAAAACTATATCACAATGTATTTATCCTTGTTGAATGTTAAATCTTTCTACACTTTCTATAAAATAATATCTTTTACAACAACAGGATATGTCAAATAGCTATATGTAGGATATGTCAAATAGCTATATGTTGATTAAGTATACATTATTTTCCTTATGATAGTATGATTATAGGATCAAAATATCAATATTATTTACTTGGGACAACAATTTGTTAATCTAAGACATTTTCAAGAACATGATTCTAATTGTTGCTTCTATATATATATATATATATATATAGGGTAAGATTCATTTGAGAACCACCCTTATTGCAAGAACCAATGTGAACACAAAAAAAATCTAAAAAAGAAAAATCAAAAAGCACTCAAATTTTTTATTATTTAAAAAATTGCTATATTTAGTTAGCAAAAAAAAAATTTCAAGCAAGAGTTGTCCATGCACATGTGCATATGTTTGATTACTTCGACAAATTTCGTAATACGTTACCAGTAATAGACAATTTCACTTTAATTTACCGTACCATCCGTAATACACTACTTTTTACATTACCAATATTCAAAATGCACATGTGCATAATTTTGTATAACCATGATATAACGTGTTTTGGTAAAAAAAGTTTGTGATTTTGAATGGAGAAGTAGGCCCATATACATGTTTTTTGGTTAGTTATATCTTGTGGTTGATGGTTTGGTTATAGTTGTTAATTTATGATGTAATATGTTGACTGGATCGTATAAATGGTGTTGATATACATGTAATAAAGTGAAAATATTGGTAATGGTATTGTATTATGGATGGTAGGAGGTAATGGTATGGTATTATGGATGGTAGAAGGTAATGGTAGTGTATTATGGATGGTATGATAGATGAAATGGAAAGTGTATTCAAAGTAGTGTACCAAAACACCTTATTTCATGTTGATACATATAGATGCACATGTGCATTTCTAATATTGGTCATGTAAAAAGTAGTGTTTTACATATGGTAGTGTAAATGAAAGGGCAATTGTCTAATATTTGTAATGAATTACGAAATTTGTCAAAGAAATGACAAAAATGTACATGCGCATGTTTGAGTATTATGGATGGAATGATAGATGAAAGAAAAACTAGTGTACCAACACACCTTATTTCATGTTGATACATATAGATGCACATGTGCATTTCTAATATTGTTAACGTAAAAAGTAGTGTATTACACGTGCTAGTGTAAACTAAAGTGCAATTGGCTAATATTTGTAATGAATTACGGAATTTGTCAAAACATGATACAAATGCACATGTGCATGGATAACTGTTACTCGAAAAAAAATTTTGAAATTTTTTAATTATAAATGAAATATCTCGATTTTTCCAAAAAAATAGTAAAAAAAATTTAAGGTGTTTTTTAGGTTTTTTTGGGGTATTACTATTTGTGTTCACACTGGTTCTCGCGGTTCTCGCAATAAAGGGTGGTTCCTAACGGATCCTTCTCTTATATATATATATATATATATATATATATATATATATATATATATATATATATATATATATATATAATATATATATAGGTGACCGCTAGAATGAGAACCACCTCGAGTTGTAAGAACCGCGAGAACCACACCGTACGGGGCGAGGTGGACCAAATTTTTTTTCAAAAACGTACATGCATGTATTATAAACACATTCGTAAAAAAAATTTAAAAAAAAAATGCCGTGCGTGTAGTTTTTTATACCACAAGTTTGTGGTTCCGTAAACCACAAACTTGTGGTATAAAAAACTACACGCACGGCATTTTTTTTAAATTTTTTTTTACGAATGTGTTTATAATACATGCATCTACGTTTTTGAAAAAAAAATTGGTCCACCTCGCCCCGGATCAAGTAGTTCTCGCGGTTCTTACAACTCGAGGTGGTTCTCATTCTAGCAGCCCCCTATATATATATATATACATATATACATATATATATATATATATATATATATATACTAGTCGTTTACCCGCGCGATGCGGCGGGAAACATATAACTTAGGTTGGTGAGTTTAGGCCTATACGAGGATGTAGTTTCCGTTGTGGCGTTCGACGACGACGGTGGCAGTGTAGCAGAACGTGAGGGTCGGTTGCGGCCTTCTTCAGCGGCGGAGAAACAGCGGTGTGCGGCGATTGGTGGTTTTGTGATGGCGTTTGGTGGTTATTATGTGACGGCCGGTTACCGGCTTCAGAAAAAAACAAAGAAAATTGTGTGAGGCCTTCGGCAGTGGCGAAGCTTGACGTTTTTTATGGGGGGTGGGGGGTGGGGGGTGAAAATGTATATACCCAAAAGTTTCTAATACGAATACCCTATCATCTAATTGATAAAAAAACAACAAAAAATTAATTTAAATGCCCAAACACCCAAAACCCTTTTGATACTCGCAACAGCTTGATGATGCATTTGATTAGATAAGATTGCGCCACTCATTTCTTTACAGAGAACTATCTTGTTCAAAAAAAAAAAACAAATGGAATAAACATTAATCATTAAAGTGTACACCAGCACCATTTGGCTACACCTAATCAAAATACATAGACTTATTAAGATATTAGAATTATGTATCGGAAGTTCTTTGTTGCGTCAAACCACAGGTTCAACCTCTGTTCCCTATTACCCTGCATATACCAAACAAACTTGCGATTAGTTTATGCACAGCTATTCATAATCATTTTATCATGAAATAAGGATACCTGAACAAATGTCTCGCTCGACCAATAGTTTCCCTTGACGCATTATGCAAGGTTCGCTCGGTCCAACAACTCAAGCAAATGTTTTCTATGTTTTTTAGGGGGAAAATGGGTGGATCTCTCCACAGGGCATACAAGACACAGGTCATTGGCGGAAGCCCGCCAAATTTAGCATATAATGTTTTTTTATATGTTAAATATGGCGAGCTGCCGCCAATAACCTATGTTTTGTATGCCCTGGGAGAGAAGCACCCATGTTCCCCCTAAAATGCAAAGAAAACATTTGCTTGAGTTGTTGGACCGAGCGAACCTTGCACAACTTGATAAAAAAAAGCAACGTTATTAATTTGCTTGAGATGCTGGACCGAGCGAACCTTGCTGGACCGGCCCTGCACATTACCTTTCTATCAAACAACAAAAAAAATAATAAAATAAAAAAAATCGAATGAAAATATAAAGAAACCAAATTCACCTCGGGGAATGAGGTGATAGCATTTGTCAAAGCGGGAGCATCAAGAGGAATAATATTAAGAACACAAGCTCAGCTTTTGCATCACAGCCTCAAACACTTTCAGTTCAGATAGATTACACAGGCTCAGTTTTTGCATCACAGCCTCAAAACACTTTTAGTTCAGACAGATTAAGAACACAAGCTCAGCTTATGCATCATAGACTCAACACTTTTAGTTCAGACAGATTAAGAACACAAGCTCAGCTTTTGCATCACAGCCTCAAACACTTTCAGTTCAGACAGATTAAGAACACAAAATCCGGAGTACACAACAAGAGTAATTTGCCACTAAACTTAAACAACCTTTAAAGCATGATGTACACGTGTTTTAAGCACAAGAAACAAATATGTAACCTCACAGGCTCAGCTTATGCATCATAGCCTCAAACACTTTCAGTTCAGACATATTAAGAACACAAGCTCAGCTTATGTTTATAGAGACTGCAGCAAGCAAGCTGTCTTTCAGACAACAGTAAAATGTTGCTTTTACAGCTGTAGACGTAAAAGCAATACGAGAAACAACGCAAGATCCAGATGCAAAGAGTCGATATATTCTGAAATCGAAGTAAAATAGTTGTTAGGTTCATGTTTTGAAAGTAGGATTTAGTTCAAAAGAGATAAACTTACAAGTCTTTAAAGCCCATTGTACAAACCTGTTAATGAACACAAGTGTTGAAAACTTGTTTTCAACACCTGATGATAGCCACGCGGATCTTACCGGATCAACTTGGCTCGGTTTTTGTTTGATGGATCGAATATATTCTTATTATCACAGATCTAAACCACAATTTCATCCGCCGCTCCACAATTATTTCACTCTCTAAACCCTAGATCTGTGAATCTGTGATAATACTTTTAGATCTGTGATAATACTTTTAGATCTGGAAGAATACTTTTAGATCTGTGAATCTGTGATAATACTTTTACAACTGGAAGACTCAGACATGTAATTGAGAGATGAACACAACTACGGGTAAAGCCATGGCTGCAACACACGGTTGCAAAGTGAGAACTATGCAACCTGGATATTGCCCCGCCAAGATGCTACTCGGATCATCTATGTACCCTCAAAATACAATCATCATCACAGTCTATTGTGTTATGTAACCCCGCTTTAAAGCATGATGTACAAGAGTAATTTTCCACTAAACTTAAACAACCTTTAAAGCATGATGTAAAAGTGTTTTAAGCACAAGAAACACATATGTAACCTCACAGGCTCAGCTTATGCATCATAGCCTTAACAGTTTCAGTTCAGACATACTAAGAACACAAGCTCAGCTTATGCATCATAGAGTCGACACTTTCAGTTCAGACAGATTAAGAACACAAGCTCAGCTTTTGCATCACAGCCTCAAACACTTTCAGAATGGACATAGAATGGACAGGTGAAACTACCTGCTTGAGAGATCCCTTATCGGGATCATAAAGCGGTTCACAGAAAACACATGATCAACTATGTAAGTGATGTCCAAAGAGGAAAGGTCATTCTTCCTTCTAACTTCACACTTTCCTCTATTGCTGACACTGAAAACTTATGTGTCTCTTCACTGTAATACACCTGGAAATCCAATTAAAAATTATCATCAAAACACATTCAAGTGAACTAATATTATAAGTGCATTTAAACCCTACCTCTTGAATGTCAGACCGGTTACGCTATGTCTGCAGAATCAGGGTCAACCCATTTTGAAGTCTTGGGAGATTCGAACCACAGACGCTATATCTTGATAACATTCGCAGACATATCTTGATCCTCAGACGCAAATCCTGAACCAAAATAAAGAAATACTTTATAAAGTTTCACACTTGCACAATCGAATCGAATTCTTGAAACCGTTTAACCGAACTTACTCTTGAGATTAGCAAACAGATTCTTGTTAACGAATCTTGACGTCTCCGGTCCACCATGTCCCTCATAGACAACATTCAAATAAATATAAATATTAATAAAAAATTTAAATAACATTCAAATAATTTTTTCAACAACTAAACCAGTAACCCTAGTTTGGACTTATCCAACTAAAAAACATTTTTAATGAACTCCCTAACAATCACAGACAAAATATCCAAACCAGTAACCAAAAAAATTAAACCACAGTCAAATAAACCCTAGTAAATAAACAAAAAATTTAAACAAAAATAATAAACCCTGGTTAATAAGCAAAAAATTTAAACAAAAAAAAATAAACCCTCGTTAACCACAGTCAAATTCTATAAATTTAAACAAAAAATCAAGAACAGATCTACTTACAAAGAACAGATCTACTACAAACAACAGATCTACTACAAAGAACAGATCTACTACAAAAAATTTAAACAATTAAACAAAAAAAATAAACCCTCGTTAACCACAGTCAAATTCTATAAATTTAAACAAAAAATCAAGAACAGATCTACTTACAAAGAACAGATCTACTACAAAGAACAGATCTACTACAAAGAACAGATCTACCACAAAAAACAGATCTACTACAAATAACAGATCTACTACAAAGAACAGATCTACTACAAAGAACAGATCTACTACAAATAACCCTCGTTAACCCTCGTTAACCACAGTCAAATTCGTTAACCGAGAACAGATCTACTACAAAGAACAGATCTACTACAAAGAACAGATCTACTACAAATAACAGATCTACCACAAGCACCATCATTGACGAACCCACAACCAAAACAAAGATCTGAAACATTACCCATTGAAGATTCAAATAACAAAAAAATAAATAAGATATGGTAACAATAAAGAAAGATCTGAAACATTACCCTGAAATAGTGTCGGATCTCTTGAGATAGTGTTGGATCTTGTAAAGCCACCGGGAAAGAAGCCATAGAAATCGATGTTGTGTCGGATCTGGTGTCGGATCTGGTGTCGGATCTGATGTCGTCAACGATGGAGGAGTTGTGGAGGAGCGGTGGAGGAGCGGTGGAGGAGCGGTGGAGGAGCAGTGGATGAAATAAAGGTTAGGGTTAGGGTTTGTAGAGAAACGTGAGTGTCTGGATGGATGAAACGAAATATATGGATAGATAGATTGAATGAAACTTTATATAGGATCCATTAAACTAAAAACGGGTCAAGGTAACCATTATATGATCCGCGTGGGTACCAGGTGGAAAACAAGTTTTCAACATGGAAAACAAGTTTTCAACACTTGTGCTTAACAGGTGTGTACATTGGGCTTTAAAGACTTGTAAAGTGGCAAAAGACCATTCTATCCTTCTAATATGCTTTATAAAGTAGTATAGATATATATATATATATATGAGTAAACTTTTCTTTTGCTCTCTGTGGTTTGGTCATTTTAATGGTTTTGCTCCAATAGTTTAAAAATAGCCATTTTTGTGGCACCTGAGGAAAACCTACAGCAATCTCGATCCATTACCTCACTTCTCTGTGCGTACTTGTCAAATTTCGGGGACAAATTTCTTTCAAGTTGGGGATGATGTGACAATCCGACGACTGACACCAACAAAGTATCGGATGGTGATCCGACGATTTGCTATCCGACACTTGAACCTGTGAGACAAACAAATAGAGTGATTAGGATCGGATGGCAATCCGTACGGATTGCCGTTCGACGATTTGCAAAACAAGTGAAATATGAAAGTGTGAAAAGGATCGGATGGTGATTCGATCGAATCGCCACTCGGTACTTAACACTTAACAAAGCTGAAGTTAATGTACATGAATCGGATTATCTTTAAAGAAAAAATATTGAATGGATCGACTGGCCACTCGATGACTATCGCTTATCAAACAAACTGAATTTTAATGCACGTGGATAGGATAGTGATCCGATCGAGTGGCGGTTCGACGATAGACACTATATGATATATCTTCATAGTACATACATGATTGTTAAGCGTCTAGCAATCGAGAAATTAAGGTCACACGTTTAAATGGGGTCACCTTGTAGCGTTTGCATATTCCAGAAGTACAACTAAATGGAAAATGCATGAATTTCCTACTGTATATATGGGCCGACAACTCTGATAAGTGCTTCACATGCAACTGACAACTTTGAATAATTATAGAATCACATGGGCTGTCAATTAATTGTGATAGTATAACTCTGATTGGACCAAAATAATTAGTGGGTCTATTGTAACCGGCCCAAACCCCTTTGTTCATATATCTGCATGTTAAGTAAATAGCTAGTCACAACTTCATTAATATACTCGGCCCAATCACATTTATATTACAATAGACCCACTAATTATTTTGGTCCAATCAGAGTTATACTATCACAATTAATTGACAGCCAATGTGATTCTATAATTGTTCAAAGTTGTCAGTTGCATGTGAAGCACTTATCAGAGTTGTCGGCCCATATATACAGTAGGAAATTCATGCATTTTCCATTTAGTTGTACTTCCGGAATATGCAAACGCTACAAGGTGACCCCATTTAAACGTGTGACCTTAATTTCTCGATTGCTAGACACTTAACAATCATGTATGTACTATGAAGATACATCATATAGTGTCTATCGTCGAACCGCCACTCGATCGGATCACTATCAGATCCACGTGCATTAAAATTCAGTTTGTTTGATAAGTGATAGTCATCGAGTGGCCAGTGAGTGGCCAGTCGATCCATTCTATATTGTTTCTTTAAAGCTAATCCGATTCATGTGCATTAACTTCAGCTTTGTTAAGTGTCAAGTATCGAGTGGCGATTCGATCGAATCACCATCCGATCCTTTTCACACTTTCATATTTCACTTGTTTTGCAAATCGTCGAACGGTACGGATTGCCCCATCCGATCCTAATCACTCTATTTGTTTGTCTCACAGGTTCAAGTGTCGGATAGCAAATCGTCGGATCAACATCTGATACTTTGTTGGTGTCAGTCGTCGGATTGTCACATCATCCCCAACTTGAAAGAAATTTGGCCTCGAAATTTGACAAGTACGCACAGAGAAGTGAGGTGATGGATCGAGATTGTTGTAGGTTTTCCTAAGGTGCCACAAAAATGGTTATTTTTAAACTATTGGAGCAAAACCGTTAAAATGACCAAACCACAGGGAGCAAAACAGAAGTTTACTCATATATATATATATAGGAGAAGGATCCGTTAGAAACCACCCTTTATTGTGAGAACCGCGAGAACCAGTGTGAACACAAATAGTAATACCCCAAAAAGAACCTAAAAAAACACCTAAAAATTTTTTTACTATTTTTTTGGAAAAATCAATATATTTCATTTATAATAAAAAAATTTCAAATTTTTTTTTTCGAGTAACAGTTATGCATGCACATGTGCATTTGTATCATGTTTTGACAAATTCCGTAATTCATTACAAATATTAGACAATTGCACTTTCATTTACACTAGCACGTGTAACACACTACTTTTTACCTTGACAATATTAGAAATGCACATGTGCATCTATATGTATCAACATGAAATAAGGTGTGTTGGTACACTAGTTTCTCTTTCATCTATCATTCCATCCATAATACTCAAACATACACATGTACATTTTTGTCATTTCTTTGACAAATTTCGTAATTCATTACAAATATTAGACAATTGCACTTTTATTTACACTACCATATGTAATACACTACTTTTTACATGACCAATATTAGAAATGCACATGTGCATCTATATATATCAACATGAAATAAGGTGTTTTAGTACACTACTTTGAATACACTTTCCCTTTCATCTATCATACCATCCATAATACACTAACATTACCTTCTACCATCCATAATACGATACCATTACCTCCTACCATCCATAATACAATACCATTACCAATATTTTCACTTTATTACATGTATATCAACACCATTTATATGATCCAATCAACATATTACATTATAAATTGACAACTATAACCAAACCATCAACCACTAGATATAACTAACCAAAAAACATGTATATAGGCCTACTTCTCCATTTAAAATCACAAACTTTTTTTACCAAAACACGTTATATCATGGTTATACATAATGATGCACATGTGCATTTTGAATATTGGTAATGTAAAAAGTAGTGTATTACGGATGTTGTATGGTAAATTAAAGTGCATTGTCTATTACTGGTAACGTATTACGAAATTGTCGAAGTAATCATACATATGCACATGTGTATGGATAACTGTTACTTGAAAAAAAAAAAGTTTTTTTTTTGCTAACTAAATATAACAATTTTTTTAAATATTAAAAAAATTTGAGTGCTTTTTGATTTTTCTTTTTTAGATTTTTTTTTTGTTTTCACATTGGTTCTTGCAATAAGGGTGGTTCTCAAATGAACCTTACCCTATATATATATATATATATATATATATATATATAAAAGCAACAATAAGAATCATGTTCTTGAAAATGTCTTAGATTAACAAATTGTTGTCCCAAGTAAATAATATTGATATTTTGATCCTATAATCATACTATCATAAGGAAAATAATGTATACTTAATCAACATATAGCTATTTGACATATCCTATATAGCTATTTGACATATCCTGTTGTTGTAAATGATATTATTTTATAGAAAGTGTAGAAAGATTTAACATTCAACAAGGATAAATACATTGTGATATAGTTTTTGTTGAAAACATTTTTCGTTGTTTTTTTATAAAGATACATCATATTGTTACGGTACCATACCGTACCATACCGAACAACATCAGTAGCCGTATTTGTATTAATTTTATGCAACATTGTGATATATTTTTTATTGAAAATGTTAGTTTATTGTTTTTTAAAGGAAACATACATCATATTACTACGGTACCATACCGAACTTCATGTGATATTTGTATTCATTTTCATGATAACCGCTTTCCATAATTATTCATATACACAACTTTGTCGGTGAATGTAACATCCGGCCTTCGCACCACCAATATTGTCTACTTTGCCCCCCATGGGTTGCCCATCCAGGAACTCACGGATTTGTTTTTGGTCGCCCCTGGTGGAAACTTCCTAGCAGGTCACCCATCCTAGTGGGATTTGCCCGCGGTAAGATACCACCCCAAAGCACGAGCATTTGTTGATTCTATATATATATATCCAGAAGCAACAATAAGAATTAATCAAATTAAAAGCATCATAACACAAACATAATGACATATTTTGAAGTTTATGAGAAAACTAAATTAGCCATTAAAAATCTTAAATTTATGCCAACTTGACATCCTTAAGAGGGTTCATTTTATCAAGGTACATATAATGAAGTTGTAAAATGCAGGAAAGTAAACTATGAACTTGAACATTCTAGACAAAAAAATAAAGCAAAATTTTATAATGTTACTAGAGATATTATAATAAAACAACCATGTTTTGATTCTTACAAATCATAAACCTAATTTGCAACAACCATATTTACCTCCATATGTTGTTAAATAGCTACAAAACTAATATAATACACAATGATTAAAAATATATTGTTATAATTTGTCTTTATGTATATTTAAAATAGCTCATTAATAGTAAATAAAGTTTACCATCGTAAGAGTTCCAACTTTATGTTTAAAATAGCTAACTAATCGTAAATAAAGTTTACCCATCGTAATAGTTGCAACTTTAAGTTACTAAATGATATCAATGCATTTAAAACTAAAGAATCGAACTATAGATGATATCAATCTAGTTTCTTCTAAAGGCATTCATAATGCTTCTAGATAAAAACTAATTTGTTTAACATTAAAATTTGAGGCTTGTCTTTTAGACGGATGTCACATAATTAACTAAACATAAGTTAGTTCAAAATCAAAATACACATACTGAGATAATACACGATAAGCTCTTAATTACTACTATTTATAGGACAATCTATATTAAAGGCAAGTAATGCATGTTTTAACAATATATGTTATCAAAATTCAAACCCAGCGACAATATTTGAAATTAATCACTCAAATAGTAGGATAATAAAATAATTATATACCAGGGGCTAGTTGCTAATTAAAATAAATAATATAAGTAACAGAAAATCGTTTTGAAAAAACCGTTTTCATCAAAATCAAACTTTGTTTTTAAAAAAAAACTATTATTTGCCGTAAGAAATTACACATCGGCTATACAATTGAGTTAATTCATTATAACCATCATTACTATAGTAAAATGCTAATAATCCATTTACCGATTGAGTTTATTTAGTGTGTTGATTAATTACAAATTACAAGATAATAATATATTACTATTAACTATATAAAAAATAAAACACAGAAGTTTCTTTTTTCTTTAATACTAACCCGCTAAACTAAGTCGTGATGATATCTGATTACTTCTTTTATTTTCAAAACGTTATTTACCTTTCAAATTAATTACTTTGATTCAAATCGGAAAAAAAAAACAAAAATAAATTGGGTTGTTAAATAAATAAAATCAAACTCATATATCACTTACTTAACCAGATGCAAAACCTAGATGCATACCTAACCGTTTCATCTTCCCCATCTAGATTCTAGTTCCCTTGCATCTAACAAAACCCAATTTCCATATTACGATTAAAGTTCATAAATAAAATTAGGATTACCTTTCAAATTCAGTGATTGTCGCATCCGTATATTCTATGGATGAGGCAGCTATCGATCAAATTTAATCATCGAGTAACAAGAGCAGGGATATGTGGTTCTCTGCAGATGAACAGATTGTCGGGGGGGGGGGGCAATGAGAAAAAGTGTTGGATTTACGGTGACGACGATGGCTTGGAAACTAGTGTTTATGAGAAAAACGCTTTCATGCTGATAACGTGTTGTGAAACTGACCTAATAACACAATAAAAGAAAAGAACAATAGAGAGAAAAAATATATAATATTTCCTTGATAAGTGTGTCTAATACAAGAGATACAATGTAATATATATAGGAGAAAAACTTAGAGAATAAGTCATCCTATTTTAGGAGTTGATAACCATAATAATATAGTATATTTATAACAATAACTTTTTTTAATGGCACTTTTTTAATCTCTTTCATCTATGGAACTTAAACCCAACATCTTGTCCTCCCAAACACAAATATTTAAAGGTTTCCTTTGATTAAAAAGCGATTACTTTTTTGAACGGCTAATTTTCCCCTTTAATACTTACACCTTCAAGGATTGAACACTAACCTCCTCATAAGAAATGATTCCTCTTACCAATTAGGATATAGCCTAAGTGGCTGTGGCGGTTACTAATCCACACTAAATATATGAAAATTTAAATAAACAAAAAATAATAAAAGCTTGGAGATCCGCGTCTTACATATTTAGTTCTAAATTGATTTATTATGAAAATTAAATAAAAAAAATGACAAGAAAAAAAAATACACTAAAAACTTGGAGATCCTTGTTTTACACATTTACTTCTAAATTGATTATTATAAATGTTTTCGGTTGTAAATCAAGTTCAGCTACCAAACTTTACCAAACTTCGCCAATCAAGTACCTAAATTCGTTGGTTGTATCTTTTCAATTGAAATTAATTGTTTTTAGAAGCCAAGTCACTCGTAAGAGGCTCAAGAATTAATTTTTAAAAAATTCGATCTACTTAGATATTGGTTAGGGAAAATGTTTAAATCTGAATAAACCCAAAGGAACAAATAGAATAAATCGTTAATCGAATCGACAAACACACCTAGCCTCCATGCTAAATATCGTGGAGCTAAACGGCTTTAGCATACGGTCTAAACGTACATGGGGTTATCATTAGTCATTATATTTCATCACACACCATTCTTAATCACCGGTTCACACCCCACTCCATTAGATTTCATTCACCCTATCACATTTGTAATGGTCGTCACTTATTACATTTCATCACTCACTTTTTCATAAGTTAAAATAAAATATTTTAGACAAATAATGAAAATTGCATTAAACTTATAAAAGTATATTAAAAATAAAAACATAAACTAGCGAATTTGAATAAAAATCAAACGTTGAAAAGAATTAATAATATTGAAATTAAATAAAAACAACCTAAAAGGTACTTGGCCAATTTCACTTGGCCCAAATTTTTCGTTCGTGTTCTATGAGAATCAACCCATACCAGTGTTTTCATGCGGTTGGCTCAAAACATTCAAATATTTACTCTTCTCGATCTCAACGAAGTATTTCATATGTTGTACTTCTCTTGTTAACTTTATATCCGCCAATAACTTGTGTTGTTCTCTATTCTCCACTATATCCAACATTTTTGCCAACTTGAATTCGTGCATGGAATTCACCCAACCTTCTTTCCCTTGCTTGACTACTCGAAACTTTTCCTCTGTTGCAGCATTCTTGGTGTTGTGTCGTCATTTAAATTGATATCGAGAATGTTGTTTGATAAGCATCCGTTGAGGTTGTGTAATTTTCCAACTCAGCGTTTTAATATCTTTTTTGAGAACCCCGCTGGGCCATCAAGATCAACTAATAGATTGGGTACCCATTTATCATGAGTCATCACAATTTCCCAAGCTTTTAAATGAATAAATCTAGTTTTTCTTTGAGTAGTGAGTGTTTAGTACTCGTCTCAGGCTACTTGGATTACATCCACGTCATTTGTTCCACTTGGTTGATTGCCAAGCTAAAATTTATTTAAAAAAATATACGAATATTAATAATTAAAAAAATAAAGTTATTTATTTTACATTTTATAAATAAAAAAGTATCAAAGCTACGGTATCGATTCAATCGATCTAATACAAACATAATGACATATTTTGAAGTTTATAAGAAAACTAAATTAGCCATTAAGAATCTTAAATTTAAGCTAACTTGACATCATTAAGAGGGTTTATTTCATCATGGTACGTATAATGAAGTTGTAAAATGCAGGAAAGTAAATTATGAACTTAAACATTCTAGACAAAAATCAAAGAAAAAATCTATAATGTAATAAACTATGTTGTGACCGGAGATGTTAAAATAAAACAACCACGTTTTGATTCTTACAAATCATTAACGTAATTTGCAACAAGCATATTTACCTCCAACCATTATTATATAGCTACATAACTAATATAATTCACAATGATTAAAAATATATTTTTATTGTACATTATTTTTCTTGTAACTTATAAAAAGTTTGTTTATTCTAAAAAAGCATAACATATATGTGGGTATAAATACATAAATGATGTGCAATGTTTAAACGGGTAAATTAAACTATCATGCATGATGCACGTTATATGCATGATCTAACGGGTAAATCAAAACATCATGCAAGATGCATGTTTAAACTGGTAAATTAAACCATCACCATTCTACCATTCTATTGATGTGCCTATAAATACGTTTATTTTGTCCATTAAAACTCTACTTATCTTAAATATTCATAGAATAATACAAACATAAAGTTATACCGCACAATGATGCAGCATGTGAAATCACATACGATGGTAGTTCTCATGTTACTACTGATTTGTTACACCGGTAAGCTCTAGTTATCATAATATTTTTTCATGTCATATGTTTTAAATAAACATCCCAATCAACATCTTGGCTTTTGGATTTTAAGGTGGGAAACGGGATCTCAATGACGTCAAAACCCTTGAGCGTCTACTACAATAAAAATGTGATTTTCAATGTGATGGAAATAGACTTGTTAGTAAAAACTTTTGTTGTACATCGGTGAAAAATGAAATTTGTCGCTTCATAAAAGTAAAAATGTGTTTAGAAATATGTCCTAAAACCAAAAACAATTGTTGTTCAAAGTAAATAATATTGATATTTTGATGCTAAAATCATACTGTAATAAAGAAAATAATGTATACTTAATCAACATATAGCTATTTGAAAAATCATGTTGTTGCAAATGATATTATTATATAAAAAGTGTAGAAAGATATAACATTCAACAAGGATAAATGCATTGTGATATAATTTTTATTAAAAACATTTTTTGTTGTTTTTTATAAAGATTCATCATATTGCTACCATTCCGTAACATACCGAACAACATCAGTAGCAGTATTTGTATTATTATTATGCAACATTGTGATATATTTTTTTATTCAATTATATATATATATATATATATACATATATATGAATAACATAAAAATCTATAATATATTCAACAAGGATAAATGCATTGTGATATAATTGAATAAAAAAAATATATCACAATGTTGCATAAAAATAATACAAATACTGCTAGTGATGTTGTTCGGTATGTTTCGGAATGGTAGCAATATGATGAATCTTTATAAAAAAACAAAAAAAATGTTTTTAATAAAAATTATATCACAATGCATTTATCCTTGTTGAATGTTATATCTTTCTACACTTTCTATAAAATAATATCATTTGCAACAACATGATTTTTCAAAAAGCTATATGTTGATTAAGTATACATTATTTTCTTTATTACAGTATGATTATAGCATCAAAATATAAATATTATTTACTTTGGACAACAATTGTTTTTGGTTTTAGGACATATTTCTAAACACATTTTTACTTTTATGAAGCAACAAATTTCATTTTTCACCGATGTACAACAAATTTTTTTACTAACAAGTCCATTTCCATCACATTGAAAATCACATTTTTGTTGTAGTAGACCCTCAAGGGTTTTGATGTCATTGAGATCCCTTTTCCCACCTTAAAATCCAAAAGCCAAGATGTTCATTAGGATGTTTATTTAAAACATGTGACATGCAAAAATATTATGATAACTAGAGCTTACCGGTGTAACAAATCAGTAGTAACAGGAGAACTACCATCGTATGTGATTTCACATGCTGAATCATTGTGCGGTATAACTTTATGTTTGTATTATTCTATGAATATTTAAGATAAGTAGAGTTTTAATGGACAAAATAAACGTATTTATAGGCACATCAATAGAATGGTGATGGTTTAATTTACCAGTAAACATGCATCTTGCATGATGTTTTAATTTACCCGTTAGATCATGCATATAACGTGCATCATGCATGATAGTTTAATTTACCCGTTTAAACATTGCACATCATTTATGTATTTATACCCACATATATGTTATGCTTTTTTAGAACAAACAAACTTTTTATAAGTTACAAGAAAAATAATGTACAATAAAAATATGTTTTTAATCATTGTGAATTATATTAGTTATGTAGCTATATAATAATGGTTGGAGGTAAATATGCTTGTTGCAAATTACGTTAATGATTTGTAAGAGCTCTTCTGATTGACTCGTTTGGGTCACGAACCGATCCTGCAAAGTTCGTTCAATTAAACATCTTTGCTCGTTTCGGCATTCCAAGGGTTATTATTAGTGATGGTGGGTCGCATTTTAAAAATTTTAACTTCGGAAAGTTGTTGAAGCGGTACAATGTGAACCACTGAATCGCTACGCCGTATCATCCGCAAACAATGGACAAGTCGAAGTGTCCAACCGTCAAATCAAAGAAATTCTCATGAAGACTGTGCGAACGGATAGAAAAGATTGGTCAAGTAAATTAGATGATGCGTTGTGGGCATATAGGACGGCCTACAAAACTCTAATTAGTACAACTCCTTATCGGATGGTGTATGGTAAAGGATGTCATTTGCCAATGGAGTTAGCTCATCGGGCACATTGGGCAATTAAAACGGTGAACGCGGATTACGATGAAGTAGGTAAGATTCAGAAGTTATAGTTGAGCGAGATAGAAGATATTCGAGATGAAGCTTACGAGTGTGCATCGGCGTACAAGGATAAGCTCACAAAGGTTTATAATGCGAAGATTAAGAAGCGAACCTTTGAAGTGGGCCAGAAAGTGTGGTTGTATAACTCAAGATTAAAGTTATTCGCGGGAAAGCTAAAAAGTAAATGGATGGGTCCTTATGTCATTAGGCGAGTGGGTCGATTCAGTGATGTTGATATCCAAGATGTTCAAACCAACAAGCAACAAACGGTAAACAGGCATCGGCTTAAGCCGTATTTGGAAAGCAATGACATCAACAATCTAGAGCTTGACAAGGTGGGTTACATCCTACGCCCAGTGAATGAGGAACAAGAATGAGAGGCCCAGGTTTGGTAGTGTACATATGCAGTTTAGTTTAGTTTGTTTTGTTTTGAATAATTATCGTATCCCCTTAAACTTATGTTCGAAACAAGTGTTCAGGACAACACGGGTTTTTCGTAGGGGGTAGGGTAATTTCCATGTTTTTCGAAAAATACAAAAACCACAAAAATTATAAAACTTAAAAGAAACAAATATATTTAGCAACACAAGTTTTTTGGAGAATTGTAGACTCCCAGGTCCTACCGTAAGTTACGACAGGTACTGTAGCTTACGGTAGCCTGGGTTTACAAAACTCCTTACGCTAGAAAGCTACTAGAGTACGGTAGGATTTTTCTTTCAGGAGCTACCGTAACTTATGGTAGCCCCTGGCAGACTAAGAGGTGCAGTAGGTCACGGATTAATATAAAAAATAAAATAATAGCAAATCACGTGATTCATCCCCACCCATTCGATTTCCTGCATTTATCCCTATCCACACATTACCTTTTCACTAACCATCTCTTTCACATAACCCTAGTTCCTCCATAACCTTCCACACCTTCAATTCTTCATATCTCTCTCAAATCTTAACCAAATCCTCTGATTTCGGGGTCTTTTTTGAGGGAAATTTCAAGAGCTTTCTGATTTTGGGTTGGAATTTAGAAGAAAACAACATTTTCTGGTCTGATTTGCATGTTTTAAAGCCGAAAATTTTGGGGTTTTAGGAGGTTACTTATTTTTGAGGTTCCTTTGTATCTTTGCATCTACAAACTCAAGGTATGTGATGTTTTCACTCTCTTTTTGATGATGCATTGTGAAATTGAGGGTTAATGTTTCTACTTGTTATAACACACACTTGCTTATTCATAGTTGATGATATGAAATTGTTAGTTTGGAAGATGGCTATGGTTGTAAAAGTTAAGTTGATGCTAAATTTCTGAATTTTGCGAAATCTTTACATTGTAGAGGCATCATGCCAAATTTTGAAAAAATATAATATGAAACCTTGTGTTTATTGGCATCTACAACCATAGTTACAAGCAATATCTGGATCTGACGGATAAGCCGGTATGGGAGGCGGGTCCATTGGATGACCAACCGATAGAGTGGCAACCAACTTTGTTTAATGATCGCATGAACCGGTTGAAAGATAAAGCGGCGGCATTTATGTGACAACTCGAAATTTAGAACCTTTCGTTGTAACTTGCTTGTACGTTATGTGACTAGTTAAAATGATAACGTGAACCTTTTTATATGATAAGTGCTTTGTTGCGTGTGTATTATATATATATATGTGTACGTGTTATATGTGAACCGAGAACCCGACACGAAACAACGGACCCGACTCGAGACCAAGAGGTCTCGAGTGAATAGTGACCGAATAGGCCTTTGGGCCGAGAACCTTGTGGCCGGTTGGGCCATTGGGCCGTGAACCCCCACTCGAAACCCACTAAGGGTGCACACTCTTGGAACTTGACTATATAAACTACCCTTAGTTAGTTTTTGCCATTTGTTGAACAATACAACACACACACTCTCCTACTTTTCTCTCTAAGCCTTAAGCACACAAACCCACCTCCAAGACTCTCGGATCTAATCGGTTAGCACAAGAACTCTCGGGCTTGGAACTTCGGATCGACACACACACACACTTCATTAACCGGTTAGTGCTTTTAATGTTTATGGATTTATGTTAATCATGTTAAATGATAAAATGCATGAGATGATGTTTATTGTTAGTATTTCTTGATGATTATTGATTAGTTTATGTTATGTTTGTGTTTAAATGGATGCATGAATGAGATGAAGTTTTATGTATGTTAACAAGTTATAGTGTTGGAATGTGTTGCTAAAGAACTCATGACATCTTGTGTTAAATAGAGTTAAACTACTAGATCTTGATGATACATGAAATCGGATTTGCATTTCTCATGAAATCGGACATATATAAAAACCGAGTTGTGTGCTATGTTTAGTGTTTTGATGCTTGTTCATAGTTTTGTTTGAATAAAGGATGAATACTTGATGAATATGTGTTTGAACATAGGAAGAACACTTTGAATGATAGTTGAAGATTGAAAACCCTTGTGATTTTGATCCATCTTTGACTAATAACCTGATTAGGAAATATGTTAGTGGAATTCTATTGGTTATTTCCGGATTTGGGCCTGATTATACTGTACCACTAATCTGACTACATCTGCATCAACACGTGAACTTGAAAACGACTGTTACCGACTCGCAATCACCCGTTGCGACTCGCAACCACAGCGTGATGACTCGAGACCACACGGTTGCGACTCGCAACCATAACAGGACAAGCCGAAACCACAGGTTACGAGTCCCGTTGCGACTCGAGACCTCAGCATGATGAACCGAGACTACGGTTGCGACACCGGTTGCGACTCGCAACCATCCATGATCAACACACAGCATGACTCGAGACCATGCTTGCGAGTCCGGTTGCGACTCGAGACCACACTTTGGGCCTAAGTTAGTGGGCCGGACATATGAACTTCTGTGCTACTGTTAACGTGTTATTTGGGCCTGTTATCACAAGCCCAACTGTTTGGGCCTCACACTTGGACTTTGGATTATGTCTGACTGTTAACTGAGAACTGTTACTGATTATACGTGATTTCCATGCGTGTTGAACATTTGTACACTACTTGGTTCGAATCTGATTATACGTGATATCCGTGTTAGGACGTTATTGACTACTTGCGACTTGATTGACTTTCTGTGATTAACTGCCGAGCAAACCGAGGTGAGTTCACACCCTTTACAAAGCATGGGATTCCCTGGGTTGGGAACGGGATTCAGGAACGTGGGTTCCTCGTCTACCTTTGGGTAGGACGTCAGTGGTTCAGGAATGTGATTCCTCGTCCGGATGGACGGATAAACGTACTAGACTAAAACTCTATCACGAAGTCCCTCCTTTTTGTATCGACTAATCGCCGGGCCAATGGCGAGCGGGTCATTAGTTAGATAGCGCTATTTAGGTCTGACAAGCCTCACACCGTGCCGCAGAGGACGGGCGTGAACTAATGGATCTGGGGCACGTCAATGATGATAGACATTGATGTTTTCAGGGCACATAAACATGACTACAGTCAGCAATCGATACGGTAACGAGTCTAGTATACACATGGGGTAGCCCCCACGGCTGGAGAGCCAGATGATGTACATGGGGTAGCCCCCACGGCCGAAATGCCTGATAACTACATGGGGTAGCCCCCACGGCCGGAGTGCCGGAGTAACTGGGAATGAACTGGTCACGTCTTTTTAAACTATGGGGTAACCCCCACGGCAGGATGCCAGATAAAGTAAACTGTTTTCGAAACAACTAAAACGAACGCCCACCCGTGAACTCACTCAACTAGTTGTTGACTCGTTACTACATGCTTTGCAGGACCATAGGTACTCAGTGGGAGCTTGCATGGAGGAGGATCGTTGTGGGACAGGGATTGCTACAAGACTATGTTAAACTTGAAACTTTTGGAACTTATGTTATAACTTTAAACTTATGCTTCCGCTTGCAACTTAAACTTATTTGTTTTGGAACACCAATCGTGATGGTTAAACTTTTATAACTACTTATATGCTTGTTCAGTATGATTGGTGGCTGGATCCTGGTCAGTCACGCCTCCAAGCGGTAGTACTCCGCAGGTGGGATTTTGGGGGTGTGACAGATTGGTATCAGAGCCATTGGTTATAGTGAACTTGGTTTTAATAAAGGAGAAACGTTTTTGTTAAAACCAGACTATAACCGGTTTAGTGCTCAACGGTCCACAACGACACTTCGCTCCTCATGCAAGGCTCGACGTTCTAGGTAATATAATGTATGTATATGGCCTACTTGTTAGTTGCGTAGTACATTGCTCATGGTATGCTTGACTAGTATAACTACTGTTGTTTGAACACATGCGTACTTACTCTGTCCTACTATCGTGCTTTCGCGAACCTCTCTCACACGTATTGCTTTTATTATGAAGAACCATGTCTGGACGCGTTAACATGACACAAGCCCAGTTGACGGCTTTGATCAACGAGCGAGTTGCCGCAGCGCTCGCAGCTGCACACGCAGGAGGTATAT
Source organism: Helianthus annuus (assembly GCF_002127325.2). NCBI lineage: Eukaryota > Viridiplantae > Streptophyta > Magnoliopsida > Asterales > Asteraceae > Helianthus > Helianthus annuus. Next base: position 6,551,081 of record NC_035434.2, read on the forward strand.
CCTGCAGTCCGAAATGTTCTAGGATCATTTGGATCCTACTCTCGTGAACCAACCTTTGTGTTAAACTCTGTCTTTTCTTTCACCTACCTTAGGTCAGGCACCGGTGTGCACTTTTAAGACCTTTATGGACTGTCGACCCACAACTTTTAGCGGCACTGAAGGAGCAGTAGGTCTCCTACACTGGTTTGAGAAACTGGAGTCTGTGTTCGAAATGTGTGAATGCCCTGAAGCGCGCAGGGTGAAGTATGCTACTGGTACTCTCGAGGGTTTGGCCCTCACGTGGTGGAATGCTCAAGTGCAGATGTTAGGGTTGGTTGCTGCCAACGCCACCCCATGGGAAAACTTCAAGGAAATGATCAGGGAGGAATACTGCAGTCGTGACGACATTCACAAACTGGAAGATGAGTTCTACAATCTTAAGATGTCGGGATCAGAAATCGAGGCATACACTAAGAGATCGCATGAGCTTGCCTTGTTGTGTCCTACTATGGTGGATCCTCCGTATAAACGAATTGAACTCTATCTCAAGGGCTTGGTGCCAGAGATCCAAAGTCATGTGACTTCAGCGAGGTTGACTACTATCCAGCAGGTTGTACAGTTGGCTCACCGTCTTACTGACCAAGCGGTGGAGCAGAACAAGTTACCGAAGCGTATAGGTGCTGCAACTACTTCTGGTGCTTCTAGTGGAGATAAACGGAAATGGGATGGAACTTCAAGCAGGGGTTCAACTTCTGTGCAAACTCAGTCTCAGCAGAGAAAGACAGATGATCACAAGAGCCCCAGTCAGCAGTCGTCTGGTGGTCAAAGTCATGGTGGATACAAAGGAAATCACCCCAAGTGCAATCGTTGTAGCCTACACCACAGTGGGCCATGCACCAGGGGCAACTGTCATCGATGCAACAAGCCTGGTCATGTTGCAAAAGATTGCAGGAGCGCATATCCCGTCAATCAGAATCGTCAGCAACCTCAGCAGAACCAGCGACAGCAGCAGGGTAACAACAAAGGGTGTTTTCAGTGTGGAGCTGAAGGTCATTTCAAGAAGGATTGTCCCCAACTGAACCAGAACAACAACAATAATCAGGGGAATGGTAACAATGGGAACAACAACAACAACAATGGTGCTAGGGGACGAGTGTTCGTGATTGGTCAAGGAGAAGCAAGGAATGATCCCAACGTGGTGACGGGTAAGTTCCTTCTCGACGACTTTTATGTTACAGTCTTATTTGATTCGGGTGCCGATACTAGCTATGTGTCACTAGAAGTTAGTAAGATGCTTAAGCGTATTCCTACACCCCTGAGCGACAAGCACACCGTAGAGCTAGCTAATGGTAAGAGTTTGGAAGCCTCACACGTAGTCAAGGGTTGCCAGCTTATCCTCGATGACCAGACCTTCTCTATCGATCTTATTCCTATTGTCTTGGGTAGTTTCGACGTTGTCATTGGGATGGATTGGTTATCCCAACACCGAGCAGAGATTCTTTGCAACGAGAAGATCGTTCGTATTCCTGGTTTAGGTGGTGAACCTCTCATGATTCGTGGCGACAAGAGAAGTGCTGTTGAGAACATCATCTCTCTTCTTAAGGCCCAGAAATGCTTACGAAAGGGCCACACTGCGATTTTGGCTTTAGTTACTGATACCACAGAGAAAGAGAAGAAGCTAGAAGATTTTCCGGTTGTACGCGACTATCCTGAGGTATTCCCTGAGGAATTACCTGGTCTTCCGCCCCATCGCCAAGTCGAGTTTCAGATTGATCTAGCTCCTGGAGCCGCGCCTGTAGCCCGTGCACCTTATCGTTTAGCGCCATCAGAGTTGGAAGAACTCTCCACACAACTACAAGAACTCTTGGATAAGGGTTTTATTCGTCCTAGCTCATCGCCTTGGGGAGCTCCAGTGTTATTTGTGAAAAAGAAGGATGGTACCTTCAGGATGTGTATCGACTATCGCGAACTCAACAAAGTAACTGTGAAGAATCGTTATCCTCTACCGCGCATTGACGACTTGTTCGACCAGTTGCAGGGGTCGAGCTACTACTCAAAGATTGATCTGAGATCGGGATATCACCAGTTGAGAGTTCGAGAAGAGGATGTCTCCAAAACGGCCTTTAGGACTCGATATGGGCACTATGAGTTTCTGGTCATGCCGTTTGGGCTGACGAACGCACCGGCAGTTTTTATGGATTTGATGAATCGAGTGTGCAAGCCGTACCTGGATAAGTTTGTTATAGTCTTTATCGACGACATCCTGATCTATTCCAAGAGCAAAGAAGAGCACGAACAACATCTACGACTTATTTTGGAACTCCTCCGGAAGGAACAGCTTTACGCGAAATTCTCGAAGTGCGACTTCTGGCTTCGTGAAGTCCATTTCCTAGGGCATGTGGTGAACAAGGATGGGATTCACGTTGATCCATCCAAAGTGGACTCTATTAAGAACTGGCCTGCGCCTCGCACACCAAAGGAAATTCGCCAATTTTTGGGATTGGCAGGTTACTACAGGAGATTCATTAAGGATTTTTCTAAGATCGCGCAGCCTCTCACCTTGTTAACACAGAAAGGCGTTGTTTATCATTGGGGAAATGCACAAGAGTTAGCTTTTCAGCATCTAAAGGATAGACTTTGTAGTGCACCTATCCTTTCACTGCCAGAGGGCACAGATGATTTTGTGGTTTACTGTGATGCATCAATTCAAGGTCTTGGTTGTGTATTGATGCAACGAGATAAAGTCATAGCTTACGCCTCACGACAACTTAAAGTTCACGAGAAGAACTACACGACACATGATTTAGAGCTGGGAGCTGTTGTTTTCGCACTTAAACTATGGCGGCATTACCTTTACGGAACCAAGTGCGCCATCTACACTGACCACAGGAGTTTAGAACACATATTCAAGCAGAAGGAACTGAATATGCGGCAGCGACGATGGGTCGAGCTGCTGAATGATTACGAGTGCTCTATCAGGTATCACCCGGGCAAGGCCAATGTTGTGGCAGACGCCCTGAGTCGGAAGGACACTACGCCTAAGCGCGTAAGAGCTTTACAACTCACGATACATTCTAGTCTACCTTCGCAAATACGAGCTGCTCAGATAGAAGCACTGAAACCAGAAAACGTTAGAGCTGAAGCTCTACGCGGGTCAAGGCAACGCTTAGAACAGAAGGAAGACGGTGCTTATTATGTAACAGGACGCATTTGGGTCCCACTCTATGGCGACTTACGAGAACTTGTGATGGATGAAGCGCACAAATCTCGCTACTCGGTACACCCTGGTTCGGACAAGATGTACCACGATATTAAAACCACGTATTGGTGGCCTAGCATGAAGGCCCACATAGCAACGTACGTCAGCAAGTGTTTGACTTGTGCGCGAGTCAAGATAGAATATCAGAAACCTTCAGGCCTACTTCAGCAACCAGAGATACCACAATGGAAATGGGAGCAAATTTCCATGGATTTCGTTACTGGCTTACCTAGATCACAGCGCGGGAACGATACTATCTGGGTGATCGTGGATCGACTCACAAAATCCGCACACTTTTTGGCAATCAAAGAAACGGATAAGTTCTCCACTCTAGCGGAAATATACCTCAAGGAAGTTGTTTCGAGGCACGGGGTGCCCACTTCTATCATCTCTGATCGAGATGCACGTTTTACTTCGGAACTGTGGCAGGCAATGCACAAGTCTTTTGGCTCACGTTTAGATATGAGCACAGCGTACCACCCGCAGACGGACGGGCAGTCCGAGCGTACTATCCAAACACTAGAAGACATGCTTCGCGCTTGTGTAATCGACTTTGGCAACAGCTGGGAAAAGCATCTGCCACTCGTAGAATTCTCGTACAATAACAGCTACCACACCAGCATTAAAGCTGCTCCGTTTGAGGCATTGTACGGACGTAAATGCCGGTCACCCCTCTGTTGGGCAGAGGTGGGGGATAGTCAAATCACTGGTCCAGAACATGTGGTAGACACTACTGAGCGGATTGCTCAAATACGACAACGCATGGCGGCCGCTCGTGACCGTCAGAAGGCCTACGCCGATAAGGGCAGGAAACCACTTGAGCTCCAGGTTGGGGAGCGGGTATTACTCAAAGTTTCACCCTGGAAGGGTGTGGTTCGTTTTGGTAAACGCGGCAAACTCAACCCACGGTACGTTGGACCTTTTGAAATCCTTGAGAAAATAGGCAAGGTGGCCTACAGACTGAAATTACCAGCAGAACTCGGGGCAGTTCACAACGTTTTCCATGTGTCAAATCTGAAGAAGTGTCTGTCAGATGAGACGCACGTAGTTCCTCTGAAGGAACTCACGATCGACGAACAGTTGAAATTCGTCGAAGAACCTGTCGAAATCACGGACCGGGATGTTAAGGTCCTCAAGAGCTCTAGAATACCTCTTGTACGAGTTCGTTGGAACTCACGTCGCGGCCCAGAGTTTACCTGGGAGCGCGAAGATCGAATGAAACAAAAGTATCCCCAACTGTTTGAGAACAGTACAAACGCTAATGAGGTTGAAGCTACGGAATTTCGGGACGAAATTTCTTTCAACTTGGGGATGATGTGACAACTCGAAATTTAGAACCTTTCGTTGTAACTTGCTTGTACGTTATGTGACTAGTTAAAATGATAACGTGAACCTTTTTATATGATAAGTGCTTTGTTGCGTGTGTATTATATATATATGTGTACGTGTTATATGTGAACCGAGAACCCGACACGAAACAACGGACCCGACTCGAGACCAAGAGGTCTCGAGTGAATAGTGACCGAATAGGCCTTTGGGCCGAGAACCTTGTGGCCGGTTGGGCCATTGGGCCGTGAACCCCCACTCGAAACCCACTAAGGGTGCACACTCTTGGAACTTGACTATATAAACTACCCTTAGTTAGTTTTTGCCATTTGTTGAACAATACAACACACACACTCTCCTACTTTTCTCTCTAAGCCTTAAGCACACAAACCCACCTCCAAGACTCTCGGATCTAATCGGTTAGCACAAGAACTCTCGGGCTTGGAACTTCGGATCGACACACACACACACTTCATTAACCGGTTAGTGCTTTTAATGTTTATGGATTTATGTTAATCATGTTAAATGATAAAATGCATGAGATGATGTTTATTGTTAGTATTTCTTGATGATTATTGATTAGTTTATGTTATGTTTGTGTTTAAATGGATGCATGAATGAGATGAAGTTTTATGTATGTTAACAAGTTATAGTGTTGGAATGTGTTGCTAAAGAACTCATGACATCTTGTGTTAAATAGAGTTAAACTACTAGATCTTGATGATACATGAAATCGGATTTGCATTTCTCATGAAATCGGACATATATAAAAACCGAGTTGTGTGCTATGTTTAGTGTTTTGATGCTTGTTCATAGTTTTGTTTGAATAAAGGATGAATACTTGATGAATATGTGTTTGAACATAGGAAGAACACTTTGAATGATAGTTGAAGATTGAAAACCCTTGTGATTTTGATCCATCTTTGACTAATAACCTGATTAGGAAATATGTTAGTGGAATTCTATTGGTTATTTCCGGATTTGGGCCTGATTATACTGTACCACTAATCTGACTACATCTGCATCAACACGTGAACTTGAAAACGACTGTTACCGACTCGCAATCACCCGTTGCGACTCGCAACCACAGCGTGATGACTCGAGACCACACGGTTGCGACTCGCAACCATAACAGGACAAGCCGAAACCACAGGTTACGAGTCCCGTTGCGACTCGAGACCTCAGCATGATGAACCGAGACTACGGTTGCGACACCGGTTGCGACTCGCAACCATCCATGATCAACACACAGCATGACTCGAGACCATGCTTGCGAGTCCGGTTGCGACTCGAGACCACACTTTGGGCCTAAGTTAGTGGGCCGGACATATGAACTTCTGTGCTACTGTTAACGTGTTATTTGGGCCTGTTATCACAAGCCCAACTGTTTGGGCCTCACACTTGGACTTTGGATTATGTCTGACTGTTAACTGAGAACTGTTACTGATTATACGTGATTTCCATGCGTGTTGAACATTTGTACACTACTTGGTTCGAATCTGATTATACGTGATATCCGTGTTAGGACGTTATTGACTACTTGCGACTTGATTGACTTTCTGTGATTAACTGCCGAGCAAACCGAGGTGAGTTCACACCCTTTACAAAGCATGGGATTCCCTGGGTTGGGAACGGGATTCAGGAACGTGGGTTCCTCGTCTACCTTTGGGTAGGACGTCAGTGGTTCAGGAATGTGATTCCTCGTCCGGATGGACGGATAAACGTACTAGACTAAAACTCTATCACGAAGTCCCTCCTTTTTGTATCGACTAATCGCCGGGCCAATGGCGAGCGGGTCATTAGTTAGATAGCGCTATTTAGGTCTGACAAGCCTCACACCGTGCCGCAGAGGACGGGCGTGAACTAATGGATCTGGGGCACGTCAATGATGATAGACATTGATGTTTTCAGGGCACATAAACATGACTACAGTCAGCAATCGATACGGTAACGAGTCTAGTATACACATGGGGTAGCCCCCACGGCTGGAGAGCCAGATGATGTACATGGGGTAGCCCCCACGGCCGAAATGCCTGATAACTACATGGGGTAGCCCCCACGGCCGGAGTGCCGGAGTAACTGGGAATGAACTGGTCACGTCTTTTTAAACTATGGGGTAACCCCCACGGCAGGATGCCAGATAAAGTAAACTGTTTTCGAAACAACTAAAACGAACGCCCACCCGTGAACTCACTCAACTAGTTGTTGACTCGTTACTACATGCTTTGCAGGACCATAGGTACTCAGTGGGAGCTTGCATGGAGGAGGATCGTTGTGGGACAGGGATTGCTACAAGACTATGTTAAACTTGAAACTTTTGGAACTTATGTTATAACTTTAAACTTATGCTTCCGCTTGCAACTTAAACTTATTTGTTTTGGAACACCAATCGTGATGGTTAAACTTTTATAACTACTTATATGCTTGTTCAGTATGATTGGTGGCTGGATCCTGGTCAGTCACGCCTCCAAGCGGTAGTACTCCGCAGGTGGGATTTTGGGGGTGTGACAATTTATTTGTGAGAAAGAAGTGAAGGAAGTGGAGTTTGGTCCCCTTAATGTGTTTGCTCGATTTCGAGCATTGGGTTGGGAGGCGGCGTTGAATTGTTATGATCGCGATAACAAGAATTTGTTTAAAAATGAAATCCAAGAGTGGATGGCCACTCCCACATGTCCCAAGTATAACAAGCCACAACAAATGAAAGTAATCGGCACAGTGAATGGTATAGAAGTTGAGATGTCGTTTGACACTTTGAGGAAGTTGGCAAATTTTGACAGTTTGCCCGCAAGAGACTATATGTTCCCATCTCTCGACGATTTGTTTCATAAGCCGAAAGCCCATCCACGATGGAATGATATGTTGGAAGCTTTATTTCTATCGGGTACTTACCATGGCACACTTTATAGGAAAACTCTGAAGATTGAAGCCAAGTTGTTGCTCATGATTTGTATTTACAATGTGATCACGAGGAGGGGGGATAAGCAGGAAGTTAGATTCCCTGAGGTGCCCGTTCTTTATGCTTTGCTTCATGGGTCACCCCGTTTTCCATTCCGGTACTTGGTGATTATTAACGTGTGGATATGTCGGAACAAAGTTGGAAGGAGTATTATTCCCTATTGCCGAATAATCACAAGATTGCTCAAGATGTACAAAGCTATTACGCCGGAGGATAAGGGTGCTATGAAAAGACATAGGAATTTTGATATTCGAAGGATGGGAAGTGGGTGGACTTATGATGAATCTGAGAGATATTATAAGTTGAAATCTGAAGGTCAACGGTGGTGTGCGTTGAAGGTGGATGCGAGAGCATTGCAGCCGGGTGAGGATGATGAGCCCGAGAGTGATGATGAGCCCCGAAGTGGGGATGATGATTATGCTGATGAGCCAAATATGGAACACATGGATGTTGTGACACCCCAGGAAAACCAGTAAATGATGCAACTTACCTAGCTTCCTCACAACTGCACATGCTAAATTTCGGGACGAAATTTCTTTCAAGTTGGGGATAATGTGACAACTCGAGTTTCTAAGATTCCATCTTCGCACTGTTACATGTTAATTGTTAGATTGTTTGTTGACACGATTTGTTGTTTCACAACTGCACACGTTATAATATGTTGAATCGTACTGTGGTTGATATTTTATATATGTTGGTGTACATTATATAAGTGTGTATGTGATTTATATATGTTTGATGGGATGTGTATAACTAATAAAACTAGAATACAGAATACTTGGCCAAACATTCCTCACGAAAACACTCCCACTTGAAAACACCCCCCACCCACGAAATCATTCCGGATGAAAACACTTGTGTTTTCGTCCAGCATGTAATCAACGAAATCAGATTGGGCTTTAGGCCCAGTAGTGGGTCAGTTAATATTGTTCGCAACCCTTACGTGAAACTGTTATTTGGCAAACCCTAATCACCTCGTATCTCTCTCTCGCTGCCTTTGAAACCGAACGACAGCCGTGAAAGGCTTGAGCCATACATCACTCGAAGTATCATCTTTTCTGCTTTGGTTAGTAATCTGTTACTTATGATTTTGTTTTATTGAAATCATGTGACTACTTGTTGACATCACGAATTAACAGTTAGTGAGTAATGATGATGAGCATGTGATTTGAATTAATTTGTATATTAGGGGTCCATATAATTTGATGCAATATTAGTGGTGTGATGCATGTTGTCTACGTTCGATTAATGTCGGTAATCTCGTTATGATGGTAGATGTTAGATAATTAACAGATTAGGATTCTTTATGCATATGTTGATTACTGAATGATCAAAACAATTTGCTAATATTGAGTAATGATTGAATGACTATATGATGGAGGTGATGTAACTGTTAGATGATTGTTGAGATTCTGTGATCTTGTGTAACTGTGGTGATGATGAAACCCCCCCCCCCCACGAAATCCCTTTATTCAACGAAAACACATTAGTGTTTTCGGCTATAAGTGTTTTCGGCCCAACAAGTGATATCGGCTCAAGGTGATTTCGGCCCAAAGGGGTTTTCGCCCACTAAGTGATTTCGTCTAATGAACTGTGACTAGTATGTTACTCGTTAACTCCATTAGTGTTTAACTTTGTTAATTAAACGTGTAACTCTGTTAAGCATGTAAACCCCTGTTAAGTGGTTAAGTTGTTAACTTTAGTTGTTTACTAACTCAGTTAGCTAACTAACACAGTTAGTTTGTTATCTCTGTTATATATGCCATCTCAGTTAAGTTTGTTAACCTTGTTAAGTAGGTTAAAGAGTAACCATGTTAGAATAAATTATGAAAGACCGTTATGTGAAACATGAAAATGTATGCACATGATTAACTGTTTGTGCTGCATGATGATTAACTGTCCAACACACTCTGTGATTTTACTGTGATGCTAGTTACATGTGAAACATTACGAACGTGAACTGATTGAGTATACGTGCACTATAGGACGTGACTGATTATCTGTGAGCGTGTGTATTTCTTTAACAAACCGAGCAAACCAAGGTGAGTTCACTGCATTTCTCAAGCATGCGTCCCGGTGGTTTGGGACAACTAGTAAACGTTTGAAAAGGGAATCTTGGGTAAACAATGTAATTGAGTCTTGGTATTTGCGTATGGGATCGATCATTACCAATGCTTGGTTAAGGGCATTGGGGACTGGACACACTCCAGGTTATTGAGGGACACACTTCCCGGATACATATGGGCACACTCCCTAGGGTATCTCAACAAGTTATAAACCGCATCATATCACATCGGGGAATTAACCTAACATATATCTGGTAACAAAACACGTTAACTAACTTTGAACTCACCAGCGTCGTCTGACACACTTGTCTGCATGCTTGCAGGTCGTTAGAATACAAGACATGGACTTGCTATCTGGGAGTGCTGGAGTGGTCATGGATCGAGGCTTTTGAATCACTTATATTTGATACATTGGTTTTGAGTACTATTATGAAACAATTGCTAAACGATTTATTACATGCTTCCGCTATACAACTCTTTGGGGAATTAATATTATGTTTGACATTTTCAATTGGTAATTAATGGCATGTTTATTTAAATAATTATCATTGGTTCAATGTGATTGGTGGCTCAGACTCTGATGTGTAACACGCCTCGCGGAGTTCCCGCAGGTGGTATTTTGGGGGTGTTACAGATGTGGACCAAGGGGGTCCGAGAAGGATTCGTGTGCATGGAGGGGGATTCTTTGATTATGCAGAGCGCTCCTATGAGCCAAATTGGGCATATCAAGGAACAATGCAAAAGTTTATTGAAAATCAGCGTCCGCCATCATTTGTATTCGATACATGGTCCGGGTCCGAGTGGACATTTTTTTATCATCAAACTTGGATGGGATCAAGCATGGAGCGAGCTTTGAAGCATAGTTTTGATCGACAAGAATCATGGAATCGCACTCATGCCTATGCTTTTGAGTAGGAAATGAATAATAGGTATCTTGATGATCAGAATCGGCGCACGCATGATGATTGGCAAGTGGAGCGGTCGGTAGTTGTGGATCCACCACCGGTGGATTATTCGACATTGCCACCTTGCGATGGTAGCATTTCATACCCAACACCGCCGCTACATCACTCACAGTGGGTGGACCCCTGACAGGATCAGCAGCATGACGCCACGCAGCAGGGAGGAAGCGGTAGTGGAAGCGGCTCATTTGCTTTTGGAGAATTCTCAGAGATGATGGCATCTTTCTTCAGGCCTCCTCAGCTGCGATACTACTAGTCAGGTGGTGTTCTTTCTTGTATATTTTTGTAGATACTCTTTTGTTTATGTGTATGGTTGGGAGGATGGGTGGTGTATTTGGTTATGAGGTTTTTGTTTTGGGTTGTGGTAGTTTGGTGGTGTTATTGTGCTTTTATTAAAAATGAAAAAAAAATATAAAAACGAGAAAAGAACAAAAAAGAAATTTGGGGTTTAAGTGGATAAGCAAATGTTGATGTGGAGTTGGTTTTTAGCGATCATTTCCTTCCAAAGCCATATATCGGGGTCAGTGTATCCCAAGTGTGGGGATGGGGGAAAATTTTGATGATTTTGAAAATTTTTAAATCAAGCCAAACATGTTCGAAATTTGAGCACTTTGTACTAACCCCGAGTGACACACCAGCAACCCCCATTTATCCTTTTCTTGGTGAGAGTTGAAGCCATTTCTTTGAATAAATATTTTCTATCTTTGATGAGAGTGGCTATGGGTGGGGGTGCATTAGAACTTGTGCTTAAATACGGTTTGAGGCCTTAGTTAAACATGAATGTGGAAAGAATAAGGGCATTTAGGTAGCCTTGTCACGGTCTGTGCGAGTGTGGGATTTGCGGGGTTGGACCTCATAAGTTATATATATGAGCTTGGTAGCGAGAGGGGCGGGGGTTTGGACATTTAGTTGCCCATTTTGAGCCTAGAGCCGATCAATTGTTAACCCATACCTAGTTCCCTAAAATTTACCCGTATTTGACCCGGTCTTGTAAGTGTTAGTAGTTTGTTTTAGTATGTGTTTATTATTGCTATGTTTAGTTATAAAAAAAGAAGAAAAAATCAGAAAAAAAGAAAGAAGAAAAAAAAAGGAATAAGCATATGTATTGTTTTGTATATAGAGGTTTATGTTATGTTTTGTTTTGTTTTGTTTTCTTAATGTGTAATAAAAAGACCGGGTTGAATCATGCGCTACTATTCATATATATTTCCATTTCCTACCTATATGCCTAGCCACGTTACAACCTGCAAGTTCCTTTGTTTCGCATTCATGTTTTAGCAATTTTTAGGCGAAGGATCCATTTAGGTACAAGCATATTGTTGTGCAATCACCCATTTGCCTTGTGTGTGTGTAGCTTATATGTTCTAGTTGTTTATTGTCACCGAGAGGAGAGACATAGTGAGGGGTTTGTTGCGTGGGTGTTAGGAAAAGGTTAGTAAAAGGACGACTTGTTTTTGTTTGGTTTAAGTTTGATTGCTTGTTTACTTGGAAATGGTTTTTGATGGGTTGCTTGGGGGTTTAAGTGTGGGGATGTGACGGGTGGTCTACGGGACAACCCTTAAGTGTATTAAAAGACAAGTTAATCCCCCATTTAATCATGTAATTGTCTTGAATTAGATAACCACAGTTGCTCATGTTTCAGGTGTGCTCAGGACTTAAAAGGAGTGGAAATACAGCTTTGTAGGAGAAAGGATTAAAGCGGGTTTCCTAAAGAATTGAACGAAGAACAAAGAAGTGGAGCCTGGAGCCTACCGTAACTTACTTACGGTGGCTATCGTAAGTTACGGTAGCCCCTGAAAGTTTGTTTTTTCCACCGTACTCCAGTAGTGATGCACCGTAAAGACTTTTTTGCTACCGTAACTTACGGTGGCTACTGTAAGTTACGGTAGCCTCTAACGCAAAAAGTATAACTGCCCATTATATGTCCGTTTTCAAGTGCCTTTTCATCTATCTCATGATTGGGAACGTTTGGCAGGAGTTATAGGGCGAATTTTGCCTTGTGCAAGTGTTTGTGAACAATTCTAAACATTCCGTTTATGTTTTCGATTCGTATGAACTCTAAACTTTGTGTTATGATGATTCACCAAGCGATGTGTGGCTAAACTTTCGGTGGTCATCTTAGGTTGAAGGTTTCTTCTATGACTCTTATGTTTTTATCCGTATTTCTAGAATAATGAACTTACTATGTTTGTTAGTTTATTATGATGCTTGAATGTTTGTTTGTAAATTGTTGATTAATGTTTTGATCATAATCTAAACCATACGTTCTTGGTGTCGTTGATAATCAAGATATCACGGGAGGCGTTAGGATTGGATATTAGTTAATTGGTCATCGGGTAACAACCTCGCATTTTCATAATCCGAGTACATAGTTCCCTTTCATCACAACAAACGTTTGTGCATGAGTCATATCTATGTGACTCTTTCTAGTTGGATTTTAGCACAATTGTCAAATGAAACTGGAAACCTAAGATGGTCGCTTTCTCTTAATTTGTTTTAACAACCAACCTTTGATTTGCAATTAGTTTAGTAATTTTAGTTCTTAAAACCAAACAATCAAACTCGTAAATTTTTATTTCTGCAATTTAGTTTAATTTTAGTTAGTTTATAAAGCTGCATAATCAACATACATTCCACATACTCCCTGTGTTAGATACCCACTTACTGCTAGCTAAGTAGTTGTAATTGGATTAAATTTGTGTGAGACTACGACAACACGTCATACCCACATACATGTTATGTTTTTTAGAATAAACAAACTTTTTACAAGTTACAAGTAAAATAATGAACCATAAAATATATTTTTAATCATTGTGAATTATATTAGTTATGTAACTATATAAAAACAGATGGAGGTAAATATGGTTGTTTCAAGTTAGGTTTTTGATTTGTAAGAAGCAAAACGTGGTTGTTTTATTTCAACATCTCTAGTAACAACATCTATTATTACAATATAAATTTTTGATTTATTTTTTGTCTTGAATGTTGAAGTTCACAATTTACTATCCTGCATTTTACAACTTCACTATACATAGGTCATACCTTGATGAAACGAACGAACACGAACACGAACAAGGCCTTGTTATGATTCTTTTAATTTGACTGATTCTTATTGTTGCTTCTAGATATATATTAAATCAACAAATGCCTGTGTTTTGCGGTGGTATGTTCCCGCAGGCATTCGATATTTGGATCGTTTCAATTCTAGTACTCGATATAGAAATCAACACATGTTTTAAATTGACCTAAGACCGAAGTCCATAAAAACAAACACTTCTGCCATCACCAATGTTGATCAAACGTTTTCGATCAATTCAGATCGTCACGGTAGTAGAACCAATATTCATCTATCTTCAGCGACAAAGTTGTATATATGAATAATTATGGAAAGCGGTGTCACACCCCCAAAATCCACATGCGGAACACCACCGCTTGGAGGCGTGACTGACCAGGATCCAGCCACCAATTATACTGAGCATTGATTTAATAGTAGAAATATTTGCTATCCAAAGTAGTTAGCAACATCGTAGTTTAAGTTCGATAGTTAGTTTAACAAAACAGCGGAAGCAAAAACTAAATAGTTTTAAAGATAGTTCTTAGTTCAAGATAATTAAACCCAACACACGGGTTTTGACGAACACTACACATCCCCAAGCAGCAGCTCCTCAGTCACTGGTTACCTGCAAAGCATGCAGTAAGGGGTCAACAATAATGCTGAGTGAGTTCACTAGTTGTCTAGTTTTAGTTTACCAAAAACTTAAGTTGTTTAGATAAAGCATTTATAATCACGTTGTGGGGAGCTACCCCATCTGTAAGCTCACTAAACTGTAGATACCGAAACTGTTGACGGAAAGTTGTTGTGCCCCGAGTCAATGTCTATCGTCATTGACCATGTTGCAAGGTCTACTAGTTCACGCCCGATCTCCCCCGGTCACGGTGTGAGGTTGTCAAACCTAATAGCGCTATCAACTAATAACCCGTTCGCCCCCGGCGATTAATCGGTACTGTAAGTAGGGACTTAAAGTGATAGAGTTTCGTTTAGCATGGCTAGTTGTGATTTATAAATAATATCCAAACGTATCTCCCCCGGAGATAGTAATTACCCATTCTGTTTTCCCCCGGAGTAATGGGTCAAAAGTGTTTTTCCCAAAGTTGGTAGTTTGTTCGTGTCCCTCCGCGGGACGCATGCTTTTAGTGTGTGAACTCACCTTGGGTTGCTCGGCAGATTAGGTTACTTGGTCAAACACGCTGGTCACCACGTCCTAGCATGGTTACCAGTAAGTCAGGTTTGGTGTACAAGCGTTCACGTATAATCTACACATAACTAACACGTAGCATGCATACAAACAGTCATGGGGTTATTGGGCCGGCCCTAACATTTACACAATCAAACAGTAACACATAGTCCAGTCAACAGGCAGCCCATATTAAACACATTATGGCCCAATAACCAAAGTGGACAGCCCAGTCGCAACAAGGTGGTCTCGAGTCGCAACCATGAGGTTTCGGCTTGTCACGCTGTGGTTGCGAGTCGCAACTGCGTGGTCTCGAGTTGTTATGCTATGGTTACGAGTCGCAACCGCTGTGGTTTCGAGTTGTCACGCTATGGTTACGAGTCGCAACCGTGTGATCTCGAGTCGCAATGCTGTCCTTTTCTTGTTCACGTGTAGATTCAGACTTAGTCAGCCTAATGGTACTAAGCATCAGGCCCCAAATCAGGAAACAACCAATAGGGTTTAACTAACAACTTTTCCTAATCTGTCTATTAGTAAAAATGGATCAAATCATAAGGGTTTTTTTTACATCTTCAACTATCATTCAATCATGTTCATAACAAGTTCATCATTTTTAGGGTTTTCATGTCAAACATAACCATACATTTTTATGAACCAAATCACATATTTTAACAAGATCATTTGCAAGAAACAATGAAACATTCATTTTATAACCTTGAACATAGTTTGGTTGGCCATAATCATTCTTAAACCACCATTCTTTAGCCATTTTAAACATGTTATCAAGCTTTCATACATAAGGGTTTACACATATAGTCAAACTTCGCAAATCATCCTAAAAATCATGCATAACACTTCTAAACTAAGCTCTTTCTAGTTCATTCAACACACATAATAGAACACTAACCGGTTATGAAGAAGGTGCCGAAACAAAGGAAAGGAACCGAGAAGATGAAGTGACCGAGTGGTCTCGAGTCGTGGTCTCGACTCACATACATATATATATATATATATATATATATATATATATATATATATATATATATATATATATATATAATACATACCACACATATCATGTAAAAAGTCACGTTTCCATTTAATAATATTTATATATACACAACGATAATACAAGATGTTCGTTCGGAAAAACCTAGAGTGTCACATTATTCCCGAGTTTTAAGAACTTTCGTCCCGAAAGTTAAGGCAGCCACTGTCAAGCTAGCGTGTTTCAACGGGGTATCACATTATCCCCCCGTTAGTTTGGAATTTCGTCCCGAAATTCGGTTGTAGCTTCAGTGCTGGGGGTTTCGTTTGGGAACAACTGGGGATACTTGCACTTCATCTGGTCTTCCCGCTCCCAGGTAAACTCTGGGCCCCGTCGTGAGTTCCAACGAACTCGCACGAGAGGTATTTGGCTACGTTTGAGGGTTTTGATCTCTCGATCCGTGATCTCAATTGGTTCCTCAGTAAAGTGTAGCTGTTCATCAATAGTGAGTTCCTTGAAAGGAATTATGAGTGTTTCATCTGACAGACACTTCTTCAGATTAGACACGTGAAAAACATTGTGCAATGCACTCAGCTCTGCAGGCAGGTTCAATCTATAAGCAACCTTACCGATTTTCTCGGTAATTTCGAATGGTCCAACATATCGCGGATTCAGCTTGCCCCGTTTACCGAAACGA
The DNA here is from genome assembly GCF_002127325.2 of Helianthus annuus. Taxonomy (NCBI): domain Eukaryota; kingdom Viridiplantae; phylum Streptophyta; class Magnoliopsida; order Asterales; family Asteraceae; genus Helianthus; species Helianthus annuus. Next base: position 6,567,549 of record NC_035434.2, read on the forward strand.
ACCACACCCTTCCAGGGTGAGACTTTAAGTAGAACCCGGTCCCCGACCTGGAATTCTAGCGGTTTCCTACGCTTATCAGCGTAGCTTTTCTGACGGTCACGAGCTGCCGCCATGCGTTGTCTGATCTGGGCAATCTTTTCCGTTGTATCTACCACCAGTTCTGGGCCTGTGAGTTGACTGTCACCGACTTCCGCCCAGCAAAGAGGTGATCGGCATTTACGACCGTACAATGCCTCAAAAGGTGCCGCCTGAATGCTAGTGCGGTAGCTGTTATTGTAGGAGAACTCTACCAGCGGTAGATGCTTCTCCCAGTTCTTGCCAAAATCGATCACACATGCTCTAAGCATGTCTTCCAAGGTTTGGATGGTGCGTTCAGACTGCCCATCCGTTTGTGGGTGATAAGCGGTGCTCATGTCCAAGCGTGAGCCAAAGGATTTGTGCATAGCTTGCCACAACTCGGAAGTAAAACGAGCGTCTCGGTCGGAAATAATGGAAGTTGGCACCCCGTGTCTCGAGACTACTTCCTTTAAATAGATTTCTGCCAAGGTAGAAAACTTGTCTGTTTCCTTAATGGCCAGAAAGTGTGCAGACTTAGTCAATCGATCTACTATCACCCAAATAGTGTCATTCCCGCGTTGGGATCTAGGTAGCCCCGTAACAAAATCCATGGAAATTTGTTCTCATTTCCACTTCGGGATTTCGGGTTGCTGGAGTAGGCCTGCTGGTTTCTGATACTCAGTCTTGACTCTTGCGCAGGTCAAACATTTGCTAACGTAAGCTGCTATGTGAGTTTTCATGCCAGGCCACCAGTAAGTGGTCCTTAAGTCGTGGTACATCTTATCTGAACCAGGATGTACTGAATAACGGGACTTATGGGCTTCGTCCATCACCAGCTCACGCAGATCTCCGTAAAGTGGGACCCAAATGCGCCCTGTCACATAGTAAGCGCCGTCTACTTTTTGTTCTAGTCGTTGCCTCGATCCTCGCAGGGACTCAGCCCTGATGTTTTCCGGTTTCAGAGCTTCAATCTGAGCATTTCGAATCTGGGTAGGGAGATTAGACTGGATGGTAAGTTGTAACGCTCGCACGCGCTTGGGCGTAGTGTCTTTTCGGCTGAGGGCGTCTGCCACAACATTGGCCTTGCCCGGATGGTACTTGATGGCGCATTCATAATCATTCAGGAGTTCGACCCATCGACGTTGTCGCATGTTTAATTCCTTTTTCTTGAAAATATGCTCGAGACTCCTGTGATCGGTGTAAATGGTGCACTTGGTACCGTACAGGTAATGTCTCCATATCTTAAGCGCAAAGATCACTGCTCCTAGTTCCAAGTCGTGCGTAGTGTAGTTCCTTTCGTGCGTCTTAAGTTGTCGAGAGGCGTAAGCAATGACTTTGTCGCGCTGCATTAACACACAACCGAGCCCATGGATGGACGCATCGCAGTAAACCACAAGGTCGTCAGTGCCTTCAGGCAACGAGAGAATAGGAGCACCACAGAGATTATCCTTTAGTTTCTGAAATGCGGTTTCCTGAGCTTCACCCCATTTATAAACCATACCCTTCTGAGTAAGGGCCGTGAGAGGCTGTGCGATCTTTGAGAATCCCATGATAAATCTTCGATAGTACCCTGCTAGTCCCAAGAATTGGCGGACTTCGGTCGGAGTCTTAGGGGTAGGCCAATTCTTTATAGAGTCGATCTTTGCAGGGTCGACGTGAATTCCATCTTTGTTAACCACGTGCCCAAGGAAATGGACTTCTCGAAGCCAGAAGTCGCATTTCGAGAACTTGGCATACAGTTGCTCATTGCGAAGGAGTTCGAGGATAAGGCGTAGGTGCTGTTCATGCTCTTCTTGACTTTTCGAGTAGATCAGGATGTCGTCTATAAACACGATCACAAATTTGTCGAGGTAAGGTTTGCACACTCTGTTCATGAGGTCCATGAATACTGCGGGCGCGTTGGTCATTCCAAAGGGCATAACAAGGAATTCATAATGACCATAACGAGTTCTGAATGCAGTTTTGGAGATGTCTTCATTACGGACTCTTAGCTGATGATAGCCTGATCGCAGGTCAATCTTAGAATAGTAGCTCGATCCTTGCAACTGATCGAATAGGTCGTCGATTCGCGGGAGAGGGTAACGATTCTTGATGGTAACCTTGTTCAGCTCACGATAGTCAATGCACATTCGGAACGTGCCATCCTTCTTCTTAACAAAGAGTACCAGTGCTCCCCAGGGTGATGAACTAGGGCGGATAAACCCTTTATCCAATAGTTCCTGTAGTTGTGTAGAGAGTTCCTTCAATTCTGCGGGGGCTAGTCGATAAGGCGCACGAGCTATAGGCGCTGCTCCGGGAGCTAGCTCGATTTGGAATTCGACCTGACGGTGGGGAGGAAGTCCAGGTAGTTCTTCAGGAAATACCTCGGGGTAGTCACGCACTACTGGAAAATCTTCAATCCTCTTTTCCTTTTCCTACGTATTGGTGACAAGTGCCAAGATAGCGGTGTGCCCTTTTCGTAAACACTTCTGGGCCTTCAAGAATGAGATAACGCCTGAGGTTTCTCCACCTTTGCCACCTTGTACAATGAGGGGTTTGCCAGAACGGCGGGGAATACGAACTGCTTTCTCTTGACAGAGGATCTCAGCACGATGCTTGGATAACCAATCCATACCGATAACGACGTCGAAGCTTCCAAGTGTAACAGGGAAAAGATCGATGCTAAACGTCTGACCAGACAGTTCTAATTTGCAGCCTTTGATAACATGTGAGGCCTCGATGTTTCTATCATTAGCTAACTCGACGATATGATGTGAACTTAGTAACGAAAGCGGACGCTTAAGCTTCTTACTAATACGTAGAGACACATAACTAGCATCGGCTCCGGAATCAAATAATACAGAAACATAACGATCATCGAGTAGGAACTTACCCGTCACGACATTGGGGTCATTCCTTGCTTCTCCAGCTCCTATCACAAAAGCCCTTCCTCTAGCACCATTCCCAGCATTGTTGTTCTGATCGTTGTTTCCAGCTCCCTGATTGTTGTTGCGGTTCTGGTTCAGTTCAGGACAATTCTTCTTAAAGTGCCCCTCAGCTCCACACTGGAAACAACCCTTAGCATTCCCGTGATGTTGTTGCTGCTGGTTCTGCCCCACGGGACGTGGACTCCTACAGTCCTTGGCCTCGTGCCCCATCTTGTTACATCTCTGACACTGACTTTTCCCACAAGGCCCATTGTGATGTCGATTGCACTTATTGCACTTGGGGTGGTTACCGCGATAGCCACCCTGTTGTTGAGTGCTCTTGTTGTTTTCAGTTTTCCTTTGCTGTGCTGGGGCCTGAGTGGGGTTAGCATCCTTGCTTTGATTTCCTTCCCACTTACGCTTGTTGTCACTAGAAGTTCCGACAGTAGCACTGATCCTTTTGGGCAACCTGCCCTCTTCCACGGCCTGATCAGTGAGTTTGTGAGCAAGTCGAACGATCGGCTGAATGGTAGTGAGGTTGGCTGAAGTTACATGGCTTCGAATTTCTGGAGCCAAACCCTTGACGTACAACTCGATTCTTCGATACATAGGTCGAGACATGTTTGAGCAAAGAGCAGCATAGTCATTGGACAGCTTGGTGTAGGTCTCAATCTCTGACCCAACCATCTTAAGCGCATAGTACTCGTTCTCAAGTTTGTGGATGTCATCCCGGTGACAGTACTCCTCCTTAATCATGTCCTTGAAATCCCCCCACGCAGTAGCATTAGCAGTTTCTAACCCAAACATCTGAATCTGCGCCTTCCACCAGGAAAGCGCGCTTCCTTCAAGCGTAGCAGTAGCAAACTTCACCCAATTCGCAGGGGGACACTCGCAGACAGCAAAGACAGCTTCAACTTTCTCAATCCAGTGCAGGAGACCTATGGCACCCTCAGTGCCGTTGAAAGGGAGAGGCTTGCAATCCATGAAAGTTTTGAAAGTACACGCGGGTTGTTGCGCAGGTGCATGCTGACCTGTTCGTGAGAAGCGAAGCGTATAGGTTTAGGGATAAAAGGCGATGTGGCGGTAGGATCTAAACATCCTAGGGTAACGAGTTTACCTCCAGGGTGTGCTGCGAAAGCTGCAGCCACCGTGTTAAGTAGGTTAGTGAATTGAGCCTGAGTCATGTTGATGTTTCCTCTTCCACGTCCACTCATTGTCTTTAAAATCAGAAAACACAGTATGAGTGTGATGTTGCAATGTAGCGAGAATGAGATAGAAGAGAGAGGTGTATCTATCTAATTTAGGCGCACTAGTACGCAAAGCAAAACAGGAAACATAAGATAAGCAAACAAGTAAACACAAGTCCGAGCTATGAGGTCAAATGTGTTGAGCCTTGCACTTGGAGCGTAGTGTCGTCGCGAGTCACAGGTTATAGTCTGGTTTTTCTCAAAAAGATTTTCCCCCTTTTAAAAAACCAAGTTCACTATAACCAATGGCTCTGATACCAATCTGTCACACCCCCAAAATCCACATGCGGAACACCACCGCTTGGAGGCGTGACTGACCAGGATCCAGCCACCAATTATACTGAGCATTGATTTAATAGTAGAAATATTTGCTATCCAAAGTAGTTAGCAACATCGTAGTTTAAGTTCGATAGTTAGTTTAACAAAACAGCGGAAGCAAAAACTAAATAGTTTTACAGATAGTTCTTAGTTCAAGATAATTAAACCCAACACACGGGTTTTGACGAACACTACACATCCCCAAGCAGCAGCTCCTCAGTCACTGGTTACCTGCAAAGCATGCAGTAAGGGGTCAACAATAATGCTGAGTGAGTTCACTAGTTGTCCAGTTTTAGTTTACCAAAAACTTAAGTTGTTTAGATAAAGCATTTATAATCACGTTGTGGGGAGCTACCCCATCTGTAAGCTCACTAAACTGTAGATACCGAAACTGTTGACGGAAAGTTGTTGTGCCCCGAGTCAATGTCTATCGTCATTGACCATGTTGCAAGGTCTACTAGTTCACGCCCGATCTCCCCCGGTCACGGTGTGAGGTTGTCAAACCTAATAGCGCTATCAACTAATAACCCGTTCGCCCCCGGCGATTAATCGGTACTGTAAGTAGGGACTTAAAGTGATAGAGTTTCGTTTAGCATGGCTAGTTGTGATTTATAAATAATATCCAAACGTATCTCCCCCGGAGATAGTAATTACCCATTCTGTTTTCCCCCCGGAGTAATGGGTCAAAAGTGTTTTTCCCAAAGTTGGTAGTTTGTTCGTGTCCCTCCGCGGGACGCATGCTTTTAGTGTGTGAACTCACCTTGGGTTGCTCGGCAGATTAGGTTACTTGGTCAAACACGCTGGTCACCACGTCCTAGCATGGTTACCAGTAAGTCAGGTTTGGTGTACAAGCGTTCACGTATAATCTACACATAACTAACACGTAGCATGCATACAAACAGTCATGGGGTTATTGGGCCGGCCCTAACATTTACACAATCAAACAGTAACACATAGTCCAGTCAACAGGCAGCCCATATTAAACACATTATGGCCCAATAACCAAAGTGGACAGCCCAGTCGCAACAAGGTGGTCTCGAGTCGCAACCATGAGGTTTCGGCTTGTCACGCTGTGGTTGCGAGTCGCAACTGCGTGGTCTCGAGTTGTTACGCTATGGTTACGAGTCGCAACCGCTGTGGTTTCAAGTTGTTACGCTATGGTTACGAGTCGCAACCGCTGTGGTTTCGAGTTGTCACGCTATGGTTACGAGTCGCAACCGTGTGATCTCGAGTCGCAATGCTGTCCTTTTCTTGTTCACGTGTAGATTCAGACTTAGTCAGCCTAATGGTACTAAGCATCAGGCCCCAAATCAGGAAACAACCAATAGGGTTTAACTAACAACTTTTCCTAATCTGTCTATTAGTAAAAATGGATCAAATCATAAGGGTTTTTTTACATCTTCAACTATCATTCAATCATGTTCATAACAAGTTCATCATTTTTAGGGTTTTCATGTCAAACATAACCATACATTTTTATGAACCAAATCACATATTTTAACAAGATCATTTGCAAGAAACAATGAAACATTCATTTTATAACCTTGAACATAGTTCAGTTGGCCATAATCATTCTTAAACCACCATTCTTTAGCCATTTTAAACATGTTATCAAGCTTTCATACATAAGGGTTTACACATATAGTCAAACTTCGCAAATCATCCTAAAAATCATGCATAACACTTCTAAACTAAGCTCTTTCTAGTTCATTCAACACACATAATAGAACACTAACCGGTTATGAAGAAGGTGCCGAAACAAAGGAAAGGAACCGAGAAGATGAAGTGTCCGAGTGATGATGATCTTGACCAAGATCCTTGTGAGATCCGAGCTTGAACCGAATGTTGGAAGAGAATGGGATGTTGTTTGGGGTTTCTAGAGAGAGAGAGAAGTGTTTGTGTGTGTGTAAAATGAAGGAAGTGGGGAAAGGTTGGGATTTTATACAAGGTTCAAAAATAGGCTAAGGGGTTTCGACCCAAACCGGTTTCGGCCCAAGAGGCCCACTCGAGACCAAGTGGTCTCGAGTCGTGGTCTCGACTCACATACATATATATATATATATAATACATACATACCACACATATCATGTAAAAAGTCACGTTTCCATTTAATAATATTTATATATACACAACGATAATACAAGATGTTCGTTCGGAAAAACCTAGAGTGTCACAAGCGGTTACCATAAAAATATTCTGTATGTTTTAAAAAAAAACAATAAAAAACATTTTCAATAAAAAAATATATCACATTGTTGCCAAAAAATAATAGAAGATGTTGTTCGGTATGGTATAGTGGCAATATGATGATTGTTTATTAAAAAATACTTTCAGTAAAAAAAATATATCAGAATGTTGCATAAAATAATACAAATACTACTACTAATGTTGTCTATAAAGAAGCAACAAAAAATGTTATCAATAAAAATTATATCACAATGCACTTATCCTTGTTGAATGTTACATCTTTCTACACTTTCAATAAAATAATATCATTTGCAACAACATGATTTGTCAAATAGCTATATGTTGATTAAGTATACATTATTTTCTTTATTACAATATGATTATCAGAACAAAATATCAATATTATTTAATTGGAACAACAATAATTTGTTAATTTAGGATATCTTAGAGAACTTAATTCTTGAGTTATGATGTAGCTTTCAACACTTTTTACCCCTGAATAACAAAAACTTTTTTAGATCTCGTTGGATAACATTGTAGACTGTACTATTTTGATGGTGGACCCTCAAAGGGTTTGGTTTGATGTCATTGAGATCCTTTTTGGCACCTCAAAATCCAAAAGTCATGATGTTGATGAGGATGTTTATTTAGAACATGTGACATGCAAAAATTTTATGATAACTAGAGCTTACCCGTGTAACAAATCATCATGAGAACTACCATCACATGTGATTTCATGTGTTGAATCATTGTGCGGTTTAACTTTAAGTTTGTATTATTCTATAAATCTTAAAGATGAGGATGGTTTTAATGTAGAAACAACATGTATTTATAAGCACATTTGAATATAGGGTGATGTTTTATTTTACCCGTTTGAACATTGCACATGATAATTAGGTAAACTCTTCAAATTACTAGTTTCTAACGTGCATCATGCATGTATGTGCCAACCGTATACTTACAAATATGTACATGTTGGATTATGTGTATCGTGTACGTGGGTTTTGTATATCATTTATGTATTTATACCCACATACATGTTATGATTTTTAGAATAAACAAACTTTGTACAAGTTACAAGTAAAATAATGAACCATAAAAATATATTTTTAATCATTGTGAATTATATTAGTTATGTAGCTATAAAACAATAGATGGAGGTAAATATTGTTGTTGCAAGTTAGGTTTATGATTTGTAAGAAGCAAAACGTGGTTGTTTTATTTCAACAACTCTAGTAACAACATTTATTATTACAATATAAATTTTTGCTTTTTTTTTGTCTAGAATGTTCAAGTTCATAATTTACTTTTCTGCATTTTACAACTTCATTATACATATCTTGATGAAATGAACTCTCTTAAGGATGTCAAGTTGGCTGGCTGAAATATATTATTTAATCGCTAATTTAGTTTTATCATAAATTTCGAAATATGTCATTATGTTTCTGTTATGATTCTTTTAATTTGATTGATTCTTATTTTTGCTTCTAGATATATATTGAATCAACAAATGCCCATGCGTTGCGGTGGTATGTTACCGCAGACAAATCCCACTAGGATGGGTGATCTGCTAGGAAGTCTCCACGAGAGGGACCAAAAACAAATTAGTGAGTTCCGGGATGGGCAAACCTTCAGGGGCAAAGCAGACAATATTGGTGGTGCGAGGACCGGATGTTACATTCACCGACAAAGTTGTATATATGAATAATTATGGAAAGCGGTTATCATGAAAATGAATACAAATACCAGATGTAGTTCGGTATGGTACCATAGCAACATGATGTATGTTTTTTTAAAAAAACAATAAAAAACTTTTTCAATAGAAAATAACTAGGGATGGCAATCATACCCGAACCCGATGGGTAAACCCGAAACCCGACACATTTGGGATGGGTTTGGGGTCGGTTAATTGGGTTTGGGACGGGTTTGGGAATAGTTTTTATTTTTTTCGCGGGTTTGGGACGGGTTTGGGATTTAGTGATATACCCGTTTACCCAACCCAATTACCCGATAAAGTGTACCCGTTTACCCGATTGTATACCCGATATAATTTCTTTTATATTATTAATATGTATATATATGACACATCCATTTTTTTCACATATAGTATTCTATTTCGTATACATTGTAGTTACTTGATATATATTTTTATAATAACAATACAAAATGTAACCGGTTAGTAGTTACCCGATAGATACCCAATGAGTTTTGAGATGAGTATACCTAACGAGTAATTTTTTTAAATTAACGGGTTTACCCGAAACCCGCAGGTATACCCGATACCCGATGGGTATTTGCCCGCTAGAAACCCGACGGGTTTTGGGACGGGTTTGGGACAAGCTTATCTAATCGGGTTTGGGTTTGGGATTACCTAAACCCGTCCCAAACCCGACCCATTGCCATCCCTAAAAATAACTCACAATGTTGCATAAAAATAATACAAATACTGGTACTGATGTTGTTCGGTATGGTACGGTAGTAATATGTTGATTGTTTATTAAAAAAAATTGAATAAAAGATATATCACAATGTTGCATAAAAATAATACAAATACTGCTACTTGTCACACCCTGGCTTTTGCGGAAGCGTGGATTATTTTGGTGTGACTTCTTAATACCATAGCAACAATCATAACAATGCTATATAATAAAACACATGATGTTCATCCATTAATATAATTTAGAAAATTACCATGACATGCTTGTCTTGAAACATCGACTCAAAATAAATTACAACGTGACATGTTTAATATGAGTTCTCAAAGACTCAACAAAAGACTCTAAATAACACTAGATTTGGAGACGTGTGACCCGTCCAGGAAAGGGTTACACCTCCCAAACCCTACTGCCCCGGATGACATCAATATTAAACATGCAGCTTGACACATATGCAGACACCTGCCAGATCCGATCAGTTCCCTGAAATACATGTAGTTTGAAAAATCAACAAAAGTTGAGCGAGTTCATGTGTATGTGAGTATGTATAAACCTTTATAAACGGTGTATATATGAAAGTCCCTGGTATGTAGCAATAAGGAAAAAATGAGATTACCAATGGTTTGCAAGGCCATTGATATGTGTGAAATGATGCAGGAAGACTCAAACCTAGCGGAGTTGCACCAGGCTTCCTGCTGTAAGACATAGTCACCACTATGGGCCGCCCCGGCCTCATGGGTGTGGGCTCGCTACACCCAAATAGATCTATCACTCATGTCCCTCGGTCCTACGACGAAGATTAATGACCTTTAGTAGCCGCCTACCCACTCACATGATCTAACGGTGGATGAAAGTCCCTCCTTAAGCTAACCATACCATGTATAAAAATGTATGTATAATTGTAACATGTATTTTACCCCCGAAGTTATAAAACTGAAAACAGTTAAGAGAAAAGGGGGACATGAACTCACAGTAGTGTGTCTCCTGAATCGTATCGTCAACTCAAACTTGGTCCGCTACATGACAACCTAGAACGTACTAATGTCTATTTGACGAATGGGTCGTGCCTTGGTTTTGTAATTACAGGTTTGAGTTACGTTACTTTGTTATTATTCCACGTCTTAACTTCATGTTAAAATAATAATAATTATTTTAACTTAAGTTTTATTTTTAGGGTTTTGGAATAATAGTTAGGCAACTAGTTCGTATTCGTACTTCTCAAGTATTTATATGCGCATTTCCTTCCCAAGGATGGGGGTATCGATACATGTATTTTGGTCGTTCGATTAATATATTTTTAAGTCCCACTTAGAAAATATATTTAACATTTTTGTCAAAAATAGTATATTCCAAAAATATGTATTTTTCTAAGGATAATGTATTTCCCCATGTAGGATCGTGATCTGACCCGAATGAGTCGTTCAGAGGCGTTCAACTACGTTTCAGGTGCGGAATAACAAGAAACGAAGGTAGAGACAGCTTGCAGTTCACTTAATCTACTGATTTTATTGATTTGACAATGTTTACAGCTCATTCTTCACACCGGCAGCACTTCAGCATGGAATTCTAGAAAGTTACAAATGAGTTCGCTCATGTGGTATTTATAGTGTTGGTAGGTTCCCACATATGGACATGTACACATAAGCGGACCAGGTAGGTTCCCACATACGGACATGTACACATAAGCGGACCAGGTAGGTTCCCACATACGAACATGTACACATAAGCGGACCAGCCAGGTTAAACCTATATCCTATCCTATTTTCTCGTAAAAAGCGCCCTTATCTAATCAATACAATACATAACATGATCCAAGACGAAATCAACAGATGTAGTGCACCAACAAACTCCCCCTCAGATGTTGATGGAGTCGTTCATTGAGCCACATACGGACATGTACACATAAGCGGACCAGCCAGGTTAAACCTATATGATATCCTATTTTCTCGTAAAACGCGCCCTTATCTAATCAATACAATACATAACATGATCCAAGACGAAATCAACAGATGTAGTGCACCAACAAACTCCCCCTCAGATGTTGATGGAGTCGTTCATTGAGTCACGACAATGCTGTGTGTTCACATCTTCAGTCTTGATCAGTCTCTGGGCTTTTCTCTCTCTCTCTCTGTCATCAGACTCCCCCTTTCGATTTACTGGTATTCCTTTGTTCTTCAGTAACATCTTCAAGATCGTTATCTGGACTTCACAGAATCAAGATTGATTTCCAGGATCGAAACTTGGCTTTCTTCAATCAGAGGTCTTCAGGAATCGAGACCTGGCACTCTATCTTCAGATCCAAGATCGAAACCTAGCTATTCCTGCACATTCTTAACCCAGAAATAAATTTTCTAAAAATAACAATTAGAAAGCATCAACACTAACTCTTCCTCAGAAATAAGTGCACCAACTACAACTCTCCCTCAAATTACTTTCTCTATGATGAACCACTTGTTAAAAAAATTTTGACATTTAAAGCACACTCCCCCTCACAACAATGTCATCATGTTTAGCACTCGGAATTTTGAAAATCAGCTTTCCTACATCAGTTGTCAAAAATCTTTTTGTCTTTTTCAAAAGTTTATGCTAAAACACATACAAAATCTTTTTGGATTTTTCTAAAAAAAATAATTGACACAACTTGTAAAAGCACGAGAATGTAAAAATGAAATATTTACAAACATATTTTTGTGAGTTCGTGTAAGAGGATCATATCAATTTATGAGACATGTCACTAACACCGTTAAGCTTGATTACATTTTCAGTTCAAAACAATTCACCTAGATTGTCAGTATATCGGTCCACTGAAATTCTCACACAAAGTTCAATTGATCCGAGATACGATGTTAATGTCTTAGATACTGACTTATTCGTGTGTCTCACTACTTGAATATACTCCTGTATCCATATCCCAATATTCAGTCTTACAGGTGAGTATACCACAACTGATATCTGTATAGGGGTTAGATGCGAGGGCCGTGAGAGCTCAGGTCGATACTTCCGTATACGCAGAAAGATGACGGCTTCGACTTTGGGTGTGTCCCCTTTAGAGGATCTTTTTATTTCAAGAGGAGCGACTATCAATTTTATTGTTTCATTAGCATGCTGAGGGCGAAGCTATGTTTCAAGCTTTTGCGGAAAGCATTATCCGGGGACTAGGTCAGTACTTCCACACAGCAGAAGTCCCGGGATAATACCCCAGATATCACTGAGCATAAAGACCTAGTATCTCAGAATAAGGGACCTTTCAAACAAGATTTCAGGGGTTACCTATATATCCAAGTTTGTGTTAACCCACAGAACAAGCAAGTTTGAAATTTAGTTTATATCTCGTCACAATTTACTAAGTGTGTAAAAACCTACTGGCACATCCTCAGTGAGATTGTTTATCACATTTTATCTTTACATTTCTTTAGCATGTTGTGACAGCCTACTGATGTACTATCATTTCCTCAAAACTCATTTTTTTAAATTTTCAAATGTTTTTGGATTTTCTAAAATTTCCCTACTCCCCCTAAAATGCAAACACATTTCAAAGAAAATTTGAAAACTACTAGACTTTTGACCCACTTGAAAAGTAAAAAGTAAAACAAACTGTATAGAAACTTGACAACTGACATCGAATCACATCAAATCGCCATTCACTCGACAAAAACAATCTGAACTCCCTCTTTCAACAAACCATTTTCTCATTTAGATCTCAAAACACTTAAGTTTGTTTTAATCGAAATGATTTTTCCGGAAAATGAGTTTGTTTTTACCACTTTTTAAGTTTACCACTTGTGAAGCATGGGGATATGGTTCATCATCTTGTTTATCAATCTCATATGTATAGTAAATCAAGTACAACTTAATGTCCTTGATTTACTATTTGCAGTTCAGAAACCTCTGTATCACTTGTAAACATAATCTCTTCAAAGTATAACCAACAAATACCACTTGTAAGTAAACCAAATAATACCACTTGTAGGTTTTCCTGTAGGAATGAGACATCTACAGAAACCTCTTTACCACTTGTCAAATTAGTCAGAAAGATGCCGATTCCTGCTTCTCAATTACCAACCTGGAAGCTCCGGCGTAGTCCTTCAACCTGTAAAATTCGAACACTATTCAAAATCTTTCAAACAAACTTTTCAAACACTAGAATGATGCCGATTCCTGATCCACGATATAAACTTGGGATCTCCGGCGTAGTCCTTAGACTTCTATGGGAAACAAACTTCCATCCAAGTCTTTTCAGACTTGATGGCTTTCAACTCTTGCGCAATGGGGTTGTATGTTGCCTTTTTAGTCGCATAAAAATCTTTAACCCCCTTTGCTTTCCCATTCAACATTTTCCTAAAAAATTTCTTTTCACTTCCAGTAAATGTTTTCTCGACATCAAATTCTTTTTTCTCAGTGTAAAACTGTTTTGAAATATCTACTTTTCCAATTTTCTGTTTAACTTCTTCAAATTTCAGTGATGGAAAATCATCATCATTCACTGAAATTTTCTCCTCAACCTGTGGCTTTTCTGGCTTTGTGGAACCAGATTCATCGCCGACATTTTCATCATTCTTTTTAACAACCCACACTTGGTTGTCTTTTTTTTCTTTTGTAAAAACTCATCTTCGAACACTCACCAACCTCATATTTTGAATTTTCAAAAATTTTAAGTCTATTGATTGGTGGTTCAACATCAACAACTTTGTCTTTTAATTTCTGAGAAACTCCCTGTTTTGTTTTTGCATTTGTCAAACAGTTCCATGCAATGTGACCAGCTTCATTGCACTTGTAACAGGTTCGAGTCTCTCTTTGATAAAACACTTCAGCAAGAAACTCTTGATTTGACTGTCTCCAGAATGGTTTCTTCTGTTCATCTTCTGAGCTTCCACCTGACACAAATTCTGTTTTTGTTTTAGAATTTTTATCATTTTTATAGTTTTCTGGTGGAACAAAGCCTAATCCTTTCTTTTTGTAGCTACGATTTTGGTTAGGTTTCTTTTGAAAACCAGAACCAGAATTGTAACCCTTTTTCTTGTTTAGACGTTGTTGAACTCTTGAAGTGTACTTTTTAGGTTTTTCAGTAAGATTTAAATCTTTTATTTCAGAAATATTGATTTCTGTCATTTTGAAAACCTTTTTGATCATGTCAAAGCGAACACTTCTTATTGGAAATTCGTTGTCATAGTATAATTTGTCCGAATCATTTAAAGTGTATACAACTTCAAATGTTTCATCATCCAAATTTGCTTTCGATAATAAAATTTCTTTACTGTAAGACCGTTTAACTGACGAATTTTGACTGTTGACAGACGAATTTGACCCTCCAGACTCAGATTTTGACTCGGACTCCTCATCAGTATCCAACACCTGATCGACCACCTTTTTAATTAATTCAGACTCATGATCGGTATCGAACGAGGTAAACGTGACATCAATGTTATCTGGTAAAACGTCAGTTGTGTCGGTTTTTAGCTTTATATTGACTATTTTCTCAAGTTGCTCCTCGTTTGGTTTTCTAGGAGAATACCCTTCCCAAATTGGAGGCGGACACTTGTTATAGCTAACAGTCGGTTTCTTACCACAATCTTTCTTCTTCTTTGGCTTCACGTCTTGAAAAGCTTCCATTCCTGCAATGGTTGGGTAAATACGATCAATGAGATAATCAGAACTAGAATAACTTTGTAACAAACGTCTAATTCTCTCATTCTCGATCTTTTCTGTCTCCAACTCTTGCTTCCACTTAGCACTTTTCTTCGATGTAAAAGTTGATAGCTTTCTGCTTTGTCATCATGACTGCATTCATCATCGTTAGTGCTTGTTCTCTCTCTGAGTTTGTCTTTTGGAGACCAGTTACTATTTTGTTCAAGACATCATATGATTCTTTTACATAGTTGAGATTGAACAGTAACTGCTCCTTCTTCTTCTCATACTCAGCAATAATGTCATCTTTTGCTGCACATTCCTTGCAAGCTTCCAAACACTTTGTGCAACGCTTGACAACTTCAACAATCTTCTCAATCTCGATTGTTTTCACAACTTCAATCACCTTTTCTTCTTCTTTCACCTTTTCAGCTTCAATTACTTTCTCAACATCAGTAATCTTCTCAGCAACACTTTCAACATTTTGAACATCATCTTCAGATTTCTTTTGTTGTTCTTTAGCAGTTCTTTTCTCCTTCAGTTTCTCCAAGCGATCTGCAAAACAGAAATGAAAACTTTCAGGAGAAAGATGAGATTTTGCAATATTGATATGTTTTTCTTCCTCATCATCACTGCTACTATCAACTGGAGACTGATCAAACTGTACAGATTTTTCTGAATCAGCATCTGATAAACAAGAATCTGACGGTGTTTGATCAAATACAACTTCTTTTTCTGAATTAACAACATTTTGTTCACTCTCATATGAAATCTGTGACTTTTCATCAGAACTTTCTGAGCTTTCATCAGAAGTAACAGTCTTTTCATCCTCACTCTTCACATTCACTCCAATAGACTTCATCCAGGTAGCAAACATGTCTGGCTCTCTGACAATCTTGGCAATGAAGGCTTTATACTCTCCTTTTTCATCAACGAACATATCCCAGCTGAATCATTCAGGCAGTTTTTCATCATCTTGATCAACTATACACGCTTTGCTATCAGGAGATATGTAGTTGCTCCAGTTGAAGTTTAGCAAACACGCTCTCTTAGAATCTTCAATCTTTCTACCATGAGCCGTCTGTGAATCTTGTGATTGACCAACCTGCTGATAAATGGCTTTCCGGTAGTAATCATCTTTACCAAATGGATTCTGAGCACCGCTAGCTTCTCTATTCTTGCATTCCCGTTTGAAATGGCCTTTCTCCCTGCATCGAAAATAAGCAACTTTAGATTTATCAAAACCTAAAGTAGATACATGAGCATCAAGAAAGTCATTTCTCCCGGTGATTGTTTTGAACTTTTCAGCACGTCGAAGAACAGTTGCAAGACACCATTTGATATCCATTAATTCCATCTCTTCGGCGTCTATTTGGTCGTAATCCTCTTTGGTGAGCATGGGATTTCCGATCCGACCAGCTACTAGACCCTCATAAGATAACAATACAGAACCAAATAGAGCCATGTGGTCTTTAGCAGTGTCTTCTGAAAAGCTTTGGCCTTCTGGAAGATTTAGCGCGATGTTACACTGAATCACATATCCATTTCCCGTTTTTGTGCTTTGTGACTGAAAACTTGAATTTGACTCTTTAGGATTAACACTTGGAAATGACGAGAATCCACTGCTGCTTTTGCTAGAACCCTGACCAGCCAGCCTTTTCTGATGAATCCCCAGCACTGAACGCAGTTTGAATTTTCGGACTTCTCTCAGCTTCAAGAACGGGAATACTACCTTTATAGTAAATCTTCACATCCTGTTGACCACTCGGACTATTCATCCTCGCGATCTTTTGTTGTTCCAAATCCTGACTCTCGATCTTTTCGATAAACTGAGAAATCGTTAACCCATCATAAACACCCGTGTTTTTCAGAATCATCAGATATGTTCCCCACTCCTTCTGTGGTAACGCATCAGCAAGTTTATCTACCCACTCTTCACGATCTTTAGTAATACTCAACATCGACATTGATCGTAAAAGGTGACAGTAACGTTCAATCAGCTTCTTTGTATCCTCTCCCGATAAGCTACTGAACATATCAAACTCTTTCTTTAGTAGTGCCTATTTGCTCTTTATCATATTCTCGCTACCCTCGAATTTGACTTTAAGTGCATCCCAAATTGACTTTGCAGTTTTGTCATGCTGTAGCAGAATGAATATATCCTCTTTGATTGCTTGTTGCAGTAGACTGATCATCATTTTCTCCGCTTTGTACATAACCCTTTCCTGATCCGTGAACTCAGATAACTCTTTAAGAACTTCTAAATATGTTCGAGGCAACACATATTTCTTCAAGATGCATTCCCATGATCTAAGATGGTTCGCCTGGACCCAGTTCTCGAATCGATCTTTCCACCCGTAATATTCTTCAATACTCATTAATTTCGGGGGCTTTTGGGTGGTTCCCGTCTCGTTCTCTAAGTTCATGGCCTGAGCAATTGCAGCTGGAGTAGACGGTGTTGCAAACGCATTGTAAAATTCGGTATCCATAATGACTTAGCACGTTTTCCAAGATAGTTGACAAATAAGCGAAACCAGGATGTTCAGAAAAGCGGATCTGCTGATGACCAAATAAGCGGATCTACTGATGATCAAATAAGCGAACCTGCTAAACTTTGTCACTAAAAGCGGACCAGGTTGACCAGATAAGCGGAACTACTGATAAAATGTATTTGGAGCGGACCTATCAAATTAAGTGACACTGGAGCGGACTTGATTGCTCTTTGGAGCGAATCTTTATGCAATTTGGAGCGGACCTGATGCAGTTTGGAGCGGACCTACTCAAAATTTGTCCAAATAAGCGAACTTGAATGGTCAAATAAGCGGACTTGAATGATTTTTGGAGCGGATCTACTCAAAATATGTCCAAATAAGCGAACTTGAATAGTCAAATAAGCGGACTTGAATGATCTTTGGAGCGGATCTACTATTTGTTCGAAAAAGCGGAACCTATTCGAAGACTAATTTGACCGATTTTTAGTCCAAATTTCAGTGTCAAATTTTCAAGGGTTTAACTATGATCAATTACCTACAACCTGTGAAATTTTTGTCACACCCCGACCACGTAAAACAACAAAACGTGGCGGAAACGTCGGGAAGTGTTGTAACAGAATCATTGTTTCACAACCATGGATTAAACAAATTTCGTTTTATTGAATTAAATGAGTTACAATGTCTTAACAATAAAGAAACATAACAAAAATTAACTAGTCTTGCATCTTTTAATGTCACTAAGGTCTCGTCCAATCCTATGTGAGCATGCATCAATATCTTCATCAAATATCATCAACTATTGTACCTGAAACACTTGAGAAAATACGTCAGCATAAAAATGCCGGCGAGTGCATAGGTTTTATGAAAAATAGGATCCATGACTTAGGTTTAAGAAAATGTTTAACCAAAAACTTGTCATGAATCCAGTTTAAGTGTTTGCTTTTATAAAACGTTTGAAAATCGATGATAGATATGTATAGTTAAAAGAATGATGTAAGGTTAAATGAATAACCAAGTAAAAATGAGTTTGTATAAAACAAACTGTTTTGTAAAACAATGTCTTGTGAAAAATATGTTATTTGTGTAAAAATGTATAAATCCAAATGAATGATTTAAATAACGCTACGCCATGTAATATAATACAAGCACTTATATATAGGAAGTACCAGCGGCGTATCCACCATGCTTGTATCACATTACACACGTCTCGTTACTCAAATCACTTACCCACATAAACCACCAATGTAAATTGCCCATGTCTAAACCGTTATCAAATGTCAATCAAGTATTGTGTAAACAAAATGTCATGTATGGCAAGTGAAATATGTAACAACCAAACCATAGGTAAGAATGCACAAACAATGTACTAAGTATGCGACGGATGGACATACATAGCATGATACCAAGTATAAGATGTCTTGTAAAACGATGTACTAAGTATGATGAACATACATAGCATGAAATGTTATGTAAAACGATGTACTAAGTATGCACACAATGGGCATACATAGCATGTGATGTAAAATGTACTAAGTATGATGAACATACATAGCATGAAATGTTATGTAAAACGATGCACTAAGTATGCACACAATGGGCATACATAGCAAAAACATAATGAAATCATGTACTAATAGTGTACTAATGAACATAGCAAGTATATGATATAAAAGCATGAAATCATGAAAGTAACAAGTAGGCACATGTGTTTCACCCCAAAATGTTTGAAAACAGTAAAAGAGGGGTCTATGTACTCACTTGAGGGTGCTTAGAAGTCTTAGGATAACCACCAAGCAAAGCTAGAAGATCACGGAATCAAACGGCACAGAAGGTCCCCGCAAGATTCGAACCCGATTCACTCTCAGGTAGGAAGCATATGCTTCCACTTAGAGAGTGTAGAATCAGATTCAAATGTCAGGAAGAATGAAATGGGTGAGGGGTATTTATAGATTTCCTTGAACCGTTAAGATCGTTCGTCGAAAAACGTGATTTGATTTAGACCTTACATGTGGGCACATGGTTTTCAAAAACCATGGGAGCCCCTAATTTAGACTATGTTCATTGAATACCATCCCATGGTTTTGCAAAACCATGGGTGAAACCATTAACACTTCAAAATGGACCAGGTTCATTGAATCTGCCAGAAATTTCAAAAATGGTCCCTACACTTGTAAAACTTGATTTTTTTTTGGCACTTTTAAACCCCTTTAACCTCATTTCAAGGCTCTAAAATGATATTAAAGTATAGGGAACTTAAAATATGCTCAAAGACATCATGGATGTCGGTTCGTTTGGTCGTACGGTTGCGTTATTCGCTTAATTATGACGGGAGTCGTAATGAACGCAAAAACGATCCAAATTAAGCGACGAATGGAATTTATCATACCGAACACTAAAATAAAATATTTTAATGCTTACATAAATTTGTTTGGAAGTCCGGAAGTATTCAGAACGTAAAATATGCGCGAAAATGCAAACTTATGCACTTTTTGACGCTTTTAGTCCCTGAATGAGCATAAAGTTTATTTTTGCGCACCAAACACCTCAAAGCCTATTTCTAAGCTATGTAAAGAATATTTAGGGCATAGTTAACTTATGATCAAGTTCCGGAAGGTCTGTTACAGTACAAATTGACATACTTTCGCAGTTTGTCGAATTTATTCCCTGTAAGCGAATAAACTTGATTTCGGCATACCAAACCATCCAAAACTTATTTCTAAGTTATGTAATGGTTATTTAAGGTATGTTAAGCCTATTTCACTGTTCCGGAGTGTTTGTTGCATTAAACTGGTTATATTTACGCATCAGATCGCGTATAACCTTCCAGAAAGCGATTTAAAGCCCGAAATCGAACAAGAATTGATACGTGCAAAAGATACACATATTTATACTGATCCCAAGTATGAAATACAATATTTCATTGGCTTGGTATTTGTTTGATGGTTGAAGTGACACAGGTGTCACAGTCTCCCCTACTTTAGGAAATTTCGTCCCGAAATTTATTCGTAGGAGTCTGTCCGTGACTTTGTGTCAAATAACCACCAGAGATATGCAAGGGATAATCCTATCATTTCCATCACGGACATTCTTCAGAAACGAAAATGAATGGACGGAGTCATTTTCAACAGATGCTTCCTTAGAAACAGAAATGAAAGGATAATCAAACGGATATTCATTTCCTTAACGGATATTCATCAGAAACGAAAATGAACAAACGGAGTCATTTCCAACGGTTGCTTCCTCAGAAACGGAATTAGTCTATTTTATGTTTTAATTGTATTATGTGGAGTAAGTGTTGTCAAAGTCAAAGTCAAAGTCTAAGTTAACCTTGACTTTCTTTGACTGTAATTAGTCAATTTTATGTTTTAATTGTATTATGTGGAGTAAGTGTTGTTATCAGAAAGAATCGAAGTGATCGAATGTCTAATCAATGCGACCGATTTACGACTGTGAATAGTAGGAAGTAACAATGCGATAAAGTTAATTAATCAATAATCAAGTTAATCGACTCATCAATCGAACTCGAGACTCGAATTACGCGAATTTTGGTGTGGTTATACGTGTGTGTGTGCCTTATGTGTTACTTGTGCGTGTTTACTTGATGTTTTGTGTGGTATTCAATCGAATCAATCGAAACTCGAATCGAAACTCGAAAAGCAATCAAACTCAATCGAAACCGACATCGAAACGTGGCTTATAGATGATTGTATGTTAGATATAGTAGTTGGGACTGAAAGTAATTTGACTAGGAACTCTACCGTATTCGTATCATCGTCCATCGAGATCGAAATATCGAAAAACGTCGTGAAACACTCAAAAAGGGTTGCTGATCGAACAGGAAGCATCCTGATCGAACAGGCCAGCCGATCGAACAGGCTGTTCGATAGAGCAGGCCATTCGATCGGAGATCCTGGCCGATCGGTTGACACTTTCCTCTTTGGGAGGCCTATAAATAGCCCTGTCATTGTCACTCTTTCTATATTTTGGAAAGCTCTTACCGAACCAGCCTTGTTCTTCACCTTTTCTCAGATTTCTCTCAACTCCGGTAAGTTTTCACTCTAATTCTTGTACTTTTTTATCATTACATGATTCTACACATTTCTATCTTTTAAAACTTGATTTCTAACCGTGAAATCACCAAGATCTAAGTGTTCTTGGATGATGTCATCATGGTGTTCTTGAAGAACATCATACCTTGGCCTCATTCAACCATGAATAGCTTATATCTAACCGATTTCCACATAAACAAACTAAGATTTGCAAGAATCTTAACATTTTTAGGTAAAACATCAAACTACCGTCCCGAACTATTCACCGGCCGGACTTGGGTGATTCCTGTCCGAACCGGTGCAGCAAGTAAGAACCCATGTTTTATGGTTTAACTCACCGTCAAAATACCTCAAAATCATATCAAAACAACCAAAACAGCCAAGTGGTAGACAAGAGGCCGACCAGGTCAGAATTGCTGGCCGAACGGCTAGGCTGTTCGAACGAACAACCCAGTCGATCGAACATACCAGCCGATCGACCGGGCCAGCCGATCGGCTAGCACAAGGTTCCACAATTTTCAAACTTCAAGTGATGTTCGATCGAATATGCTACTCGATTGGTAAACATTACTCTTAGAATCATGAGATACTATGCTTCAACACTTAATCGATTTTACAACTCGTTCGTAGTATGGAGTGCCACCCGATCGAACCTGCTGTTCGATCGAGTGACATTCAGCTGAGGACTACTTCTGTCACACCCCCAAAATCCACCTGCGGAGTATCACCGCTTGGGAGCGTGACTGACCAGGATCAAGCCACCAATCATATTGAACATGCAATTTATATCAAGTAAAATAAAAGTAAACCATCCATTCAACACGAAAGGTGTTCAAACAAAACCATAGTTTCAAAATGTAGCGGAAGCATAGTAAATAATCCAGTAGTAGTTAACAATTTTAAGTGTCATAATAGTTCAACAGAAAAGCCACGATCCTTGTCCACAACGACCCGCTTCTCCAGTGCAAGCTCCCAGTACCTAACGATCTGCAAGGCATGTAACAGAATGATCAACAAACTAGTTGAGCGAGTTCACAGAAAGTAAATGCGTAATAGTAAGTTCGTTTGTAACAGGTGGCTCTACTGAGCCGTTTGTATGTTCTATTGGTGGTGGTGTTCCACGTTATTGGTGGTGGTGTTCCACGTTATTGGTGGTGGTGTTCCACGTTATTGGTGGTGGTGTTCCACGTTATTGGTGGTGGTGTTCCACGTTGTATAACCACTAGACTACTCGTAACTATAGGTATCCTTCACAACCGAGGATAGTGATCAGTATAAGTATCCTTCACATCCGAGGATAGTGATCAGTATAAGTATCCTTCACATCCGAGGATAGTAATGTGGTAGTCTAGTCATAGTGTCAATAGTGTATCTAATCAACCTTTCAATCCCATTCCCAACACCCCGGGAATCCCATGCCTTGGTAAGAGTGTGAACTCACCTTGGTTTGCTCGGTATGCTAGGTTATGCACTCACAAGAATTTAATCACGTCCTATTGTATGCACGTATAACAAATCAGTTCATGTTCGCAATGGTACGCATGCAATTTAATGTTCACATAGCAGTCAGTTTGCATGTCGGCACAACACGTATTATTGCACGTATACAAATGTTAACGTTCATCAAGCATGGCATGCCAAATAAATCAAGCATATAATTCCATCTTTCAAAGTAGGTTCATAAATCCCTAGTATCTTTCGAATCCAACTATTATCTTTCGGCAACAGTTATCACAATTATCCTTCGGACCGAATGTTATGTTTCGGACCAATGTCATCTTTCGGTCAAAGCTATCTTTCGGTCCAAACTATCTTTCGGTCAAAGTTATGGTTCGGTCCAAACTATCTTTCGGTCAAAGTTACTATGGTTCGAAGGATAGGCATCTTTCGGTTCACAGCAAACATGTTTCGGATAACAAGTATCTTTCGGCATATTGGTTATCCTTCGATAAATAACAGTTACATTTTATTCAAGTTTTCCAAGTTTATCCGATTATCAATTAACACAACTTTCAAGTAATCGGTTACCTAAAATCGATCAAACAATGAGTTTCATATTAAAACCTTATGAACCCTAAATTTAACCGTATGAATAATAATAATACTCAATCATGTGTGTTCCGATTTCATGAACGATAACAATTTCGGATTGCATAAAATCACATCCGATCCATAATCACATCCGATTCACCAAACAGTATCATTAAACATAGTTCACAACAGATCCGATTAGCATACAAATCCGATTAACATCTATATACAATCATTATACATAACCGGTTAACATACAAACAACATATTGCAATACCAACATACATATCCGGTTATCACAGCCAATCCACAAGACATCATCATTGAACATCATCAAAACAGATCCGATTAACATGCTAACAATATATTGCAAGACAATTTATTAATCATGAAATCAAAGCATCATAAACAACATCTCACACTAACCGGAAATCTGGATTACAGAATGAAATCCTTCGAACAGAGAGTAGGTCTGCTATATGCCGTCACACACACACAATGGAAACTAGGGTTTTTGGAAGTAACTGCCGGTTTGCATGAATTCACGTTTATAAACGTATCACAGGAATGGGCCAAGCCCATTAGAAAGGCTGGGCCGAAGGATGTCGAAGGATAGGGTCCTTGGTCGAAGGATATGTTTCGAGATCCTTCGAGTCGAAAGTTGATCCTTCGAATCGAAGGATATGTTTCGACATCTTTCGAAATGTATGTCATGTTTCGTGATCTAGACTAAGTGTTTTAATAATAAATCTAATATTATTTTCTACCACAGCAAATAATCACATATAGGCAAAATGACAATACGTTTCATTAAAACACAACGCGTACAATTTCAAGTCCACAATCCAACCAACTAAACAGTCAAAGTCAACGCGTATTAAATGCGAAAGTGAAAGTCAGAAACTCGAGTTGTCACATTATCCCCAACTTAAAAGAAATTTCGTCCCGAAATTTGGTACGCACTCACTGAGGAAGCTAGGTAGGTTACATCGTTCACTGGTTTTCCTGGGGTGTCACATCATCCCCCCGTTGATTTGGAATTTCGTCCCGAAATTCAGTAGTAGTAGCTTCAGCCTCAGAAGTGGATGCATTGGTTTCGAATAACTGGGGATACTTTTCTTTCATCTGATCTTCGCGTTCCCAGGTATACTCTGGACCACGCTGGGAGTTCCAACGAACTCGAACAAGAGGGATTCTCTTGTGTTTGAGGACCTTAACATCCCGGTCCGTGATTTCAACAGGTTCCTCGACGAACTGCAACCGCTCGTCGATAGTGAGTTCCTTAAAAGGAACTATAAGGGTCTCATCTGATAGGCATTTCTTCAGGTTCGACACGTGAAATACATTGTGAACTGCACCGAGTTCAGCTGGTAGTTTTAATCTGTAGGCTACTTTGCCAATCTTTTCTAAGATTTCGAATGGTCCGACGTACCGCGGATTCAGTTTGCCTCTTTTACCAAATCGAACCACACCCTTCCAGGGTGAAACTTTCAATAAAACCCGGTCCCCGACCTCAAATTCCAATGGCTTTCTACGCTTGTCCGCGTAGGCTTTCTGACGGTCGCGTGCTGCCGCCATGCGTTGTCGTATCTGCGCAATCTTTTCTGTGGCGTCCACTACAATCTCTGGACCCGTAATTTGACTATCCCCCACCTCTGCCAAACAGAGAGGTGACCGGCATTTACGTCCGTACAATGCCTCAAATGGAGCGGCTTGAATGCTGGTATGGTAACTGTTATTGTACGAGAACTCCACCAAAGGGAGGTGTTTTTCCCAGCCGTTGCCGAAGTCTATAACGCATGCCCGAAGCATGTCTTCAAGAGTTTGGATAGTTCGCTCAGACTGCCCATCCGTCTGAGGATGATATGCTGTGCTCATGTCTAATCGTGAGCCGAAGGATTGTGCATCGCTTGCCAAAGCTCCGACGTGAATCGTGCATCGCGATCCGAAATAATAGAAGTGGGCACTCCGTGCCTCGAAACAACTTCTTTCAAGTAGATGTCTGCTAGTGTAGAAAACTTATCCGTTTCTTTGATAGCCAAGAAGTGAGCAGACTTTGTGAGTCGATCAACGATTACCCAAATAGTGTCATTCCCACGCTGGGATCTAGGTAAGCCTGTAACAAAATCCATGGAAATTTCTTCCCATTTCCACTGTGGTATCTTAGGCTGCTGAAGTAGACCAGCTGGTTTCTGATATTCAACCTTGACTCTCGCACAGGTTAAGCATTTTCCAACATACGTAGCGATGTGAGCCTTCATACTAGGCCACCAATAAGTAGTGCTGATGTCGTGGTACATTTTATCCGACCCTGGATGTACCGAATAGCGAGACTTGTGAGCTTCATCCATTACAAGTTCGCGTAAACCGCCATAAAGTGGGACCCAAATACGCCCCGTTACATAGTAGGCGCCGTCTTCCTTTTGTTCCATGCGTTGCCTTGAGCCGCGTAAGGCTTCAGCTTTGACGTTTTCGGGTTTCAGTGCTTCTAACTGAGCAGCTCGTATCTGTGCAGGAAGACTGGACTGAATAGTAAGCTGTAGCGCTCGCACGCGCTTAGGTAGAGTGTCTTTCCGACTAAGGGCATCAGCCACAACATTGGCCTTGCCTGGATGATACTTGATGGCGCATTCATAGTCGTTTAAAAGTTCAACCCATCTTCGTTGACGCATATTCAAATCCTTTTGCTTAAGAATATGCTCGAGACTCCTGTGATCGGTGTAAATCGTGCACTTGGTACCGTACAGGTAGTGTCGCCATATCTTAAGCGCGAAAACAACAGCTCCAAGCTCTAGATCATGCGTCGTATAATTCCGTTCATGAACCTTGAGTTGCCGAGAAGCGTAGGCTATAACTTTATCCCGCTGCATCAACACACATCCAAGACCCTGGATGGATGCATCACAGTATACCACGAAGTCATCTGTGCCCTCTGGCAATGAAAGAATAGGTGCGCTGCAAAGCCTATCCTTTAAGTACTGAAAAGCGGTCTCTTGCGTATTACCCCATCTGTAAACGACACCTTTCTGTGTTAGCATAGTAAGTGGTTGCGCGATCTTTGAGAAGTCTTTAATAAATCGCCTGTAGTAACCCGCCAAACCCAAGAATTGGCGTATTTCTGTCGGTGTACGTGGTGCTGGCCAGTTTCTGATCGAATCAACCTTGGATGGATCGACATGAATCCCATCCCTGTTTACCACATGGCCTAAGAAGTGGACTTCACGAAGCCAGAAGTCGCATTTTGAAAACTTTGCGTACAGTTGCTCCTTTCGAAGAAGTTCCAAGATAAGGCGTAAGTGCTGCTCGTGCTCCTCCTGACTCTTGGAGTAAATCAAAATGTCGTCGATGAAAACAATGACGAACTTGTCGAGATAGGGTTTGCACACCCTGTTCATAAGATCCATAAAGACTGCAGGCGCGTTCGTAAGCCCGAAAGGCATGACGAGAAACTCGTAATGACCATAGCGAGTTCTGAAAGCGGTTTTGGAGACGTCCTCATCCCGGACTCTCAGCTGATGATACCCTGACCTTAAATCAATCTTGGAATAGTAACACGACCCTTGCAACTGGTCGAATAGGTCATCTATGCGCGGAAGAGGATAACGGTTCTTCACTGTGACCTTGTTCAGCTCGCGATAATCGATGCACATTCTGAAAGTGCCATCCTTCTTTTTCACAAATAACACTGGAGCTCCCCAAGGCGAAGAGCTTGGACGAATAAAGCCCTTTTCCAAGAGCTCTTGTAACTGCTTCGACAGTTCTTCCAGTTCGGTTGGAGCCAAACGATACGGTGCGCGGGCTATTGGTGCTGCTCCAGGAGCTAACTCAATCTGAAACTCGACTTGACGATGAGGAGGTAAACCAGGTAAATCTTCAGGAAACACTTGAGGAAAATCACGCACAACTGGTATATCCTCCAGCTTCTTTTCCTTTGCTGATGAGTCAGTGACAAGTGCCAGAATGGCAGTATGCCCCTTTCGTAAACATTTCTGCGCCTTTAAGTAAGAGATGATGCCAACCACAGCACCACTCTTGTCACCTTGTACTTCGAGAGGTTCCTGACTGGAGCGAGGAATACGAATAACTTTTTCTTTGCATAAGATCTCCGCATGATGTTGGGATAGCCAATCCATACCGATG
Source organism: Helianthus annuus (assembly GCF_002127325.2). Taxonomy (NCBI): domain Eukaryota; kingdom Viridiplantae; phylum Streptophyta; class Magnoliopsida; order Asterales; family Asteraceae; genus Helianthus; species Helianthus annuus. The sequence goes on from NC_035434.2 coordinate 6,595,036, forward strand.
ACGACGTCGAAACTACCCAAAACTATGGGTATGAGATCAATCGAGAAAGTCTGACCCGCTAGAACAATACTACAACCCTTGACTACCTGTGCGGCTTCTACACTTTTACCATTGGCTAGTTCTACGACGTGTTTGGTGTCTAGGGGTGTTGGTGTACGTTTTAATAATTTACTCATTTTCAATGACATATAGCTTGTATCAGCACCCGAATCAAATAAGACAGTAACATAAATATCGTCGAGAAGAAACTTACCCATAACCACATTGGGATCATTCACTGCATCTCCTCGACCCAACACAAAAGTACGACCACGAGCTTCATTGCCGTTGTTGTTGTTGTTTCCCCCGTTGTTGTTGTTACCATTACCCTGATTGTTGTTATGATTGTTGTTGTTCTGGTTCCTGTTCAACTGAGGGCAATGCCTTTTGAAGTGACCCTCTGCACCGCAATTATAGCACCCCTTGTTGCCCTGTTGCTGATTCTGCTGTGCTGGTAGCTGCTGCTGGTTCTGGTTCGCAGGTCGAGCGCTTCTACAATCTTTGGCCTCATGACCCATCTTGAGGCATCTTTGACAACGAACCTTATTACACTGGCCACTGTGATGTTTGTTGCAGGTGTTACACTTTGGAAGGTTTCCTCGATACCCTCCCTGTCTGTGGCTGCCTGAGGAGTGCTGACTTGGACTCTGGTAACTGTCTGTCTTTCGCTGCTGAGCTTGTGACTGTACTGAAGCTGACCCCTTGCTAGAATCCCCATCCCATTTTCTCTTACTTTCACTGGGTGTAGCAAGTGTAGTAGAAGCAGTAGCGGTAGCAGTAGCACTGATACGCTTTGGCAGTTTGTTCTGATCCACTGCCTGATCGGTGATGCGATGAGCGAGACGCTGGATTTCCTGGATGTTGTTGAGATTAGCCGAGGTAACGTGGCTCTGTATTTCGGGTGCCAAACCTTTGAGGTACAACTCAATACGCTTGTATGGAGGGTCCACCATAGTTGGACATAACACAGCCAACTCATTCGATCTCTTGGTGTAAGCTTCAATTTCCGAACCAACCATCTTCAAGTTATACAACTCGTCCTCCAACTTGTGAATGTCTTCTCTAGTGCAGTATTCCCTCTTGATCAGTTCTTTGAATTCATTCCAGGGTGTGGCGTTAGCAGCTGCCAACCCTAAGATCTGCACTTGTGCGTTCCACCAAGTGAGCGCAATCCCTTCAAGTGTGCCAGTGGCGAACTTCACCCTGCGAGCCTCAGGGCATTCACACATTTCGAAAACCGACTCGAGCTTTTCAAACCAGTGGAGGAGTCCAACTGCCCCCTCCGTGCCACTGAACGAGCTAGGACGACAGTCCATGAAATTCTTGAAGGTGCACCCAGGTTGTTGCTGAGCGGGTTGACCTATTGTGTACGAATAGGGCAAAGTTAAGTACGAGAATTAATGTAGGATCTAAAGATCCTTGTGACAACTCGAACTTTAGGCTTGCTTGATGTAACGTTTGTGCACGATATGTGATTTTATAAACCCGAATGATTAATTGATTTCATGATATATGTTATGTTATATGCATTATGTGTGTATGTATGTCGTATGTATGTGAACCGGCCACACAAAGCCCTTGGGGCCACTCCTTGTTCTCGGGTCCATTAGACAACCGAGTGGGCTCGGCCCACTCCCCATTCGCAACACAAAACCGGAACAAGGGGCTTGTTTCACCACTTTTGCAAATCACAAACACACACACACAAACCCTAGAAGCTTTGCTCTCTCTCGGCTTGCTTGGAACCCGACGGCACACACACACACACTTTGAAGCTTGTGAAACGAATCGATCCTCTACCTTCAATCCAACCGGTTAGTGCTTGATAATTAGATTGCTTGTTAAATGGTTATCGTATGGTTTTGTATGTTGGTGTTGCTTAACCGAGAATTCTTGTTGATGTATTGATTGGGATGATAATTGATTTAGTTTTGTTAATCGACTCATGTATGCTAAACATGATCACAATAATTGACGTTTTGGATATAAGCACCGAGTAGTTAGTAATCGGCTGTTAGACATTGTTTGATCGGGTAGAGTTGGTAATCGGGATCCATGTTAGAATGTATGTATTGTTATGAATGTTACTATTGTTCATATGCATGATTACTAATTGAATTGCCGGTTTGATGTTCTTGAATTGTTATGGATATGCATGAAATCTGAATTAACTGTTGATGAATTTCTGTGATTGATCTGATTTCGAAACTGCCTTAGATGTTTGCTAGAATCACGGATAAGTCAATGCAGGAATTATGGAAATCAGTTACATACGCGGTTTCGACACCTGGTTGCGAGTCGGGACCATAGTTGCGAGTCAGAATCCCACTCGTAACCAAGCCAGCACAAGTCGAGACTACGGTTGCGAGTCCCGTTGCGACTCGTAACCAGCACATGATCAGTCGTAACCAGGCCATGATGAACCGAGATCACCGTTGCGACTCGCAACCAGCTGTTGCGACTCGTAATCTCCGGTTGCGACTCGAGATCTCCGTTGCGACTCGAGACCATCGTTTACACGCACACTGTTGGGCCTTCACTGTCACGGGCCCAATCTATTGAGCCCAACGATTTGAACTGTGGACTGTTTATTATTGGACTTGTTTGTGCTTGCTATTTGGGCCGATTGAGAATCTGGACTGTTTTGTTATTGGGCTGCTTATGTCATTGGGCCGGGTATGGTTGGACTTAGACAATTGGATCCTCACATGCTATGTCTTATCTGCTTACGTGCGTATATGCTTGCCATGACTATACGTGATTACTATATACGTGCTATACAAACCTGACTCGTATAATAACCATGATAGGACGTGAGTGACCATTTACTTGCTACTTATATTCTTTGTGTATCTGCCGAGCAAACCAAGGTGAGTTCACACAGCCAAGGCATGGGATTCCCGGGTTGGGAATTGGGTTGGATTTGTTACTGTAAAATGAGTTACTCGTACTTACGCATATACCAGACTATAGACCATCGTCCTCAGGTTAGTCAGGACACGTTACGTAAAGCCTACGTAACCCAGTATGCTTGCCATATGTCTCCCGGGTCGGGAAGGACACGTTACGTAAAGCCTACGTAACCCAATACCATTCACTGGCTTCCAGGTCGGAAGGCCACGCTGCGTAAAGCCTACGTAGCCCCCACGCGTACCACTGTCCTCGGGGAAGGGCACGTCACGTAAAGCCTACGTGACCCTGTACGTATTCCTGTTCTCGGTAAAGAAGAACACATGGTCGGATGTTAGTCTAGTAAGTACCGTTAATGAGAAGCCCTCATTAACCAGGATGAACATGGGAAGCCCCCACCTTTATTACACACTAGTATGGGAAGCCCCCACTAGCTATACTTATGCATTACACAATGAACTTACTTTCTGTGAACTCGCTCAACTAGTTTGTTGATTATTTGCTGCATGCCTTGCAGGACCTTAGGTATACTTGGAGCTTGCACAGGGAAGAGCAGGTCGTTGTGGGCAGATGGATCGTGATGATGTTGAACTCATAACTCGTAAAACTAATTGGATCTACTTTACTATGCTTCCGCTACTTAAAACAGTGTTTGGTTTTTTGAAACATCAATCATGTCATGGTGACTTATATTAACTACTTCTATTATTAATTGCTACGGGTTGATATGATTGATGGCTTGATCCTGGTCAGTCACGCTCCCGAGCGGTGGTATTCCGCGGGTGGATTTTGGGGGTGTGACAGATTGGTATCAGAGCCATTGGTTATAGAGAACTAGGTTTTAATATGGGAAAACGTTTTTATTAAAACCGGACTATAACCAGAACAGTGCTCTCAACGATCCACAACGACGCTTCGCTCCACGTGCAAGACTCGACATCATAGGTAATAAGGTTTATGTTTATTGCCTGTATGCTAGAATTGTTTAGAACTTTGCTCGCATTACGCTTAGATACACATGCTTTGATTTCATGAGAACACCTATATGCCTACGCTTTTCTGTCATCGCCCTACTCGCGAACCATTCTTATGTATGCTACTTGTTACTATGAAGATCAATGGCCGCACGAATTAACATGACTCAAGCCCAGCTAGAGGCTCTCATTGCTGCGGCAGTTGCAGCCGCCCAAGCAGGTCAACCCGCTCAGCAGCAGCCTGGGTGCACCTTCAAGAACTTCATGGAATGTCGTCCTAGCTCGTTTAGTGGCACAGAGGGAGCAGTTGGACTCCTCCACTGGTTTGAAAAGCTCGAGTCGGTTTTCGAAATGTGCGAATGCCCTGAGGCTCGCAGGGTGAAGTTCGCCACTGGCACACTTGAAGGGATTGCGCTCACTTGGTGGAACGCACAAGTGCAGATTTTAGGGTTGGCAGCTGCTAACGCCACCCCATGGAACGACTTTAAGGAACTCATCAAGCGTGAGTATTGCACGCGGGAAGACATACACAAGCTGGAAGATGAGCTTTATAACTTGAAAATGGTTGGATCGGAAATCGAAGCGTATACCAAACGGTCCAATGAGCTGGCTGTTCTGTGTCCAACTATGGTGGACCCTCCATACAAGCGCATTGAGTTGTATCTCAAGGGATTGGCGCCAGAAATTCAGAGCCACGTGACGTCGGCTAATCTCGAAAACGTTCAGGAAATACAGCGTCTCGCTCACCGTATCACCGATCAGGCAGTGGAACAGAATAGATTGCCCAAGCGTGTTAATGCTACTGCTAATGTCACTACCTCAGTTACTCCTGCTACATCTGGTGACAATAAAAGAAAATGGGATGGGGATTCCAGCAAAGGTTCAGCATCTGTTCAGCCACAAGCTCAGCAGCAGAAGATCGATCACTATCAGAGTCCCAGTCAGCAATCCTCTAGTGGTCACAGACAGAGGAGATATCAGGGTAGTCAACCCAGGTGCCACAACTGCAACAGGCATCACCACGGCCCATGTAACAAGGGTCGCTGTCAAAGGTGTCTCAAGATGGGTCACGAGGCCAAAGATTGTAGGAGCCCTCGTCCTGCGAATCAGAATCAGCAGCCTCAGCAACCAGCTCCACAGAACCAGCAGCAGCAGCAGCAGCCACAGCGTGGAAACCGGGGATGTTTCCAGTGTGGGGCTGAAGGTCACTTCAAACGCGATTGCCCTCAGTTGAACCAGAACCGCAACAACAATAACAACCAGGGCAACGGGAACAACAATGGTGGAAACAACAACAACAACGGCAATGAAGCTCGTGGTCGTGCTTTTGTGCTAGGTCGAGGCGACGCAGTGAACGATCCCAACGTTGTCATGGGTAAGTTTCTCCTTGACAATATTTACGTTACTGTTTTATTTGATTCGGGTGCGGATACAAGCTATATGTCTGTGAAAATGTGTCAACTGCTAAAACGTGCACCAACACTTTTACCCACCAAACATGTAGTAGAGTTAGCTAACGGTAAAAGTCTAGAAGCCACGCACGTAGTTCAGGGTTGTAATCTTATCCTAGCTGGTCAAGCCTTCTCCATTGATCTCATTCCCATAGTTTTGGGTAGCTTCGACGTCGTGATTGGGATGGATTGGTTTTCCCAACACCAGGCAGAAATCTTATGCAGCGAAAAAGTTATTCGCATTCCTCGTTCTGGTCAGGAACCTCTAGAAGTTCAAGGCGACAAGAGTGGTGCAGTGGTGGGCATCATCTCTTTCTTGAAGGCTCAGAAATGCTTACGTAAGGGGCACACTGCCATTCTGGCACTAGTTTCAGATGCATCGACGAAGGAAAAGAAATTGGAGGATATTCCGATTGTACGTGATTACCCTCAGGTGTTTCCTGAAGACTTACCTGGCTTACCGCCTCATCGTCAGGTCGAATTCCAGATCGAGCTCGCTCCAGGAGCAGCACCCATAGCTCGCGCACCATATCGCCTAGCTCCATCGGAATTGGAGGAATTGTCAAAGCAATTACAAGAGCTCTTGGAAAAGGGTTTCATTCGACCAAGCTCTTCGCCTTGGGGAGCTCCAGTACTTTTCGTGAAAAAGAAGGATGGTACGTTCAGGATGTGTATAGACTACAGGGAACTGAACAAGGTGACGGTGAAGAACCGTTATCCTCTTCCACGCATAGACGACTTATTCGACCAGTTGCAAGGGTCGTGCTACTACTCGAAGATAGACTTGAGGTCTGGTTATCATCAGCTGAGAGTCCGGGATGAGGACGTCTCCAAGACTGCATTCAGAACTCGTTACGGTCACTACGAGTTTCTCGTCATGCCATTCGGGTTAACGAACGCGCCTGCGGTATTTATGGATCTTATGAACAGGGTGTGCAAACCCTATCTCGACAAGTTCGTCATTGTGTTCATCGACGACATCCTGATTTACTCCAAGAGTCAGGAGGAGCACGAGCAGCATCTTCGCCTGATTTTGGAACTCCTTCGGAAGGAACAGCTGTACGCTAAGTTTTCTAAATGCGACTTCTGGCTTCGTGAAGTCCACTTTCTAGGCCACGTGGTGAACAAGGATGGGATCCATGTCGATCCATCCAAGGTAGATTCGATCAGGAACTGGCCTGCACCGCGTACACCGACAGAAATACGCCAATTCTTGGGTCTGGCAGGTTACTACAGACGGTTTATCAGGGATTTCTCGAAGATTGCTCAGCCGCTTACGTTACTGACACAGAAGGGTGTTACCTATCGCTGGGGAGAGCCCCAGGAGACTGCTTTTCAGCACCTAAAGGATAGACTTTGCAGTGCACCTATCCTCTCATTGCCAGAGGGCACGGATGACTTTGCGGTTTATTGTGATGCATCCATTCGGGGATTGGGATGTGTGTTAATGCAGCGCGACAAGGTTATCGCTTACGCCTCTCGTCAACTCAAGGTTCACGAACGGAACTACACGACGCACGATTTAGAGCTGGGAGCTGTTGTTTTTGCGCTTAAGATATGGCGACACTACCTGTACGGTACCAGGTGCACGATTTACACCGATCACAGGAGTCTCGAGCATATTCTTAAGCAGAAGGATTTGAACATGCGTCAACGACGATGGGTCGAGTTACTTAATGACTACGAATGCGCCATCAAGTACCATCCAGGCAAAGCCAATGTTGTGGCTGATGCCCTTAGTCGAAAAGACACTTTGCCACGGCGCGTGCGAGCGCTACAGCTTACGATTCAGTCTAGCCTTCCTGCTCAGATACGAGCTGTTCAGACAGAAGCACTGAAGCCCGAAAACGTCAAGGCTGAAGCCTTACGCGGCTCACGACAACAAATGGAACAGAAGGAAGACGGCGCCTATTACGTAACGGGCCGGATTTGGGTCCCACTTTATGGCGGTTTACGCGAACTTGTTATGGATGAAGCTCACAAGTCTCGCTACTCGGTACATCCAGGGTCGGATAAAATGTACCACGACATCAGCACTACTTATTGGTGGCCTAGTATGAAGGCCCACATTGCTACGTACGTTGGAAAGTGCTTGACCTGTGCGAGAGTCAAGGTCGAATATCAGAAACCAGCTGGCCTACTTCAGCAGCCTAAGATACCTCAGTGGAAATGGGAAGAAATTTCCATGGATTTCGTTACAGGCCTACCTAGATCCCAGCGTGGGAACGATACGATATGGGTCATAGTTGATCGACTCACTAAGTCTGCACACTTCCTGCCGATTAAGGAAACGGACAAGTTCTCCACACTTGCAGACGTCTATCTTAAAGAAGTTGTCTCGAGGCACGGGGTGCCCACGTCCATCATTTCGGATCGCGACGCACGATTCACGTCAGAACTTTGGCAAGCAATGCATAAATCTTTCGGCTCACGATTAGACATGAGCACAGCATACCACCCTCAGACGGATGGGCAGTCTGAGCGTACGATCCAAACTCTCGAAGACATGCTTCGGGCATGCGTTATCGATTTCGGCAACGGCTGGGAAAAGCACCTCCCTTTGGTGGAGTTTTCTTACAATAACAGTTACCATACCAGCATTCAAGCCGCTCCATTCGAGGCATTGTACGGGCGTAAATGCCGGTCACCTCTCTGTTGGGCAGAGGTGGGAGATAGTCAGATCACGGGTCCAGAGATTGTTGTGGACGCCACAGAAAAGATTGCACAAATACGACAACGCATGGCGGCAGCACGCGACCGTCAGAAAGCCTACGCGGATAAGCGTAGAAAGCCATTGGAATTTGAGGTCGGGGACCGGGTTTTATTGAAAGTCTCACCCTGGAAGGGTGTGGTTCGTTTTGGCAAACGGGGTAAACTGAATCCGCGGTACGTCGGACCATTCGAAATTATAGAAAAGATTGGCAAGGTAGCCTACAAGTTGAACCTACCAGCTGAACTCGGGGCAGTTCACAATGTCTTTCATGTATCGAACTTAAAGAAGTGCCTATCAGATGAAAATCTTATCATTCCTTTTAAAGAACTCACTATCGACGAGCGGTTACAGTTCGTCGAGGAACCAGTTGAAATCACGGACCGGGATGTGAAGGTCCTCAAACACAAGAGAATCCCTCTTGTCCGAGTTCGTTGGAACTCCACACGTGGCCCAGAGTACACCTGGGAACGCGAAGACAGGATGACAGAAAAGTACCCCCAGTTATTCGGGAACAAGGCAACCACTACTGAGGCTGAAGCTACTACTTCTGAATTTCGGGACGAAATTCCAGATCAACGGGGGGAGGATGTGACACCCCAGGAAAACCAGTGAACAGTACAGTTTACCTAGCTTCCTCAGTGAGTGCATACCAAATTTCGGGACGAAATTTCCAATTAGTTGGGGATAATGTGACAACTCGAACTTTAGGCTTGCTTGATGTAACGTTTGTGCACGATATGTGATTTTATAAACCCGAATGATTAATTGATTTCATGATATATGTTATGTTATATGCATTATGTGTGTATGTATGTCGTATGTATGTGAACCGGCCACACAAAGCCCTTGGGGCCACTCCTTGTTCTCGGGTCCATTAGACAACCGAGTGGGCTCGGCCCACTCCCCATTCGCAACACAAAACCGGAACAAGGGGCTTGTTTCACCACTTTTGCAAATCACAAACACACACACACAAACCCTAGAAGCTTTGCTCTCTCTCGGCTTGCTTGGAACCCGACGGCACACACACACACACTTTGAAGCTTGTGAAACGAATCGATCCTCTACCTTCAATCCAACCGGTTAGTGCTTGATAATTAGATTGCTTGTTAAATGGTTATCGTATGGTTTTGTATGTTGGTGTTGCTTAACCGAGAATTCTTGTTGATGTATTGATTGGGATGATAATTGATTTAGTTTTGTTAATCGACTCATGTATGCTAAACATGATCACAATAATTGACGTTTTGGATATAAGCACCGAGTAGTTAGTAATCGGCTGTTAGACATTGTTTGATCGGGTAGAGTTGGTAATCGGGATCCATGTTAGAATGTATGTATTGTTATGAATGTTACTATTGTTCATATGCATGATTACTAATTGAATTGCCGGTTTGATGTTCTTGAATTGTTATGGATATGCATGAAATCTGAATTAACTGTTGATGAATTTCTGTGATTGATCTGATTTCGAAACTGCCTTAGATGTTTGCTAGAATCACGGATAAGTCAATGCAGGAATTATGGAAATCAGTTACATACGCGGTTTCGACACCTGGTTGCGAGTCGGGACCATAGTTGCGAGTCAGAATCCCACTCGTAACCAAGCCAGCACAAGTCGAGACTACGGTTGCGAGTCCCGTTGCGACTCGTAACCAGCACATGATCAGTCGTAACCAGGCCATGATGAACCGAGATCACCGTTGCGACTCGCAACCAGCTGTTGCGACTCGTAATCTCCGGTTGCGACTCGAGATCTCCGTTGCGACTCGAGACCATCGTTTACACGCACACTGTTGGGCCTTCACTGTCACGGGCCCAATCTATTGAGCCCAACGATTTGAACTGTGGACTGTTTATTATTGGACTTGTTTGTGCTTGCTATTTGGGCCGATTGAGAATCTGGACTGTTTTGTTATTGGGCTGCTTATGTCATTGGGCCGGGTATGGTTGGACTTAGACAATTGGATCCTCACATGCTATGTCTTATCTGCTTACGTGCGTATATGCTTGCCATGACTATACGTGATTACTATATACGTGCTATACAAACCTGACTCGTATAATAACCATGATAGGACGTGAGTGACCATTTACTTGCTACTTATATTCTTTGTGTATCTGCCGAGCAAACCAAGGTGAGTTCACACAGCCAAGGCATGGGATTCCCGGGTTGGGAATTGGGTTGGATTTGTTACTGTAAAATGAGTTACTCGTACTTACGCATATACCAGACTATAGACCATCGTCCTCAGGTTAGTCAGGACACGTTACGTAAAGCCTACGTAACCCAGTATGCTTGCCATATGTCTCCCGGGTCGGGAAGGACACGTTACGTAAAGCCTACGTAACCCAATACCATTCACTGGCTTCCAGGTCGGAAGGCCACGCTGCGTAAAGCCTACGTAGCCCCCACGCGTACCACTGTCCTCGGGGAAGGGCACGTCACGTAAAGCCTACGTGACCCTGTACGTATTCCTGTTCTCGGTAAAGAAGAACACATGGTCGGATGTTAGTCTAGTAAGTACCGTTAATGAGAAGCCCTCATTAACCAGGATGAACATGGGAAGCCCCCACCTTTATTACACACTAGTATGGGAAGCCCCCACTAGCTATACTTATGCATTACACAATGAACTTACTTTCTGTGAACTCGCTCAACTAGTTTGTTGATTATTTGCTGCATGCCTTGCAGGACCTTAGGTATACTTGGAGCTTGCACAGGGAAGAGCAGGTCGTTGTGGGCAGATGGATCGTGATGATGTTGAACTCATAACTCGTAAAACTAATTGGATCTACTTTACTATGCTTCCGCTACTTAAAACAGTGTTTGGTTTTTTGAAACATCAATCATGTCATGGTGACTTATATTAACTACTTCTATTATTAATTGCTACGGGTTGATATGATTGATGGCTTGATCCTGGTCAGTCACGCTCCCGAGCGGTGGTATTCCGCGGGTGGATTTTGGGGGTGTGACAATCCTAGTGTCTATACTGCAGGGTATACTACCTGCTTGGGCGGCTGCAACTGCCGCAGCAACGAGAGCCTCTAGCTGGGCTTGAGTCATGGTAATTCGTGCGGCCATTGATCTTCACATCAAAGGCAACATAAGTGAGAAAGGTTCGCGAATAGTGCGATGACAGAAGAGTGTAAGCACATAAGTATTCTCATGCAATAACAAGTTGTGAGCAAGGTAATGTAAGCATACTACGAGCAAAGTTCTATACAAATTCTAGCATGTAGGCAATAAACATAAACCTTATTACCTAGGAAGTTGAGTCTTGCACGTGGAGCGAAGCGTCGTTGTGGATCGTTGAGAGCACTGTTCTGGTTATAGTCTGGTTTTAATAAAAACGTTTTTCCATATTAAAACCAAGTTCCCTATAACCTGGCTCTGATACCAATCTGTCACACCCCCAAAATCCACCTGCGGAGTATCACCGCTTGGGAGCGTGACTGACCAGGATCAAGCCACCAATCATATTGAACATGCAATTTATATCAAGTAAAATAAAAGTAAACCATCCATTCAACACGAAAGGTGTTCAAACAAAACCATAGTTTCAAAATGTAGCGGAAGCATAGTAAATAATCCAGTAGTAGTTAACAATTTTAAGTGTCATAATAGTTCAACAGAAAAGCCACGATCCTTGTCCACAACGACCCGCTTCTCCAGTGCAAGCTCCCAGTACCTAACGATCTGCAAGGCATGTAACAGAATGATCAACAAACTAGTTGAGCGAGTTCACAGAAAGTAAATGCGTAATAGTAAGTTCGTTTGTAACAGGTGGCTCTACTGAGCCGTTTGTATGTTCTATTGGTGGTGGTGTTCCACGTTATTGGTGGTGGTGTTCCACGTTATTGGTGGTGGTGTTCCACGTTATTGGTGGTGGTGTTCCACGTTATTGGTGGTGGTGTTCCACGTTGTATAACCACTAGACTACTCGTAACTATAGGTATCCTTCACAACCGAGGATAGTGATCAGTATAAGTATCCTTCACATCCGAGGATAGTGATCAGTATAAGTATCCTTCACATCCGAGGATAGTAATGTGGTAGTCTAGTCATAGTGTCAATAGTGTATCTAATCAACCTTTCAATCCCATTCCCAACACCCCGGGAATCCCATGCCTTGGTAAGAGTGTGAACTCACCTTGGTTTGCTCGGTATGCTAGGTTATGCACTCACAAGAATTTAATCACGTCCTATTGTATGCACGTATAACAAATCAGTTCATGTTCGCAATGGTACGCATGCAATTTAATGTTCACATAGCAGTCAGTTTGCATGTCGGCACAACACGTATTATTGCACGTATACAAATGTTAACGTTCATCAAGCATGGCATGCCAAATAAATCAAGCATATAATTCCATCTTTCAAAGTAGGTTCATAAATCCCTAGTATCTTTCGAATCCAACTATTATCTTTCGGCAACAGTTATCACAATTATCCTTCGGACCGAATGTTATGTTTCGGACCAATGTCATCTTTCGGTCAAAGCTATCTTTCGGTCCAAACTATCTTTCGGTCAAAGTTATGGTTCGGTCCAAACTATCTTTCGGTCAAAGTTACTATGGTTCGAAGGATAGGCATCTTTCGGTTCACAGCAAACATGTTTCGGATAACAAGTATCTTTCGGCATATTGGTTATCCTTCGATAAATAACAGTTACATTTTATTCAAGTTTTCCAAGTTTATCCGATTATCAATTAACACAACTTTCAAGTAATCGGTTACCTAAAATCGATCAAACAATCAGTTTCATATTAAAACCTTATGAACCCTAAATTTAACCGTATGAATAATAATAATACTCAATCATGTGTGTTCCGATTTCATGAACGATAACAATTTCGGATTGCATAAAATCACATCCGATCCATAATCACATCCGATTCACCAAACAGTATCATTAAACATAGTTCACAACAGATCCGATTAGCATACAAATCCGATTAACATCTATATACAATCATTATACATAACCGGTTAACATACAAACAACATATTGCAATACCAACATACATATCCGGTTATCACAGCCAATCCACAAGACATCATCATTGAACATCATCAAAACAGATCCGATTAACATGCTAACAATATATTGCAAGACAATTTATTAATCATGAAATCAAAGCATCATAAACAACATCTCACACTAACCGGAAATCTGGATTACAGAATGAAATCCTTCGAACAGAGAGTAGGTCTGCTATATGCCGTCACACACACACAATGGAAACTAGGGTTTTTGGAAGTAACTGCCGGTTTGCATGAATTCACGTTTATAAACGTATCACAGGAATGGGCCAAGCCCATTAGAAAGGCTGGGCCGAAGGATGTCGAAGGATAGGGTCCTTGGTCGAAGGATATGTTTCGAGATCCTTCGAGTCGAAAGTTGATCCTTCGAATCGAAGGATATGTTTCGACATCTTTCGAAATGTATGTCATGTTTCGTGATCTAGACTAAGTGTTTTAATAATAAATCTAATATTATTTTCTACCACAGCAAATAATCACATATAGGCAAAATGACAATACGTTTCATTAAAACACAACGCGTACAATTTCAAGTCCACAATCCAACCAACTAAACAGTCAAAGTCAACGCGTATTAAATGCGAAAGTGAAAGTCAGAAACTCGAGTTGTCACAACTTCTGAGGTTCCTAACCGATCGGTTAAGCCGGCCGATCGAACAGGTCGTTCAATCGATCGACCGACCTGAAAGGTAAGAACACTTCAGTGTTCTCATATACTACAACAAAAACGTCAAAAGTTCAAACCATCATACACAGACACATCAGAGGAAGAAACAATCCACTCAGATGGTCCAGCCGATCGAGCCTACCGGCCGATCGAACAGGACTATTCAGACGGACTTTCAAGCCAAACGAACAGCCCGTTCGATTGAACCTGCTGTTCGATCGGCCAGGCTATTCGATTCATTTACCTTTGTTTGCATTTCCGCGTTGCTCATTATCATGCTATCGAACTATTCAGGCTAACCCTACTCTCAGCGCTCCCTTCAATCCATAATCAATCACTGTGAGTATACTCGAATCCCTTTTTGCTTTAGCACTTTTGGGTGTTACATACGTTACATATCAAAATCACAATCGTAGACACTATTCAAACTATTTAAACGCTAACCGATTGCATGTATTACGTGACTAAATGTATGCTTGTTGTTATGCTTACACGTGGAATGCTGTCTACCTGCCTTAGCAACGTAGTACTATAGTTTGGACTCAGCACCCGTTCACACGGGGGTTGTTAAGGACAATTACTTGCATGGATTACAGTGGTAATCATGTATTGCGAACTGTCTAGGACAGTCAACCCGCAGTCGTTGGTATCCGTAGGTCCATGTCGATAATTAACATGCATCATTTCCCTCTGTGTACGTGCTGGTTATGCATAAACTATTCGAACTCTATATGCTATTATCAAACTTGTATGCGCACCTTTACATTTTATGTATTGACTTTATTTTAACGTATGTGACAGGTGTTTAAGATGTTTGCTTGCTAGGGAAGTGAAGCTAGAATAAAGCTTTAGAGGCCCCCAACAAATAGTTGTCTGTCAGGAACAAGCAACTAGGGCATAGTTGTCTGTAGATCTTGTCAGGCTGGGTCTTTAGGAGCGTTTGAACAATATTTATGTTTTGTATTAACTTAAATCTGAGTTGTCGGAACAGAACTACTTGTTTGGATGTTATCTGTAATAATGTATTTGTTTATTCGGGATACGGTATGGGACGTATCTTTAACTGGATTATATAGATAGTTGTTATGGAAACTTCTGAACAATCTGTTTCGCTCAGTGCCATGCCCCGTTGATTCCGCCATCGGTTGGGGTGTGACAACATGAAGAAGCATTTTTAGAAAATATGAACATAGGATGTAAAGATCCATATTCTTTAAAAATGAAGTTTCTAAAGAAGCAATTACACTTTAAAGGGTAACAAGACTTACTAAATGCACTAGTAAGTTACTACACATTTTTATAAATTTTCAAGTTCATGAGGTAGTAACTTATGCTTGTTTTTAACAAGATTGGTAAGTAGAGATTGTATATTGTTGATTGAGGATTGTTTGGATGAATTTTTGGAAAAGAAAATGATATGCTTATAAGCATGGACACCTCCGTTTACAAAGGAAACTCTGGCAAAATTTTCTAAAAATTCCAACACTTAGAAAATATTTTTCTAACAAGTATTTACAAATATATTTTTTAACTTTGTTTTTTTAAATAAACTTCGCCATAGAATTTGTTACAAAAATACGAAGTGTCGGAGGTTGATTTTATGAATAAAAATGGATACATATATATTTAGAATATATAGTTTATACTAAGACACTTGTGTGAATATTTTTATAATTTGTGAACTAGTTATATTATTTTAGGGTAAAATAATAAAACTTAACGAATACCATGGAAACTACAACTCCAAAATAATACCAAAATATCAAGGAATAAAGTATTTAAGTTACACACATAATATTTTGAAACCGAACACAAAAACGTAACTTATAAAATATTCCGGGATATACCATTACACTATATTTTTGGTAAATATTATTTTGGAAATGAAAGAAGTGAAAATATGATTTTGTAAATATTACCAAATATATCATATTTTTGACAACGAGAAAATATATTATTTTTGGGGGATAAAAATATATTTTTCCTAGTATATTTAGAAGATATATATAATTTTTGAGGAAAAAATATATATTTTCTGGAACAATACATGATCGAACAAAATAAGTTTATATATATTTAAGTGAGACTTGAAATATATGGTTTTTGGAAATATATATTGGGAATATATTAACATATTTTTATTTGGAACAATACACCGAAATACGACGCCATTACTTGGCAAGATATACAAATACAAATACGAAAATACATATATGAGATACCCCCATCCTTGGGGAGGAAATAGGAAGTTAAAATACTTGAGAAGCAGGAATACGAA
This sequence comes from Helianthus annuus, assembly GCF_002127325.2. NCBI lineage: Eukaryota > Viridiplantae > Streptophyta > Magnoliopsida > Asterales > Asteraceae > Helianthus > Helianthus annuus. The sequence goes on from NC_035434.2 coordinate 6,611,118, forward strand.
ATATTGTTTAACAATTATTCCAAAGGGGAATTGGCCTGTAATAATCCCACCTAGACCTTATTTTGTTGGACCGTGTTCCGAACCTAAAAAGTCAGTTGAGATAGTTCATCTTCACGTATAAAGGCGGAATCAGTATATGTGAAGTAACACAGCTTTTCCTTTCCAATTTCTCTCTTTTTATTGCTTTCTGATTACAATTTAACAGAGTTTCGTTCCACAAGCTATGATGCAAGTCTGCTCCAACATACAACTGATCTGGTATATATATGGTGTGGTGAGGTTCGCTCCAAAGAACATGACATATAAGCGAACCTACCAACTTCCATATAAGCGGACCACCTGAATACCTTATAAGCAAACCTGACTAGACCCTATGAGCGGACCTATGTCTAAATAATGTACACATAAGCGAACCTATCAACATACAATCTAATTTTGACTATCAAGACCCTATGTTGACCTATCTTGACCTAAGACCTAATGCAGACGAAGTCAACAGACATTCTATGCATCAACAGACTCCCCCTTGGATGTTGACGTAGTCTTTAACTCCTAAATCTTTAGTCTTGGTCTTTTCATCAACTCTCTGTCTTCACATCATAAGCATTCTTCACAGGCTTCAGAATCATTTCCTGACTCTAACTTCCATCTTCCCTTTGATCGTTGATCCAGACTCCCCCTTTCACAAACTCCCCCTCTCGTTATGCTAGAATCTGAGGTATCTAGTTCAAGATTTGACATTTAGCTTTCGTTGGGAATAATAAAGTCCAAACCTGTTACTCAACTAATAACACTACAATTCTATCTTTTCATCAATAAATCACAAACACAATCAGCTTTATAAAAATCCACTCAAATATTCAGGTCCAATTTAATGACCCTGATCAGTTGATTAATCTACCAAGTTCAATTTAATGACCTTGGTTGATCATTTGACGAATCAAACTGATTTTGTAAAACATTTTCCAAGCAAATTCTGAAAATAACAAGCATCAATTTAATGAACTTGTTTTAACTTTGAAAACATCTTTAAAACTCCAACAAAGTAAGCTCTCCTCATTCTCTAGCTCAGAAATTTCTTGCATCTGCTTCAATCTTCAGACAATCCAACAATCAACTCTCCACTTTGGTTTGTCAAAAATAAAGCAGAAATAAATTCTTTTTGGATTTTATCAAAGTGTTCTAAACTAAGAAATGAAATGCAGAAAACTTAAATTGCAGAAAGTAAACAAAGTAAACTATATACAAACTTATTTTTGGCGAGCATGTTAGGGAATCATATCAGCTTTTCAGACAAATTACTAGTATCGTTAAGCTTAATTACATTTTCAGACTTAAACAATTCACCTCGATTATCGATATACTGATCCATCTTAAATTCTCACACAAATTTCAATTTACTCAGGATACGATTTAGATGTTTTATGAACTTAGCTCATTTATGTGTCCCACCTCTTGAATACACTCCCGTATCCAGAATCTCAATATTCAGTCTTACAGGTAAGTATACTACAATGATATATGTACATAAATTAGGTATGCGAGGGCTGAGGGATCTCAGGTCGATACTTCCGTATGTGCAGAGAGATATCAGCTTCGACTTTTCAGTATGTCCCCTTTAGAAGATCTTTTAGTTACAACAGCAGCGACAATCAATTTTATTGTTTCATCTGCATGCTGAGGGTTTATGCTGTATTTCAAGCATTTTGGAGAAAGTATTATCCAAGGACTAGGTCAGACTTCCGTTCAGCAGAAGTCACGGAATAATACCCCAGACATCATTGATTATAAAAACCTAGTATATCAGAATACGAGACCTTTCAAACGAGATTTCAGGGGTTACCTATATATCCAAGTAGTGTTCCCCACGAATTTCACAAGTTTGAAATATTAGGTTTATATCCCGAATAAATCTACTAAATGTGTGAAAACCTATCGACACATCATTAGTGAGACTGTTTAACTCATTTAGTTTTTACAAATCTTTAGCATACTGTAATTGTCTAGCCGATGTACTATCATTTTCCCTATATACACAAGCTCTTTTTTTCAGATTTTATCATGTTTTTGTTTCAGATTTTATCATGTTTTTGTATTTTTGCATTTTTACTTTTTTTGTATTTTCTGAAAATATATTTATTTACAACTATCTACTCTACTCCCCCTAAATACCAAAACATGTAAAAAATCGACAAACCATTGCAGATTGTTTCTCGTCTTCATCCGCAACAGTACTCTCATCAACGCTCACAATTCCATCCGACACCGAAAGCAATTTCATACCATTAAGTTTTAACAAATATTGAAACCGATTTTTATCAAAAGCTTTGGTATGCAAATCAGCTTTTTGTTCGTCAGTGTGAATTTTCTCAATTCGTATCAACTTTTTCTAGAAACAATCGCGAATAAAGTGATGACGAATCTATATGTGTTTAGTTTTAGCGTGATGTACTGGATTTTTAGTAATGTTAATTGCAGCCTCATTATCAACAAACAGAGGTGTGTTAAGAAACTACAGACCGTAGTCGTGCATCTGTTGCTGTATCCACAGGATCTGAGAGCAGCAACTACTAGCAGAAACATACTTCGCTTCACATGTAGACAACGCTACAGACGTTTGTTTCTTACACTGCCAGGTAACCAATCTAGGACCAAAAAACTGGCATCCTGCAGTTGTTGATTTCGCATTGACTTTGCAGCATCCGAAACCCGAATCGGAATACCCTTCGAGCATAAAATCGCCTTTCCTAGGATACCATAACCCCAATGATGGAGTAACTTTCAGGTAACGTAATATCCTCTTGACGATAATCATGTGCGATGCTCTCGGGTTAGACTGAAATCTTGCTGCGAGGCACGTTGGGTACATGATATCAGGACGTGAAGCAGTTAGATACATCAAAGAATCTATCATGGAACGGTAAAAAGTTATAGCCCTGTCTCTGGTGAGATCTGGGTGAATCCCATGATTTGTTGCAAGTGGGGTAGCAGCTGGAGTAGAACTAGACATTCCAAATTTCTCTAGAATATCATGCACGTACTTCGTCTGATGAATGAAAATTCCCTCAGGTAGTTGTTCAATTTGTAGACCCAGAAAGAATTTCATCTCCCCCATTGATGACATTTCGAATTTTTGCTTCATCACCTGCTCGAAATCTTTGCACAATTTCTCATTCTTTGACCCAAAAATTATATCTTCCGCATAAATTTGTACAATCAGAAGATGACCATCAACGACTTTAGTGAAGAGAGTGGCATCCACTTTTCCACGTATGAACTGGTTGGCTAGTAGATGTTGAGACAAAGTCTCGTACCAGGCTCTTGGGGCCTACTGCAAACCATACAACGCTTTGTCCAACAGATAAACTTTGTTCTTGTGGATTGGGTCAGTAAAGCCCGGCGGCTGACCGACATAAACCTCCTCTTTGACCTTCCCATAAAGAAACGCTGACTTTACATCCAACTGATATACTTTGAAGTTCTTCCAAGACGCAAATGCTAGGAGAATTCTGATTGCCTCTAATCGTGCCACAGGAGCATAGACTTCAGTAAAATCAATCCCCTCCTGTTGACTAAAGCCCTGAACAACAAGTCGAGCTGTGTTCCTTACAACAACTCCTCTGTCGTCTCTCTTACACTTGAAAACCCATTTTGTATTGATTTTCCTTTGACCATCCGGCAAATCGACAAGCTTCCACACTCCTAGCTTTTCAAACTGACTTAATTCTTCTTGCATCGCTTTGACCCAAGAGTCTTCAGTAAGCGCCTCTTTGTAAGTTCTCGGTTCAATCTGCGAGATAAAACAACTTAATGAAAATTCAGTTTGTAAAGGTGCTACTTTAGAATAAAAACATGTAAGGCCCTGGTCAATTTGACGTCTCGTGCGAACGCCCGATTGCAATTCTCCTATAATCAACTCCTCTGGATGATATGAAAGAGTTCGCGGCATCACTTCGCTTGGAACATCTACATTTCCCTCCAGATTAGGAACATTTTGATCTGCATCTTGTTCACCAACTTGGTTTGTTTGACTTGATATCTGGATCTGCTCCCCCTCAGAATCTGAATCACCATGGTCAAAAACTAGCATGTTATCAACTTCTTGATCATCATTCACTACCGACTGATTACCAGGAGCAACGCCATCATCATGTTCACCAGCATTACTAGGACCTGCTTCATCATAATTTGAAGTTTCCCGAGGTCTTCTAGAATACTCCGCTGGGAACCTGAGCTGCGACTCATACTCTCGCAAAATATCCAGCTCATCAAAGAAATCTTCTTCTTCCTCTGATTCTTCTCTCACGTCAAACGAATCCCAAAGTTTGTCATAATGATAACGCCGTGAATCACCAGGATTCTGTGGCGGCATAGTGTAACCTTGACATTCAACATTTGCAGCTTCAATAATCCGCTTTTCACTTGGAACGAAGACACGTAGCAATGGATTGGCATAACCAACAAATATTCCCTCAATGCTCTTCGGACCAAACTTTCCATGAGGCTCTATAACTGTACAGGGTGACCCGAATGGTTCTAGATACTTCAAATTCGGTTTGCAGCTATTGATTAGCTCAAAACACGTTTTGTTGAACTTCTTGACAGTAAGAACCCTGTTGAGCGTATAGCATGCAGCAGAAACAGCTTCAGCCCAGAAATTAATTGGTAATTTTGAATCTGTGAGGATCGTTTTAGCTGTCTCGATTAGTGTCCGGTTTTTGCGTTCTGCAACTCCATTCTGTTGCGGAGTGTACGGAGCACTAAACTCATGCAGTATACCTCTTTCATCACAAAATTCTTCCATCTTACTATTTTTGAATTTAGTACCATTATCACTTCGAATTCTACTGATAGGCCTCTGGTATAGATTCTCAATCCTTTTAAACAACACCATCAAGCTGTCAAACGTTTCATCTTTCGTTTTCAAGAATGAAACCCACGAAAATCAAGAATAATCATCAGTTACGACCAAACAGTAGTAATCTCCTGTAATACTCTTGACATTCACTGGACCAAACAAATCCATGTGAAGTCTTTCTAATGGTCTCCAAACTGAATTGACTTGCTTTGTAGGGTGTGACTTTTTGTTCTGCTTGCCTTTTACACAACTTATGCACTCCCCTTCCAGATGAAAACCTTTGACATGCACTCCTGTGACCAAATCGTTATGCACCAAGTGATTCATTTTCCTTAGGTGAATATGTCCCATCTTTCGGTGCCATAATCTCGATTCTTTTTCAGTTGCTCTGGACACAAAACAATGAGCCTGACCCGTGGTTGTAGTAGCTACGATCATGTCCGACACGTACAGATCATTGACTCTTGGTGCCCTCATGATGATCCATTCCTCAGGTATCACAAATCCAGGTTTCAAGATCAAACATTCTTTGTCAGTGAAGTGAGTAGTATACATCCTGTCACAGATCTGGGAGATACTCAGCAGGTTGTTCTCCAGCTCAGCGATGTAGTTAACTCTCTCAAAAGTTACGATTCCGTTGGATAACGTTCCTTCACCTATAATCTTTCCTCCTTGATTACCCGCAAAACCTACGTAACCACCGTTAATGTTTCTCACATCATACAGCAACGTGGTCTTCCCTGTCATATGTCTTGATGCTCCGCTGTCCATAATCCATCTGGATATAAGTTTTGGAAGATCCTGCACATAACAAACTTTGATTTAAACAACTTCAAGAAAGATGCTGATACATGCTTCACGATCCAGGAAGCTCCGGCAATTCAAACTGTTTAGTCAAACATCGAGTCCACCCAGGCCTCATCAGCCTTAGGTGTAACCTTGACTCTTGCAATTTGAATTTTGAAACTTTCAGCCTTGAGAGGTGGAAAATTTGCATCATAATCAACCGTAATTGATTCTTCAGCCTTTTTCACTTCAGAAGTTGAAACTTTCTTCTCAATTTTTGGATTCCAAACTTGTTGAGATAATGCAACCCTTTTGTAAAATTTGTCGTTTTTATTTACCAACTTCTTTATGGGTTCATTTTTCACACTCTTTTTCTCAACAACGATTGGTGTTTTACCCTTCACGTCAACTTTCTTCTATTGAGTCTTCACAGTTTCAGTCTTAGGCTTCACACTAGTACACTTTCGTGCAATTTGACCAACTTGATTACATCTGAAGCAAGTTCGAGTATCAGCCACTCGACTCGTGCCTTCAGACTGAGACTGAGAAGCTCTTTTCTCAAAGAACTCTTTGTTTGATTTTGAAAAAAATTCTTTTTCTTCATCAGCAAGTGAACTCGAGCTGTTCACAAAGTTTTTCTTCTCGACAAACTTCTTGTTTGAAACATTTCTTTTCTGATACGATTTACCCCCTGATAACCACCTAACCAATTGTTTCTATTGTTATTATAAACACGTGGTGGATTAACAGATTTCTTGTTGTAAACCTTTTCTTTCTCAAACCTCATTTTACTTTTCTTTTGACTCAGATTATTCACTGTTGACAACTCAACTTCGACCAGTTTGAAAACATTTGTCAATTTGTTCATGTTTACATTCTCAATTGGAAACTCTGAATCCGAAAACAACTTATCCGAACCCAACATCTTGTACATGACAAGATTTGATTCTTCATTTAAGTTGTTCTTGGACTTTTGTTTCGAAATGCATTTATCCAAGAAACACCCATCTTCCTCAGTAGTGTCACTCTCTATTTTTAACACATTTTCAACAACACCTTTTACAATATCATTTTGGACACTATCGTCATTGGAAGATGTGAACGTGACATCAATGTTTTCCTGAAGTTTCACTTCACTTCCTTCCTCAAGTTCAACCAACCCATATTCTTTTTTCGTGTAATTATGCAAAATCGGCGGTGGAACTTTGTGAAAACCCACCCCGGTTCCATCAGAATACACATTTTCGCCAGCTTTGTTTTTGCCTATAGGTTTTGGAACAATATGTTGCAAAACAAAGCTTGCGGAGCTATAGCTGTTAAGCTTCTACTGGATTCGCTCGTTCTCAATTTCAGCCTCTTGAACTTTAAGTTTCAATTTAGCGATTTCATCCAGTTGTTTGTTGATTGATTCTTCTTTAATTCTTACCACTGCTTTTAGATGTTCGTTTTCTTTAAAAGTTTTACCATTTCGATCATCACTATCTTTCACAGTGCTTTTGAGTTTTTCAAATTTTTCAGAAATCTGACGGTTTTCAAGAATTAATCTTTCATTTTCATTTTTAACTTTTTCATGTTCAATTTTATCATTTTCAATTTGAGCAGTTAATTCTCTAATCCGTTCAGTTGAAGCTTTAACTGCTTTGTCACGACCAAGAATCTGATCCTCAACACTTCTGACCTTTGCTGTCAGATTTTTAATTTTCTCACCGTTGAGATACGTGACAGTGCTACAAAAATTGCATTCTTTGTTGCAATTTTTGCAATCTCCATTTCCTTCGATCTTTTTACCTGACGCATTTGTCGACGAGTTTGGACTGACCTGGCCTTTTGACTCAGACACGGAGTTAGAGTCTACCTCAAGTGCTTTTGCAGCCAGCACTTTGTCAGCCATTTTTCCCAAGTTCTCTGCAGTCAACTCCTGCGTTGTATCGATAATGCCAGTATCAAGCTTCTTTGCTTTCTCGATCTCTTCTTTTTCTTTCTTCTCTTTCTCTTCTTCTTTCATTTTCTCAGTTGGAGTTCCCCACCATTTATTTTGCCAATACTCATCTTCTTCTGTGTGCTCCTTGATGATGGCTTCAATATCAAGTGTTTTGTCATCGATCGCAATGTTTCCATACGGATCAAGGTAACATTCTCTGTCCGGATCCCATCTTTTCGCTCTCTTTGCTTCTGAATAGACACCAGACAGTCTAATGATCTTGTTTTCAGCAATCATTTTTCTGTATCTGTACTTCTGCTCTTCCATACGGTTATCTTTCCAAGGAACAGGTTCATTTTTTTTCGCCATAAATGCGTAACCAACCGCATCTTCCTCTGGTAGAACCTCTTTGCTCCAATCATACCCCTCATCATCATAGATCACCGCAAGAGCCCTAGATTTATCTCTGTTATCATCAGCCTGCTTCAATCTAGGCGGCTCAGATTTATTCTGGTGATAAATCGCCTTCTTGTAGTAATCATCTTTGAAAGGATTCTCCGACTCATCAGCATAAGTGTTTCTGCACTCTCGTTTAAAGTGACCTTTCTGCTTACACTTGAAGCATGTCACTTTGGATTTATCAAAACCCAGCTTGGTAGATGGACCACCGATCGTCTTCCTCCCGGTAATTTCCATAAAACGTTGTGCTCGATGAACAGCACTTGCCATAGCCCAACGAATATCGATCAGCTCCATTTCTTCGGGATCTATCTAGTCATAATCTTCCTTCGTCAGATTTGTGTTCCCAATCTTACCAGCCACCAACCCTTCATATGATTCCAACACAGACGCCAAAAAGACCATCTGTTGTTTAGCCGACTCTTCTTCAAAATTCTGAGCATTCTTCAAATCTATTGCGATGTTACATTGGAATTTTGCATCAGAATGACTTGAAGAAGATGAAGAACCACTGTGATAACCACTGTGGTTTCCACTACTTTGACTGCTTTGACTTTCTTTTCTTGCTGAAGAAACATTCTCAGCTGAAAATGCAGTCTTGGGAGAAGTAGCTTTCGGCATCATGCTTTTCGGATAGTATAGATCTAAATTCTGTTGATAAGATGAGTGATTGACTTTGTATGTCTTCTTCAGCTCTAACTCGTGACTCTCGAGTTTTTCAATCAATAAATCTAACGTCAACTTCTAGTGCCTTGATGGTATTCTTCAACATCAGCGCATAATATCTCCAATCCATCTCGTCTGGTAACGAATCAAACAATTTGTCAATAAGCTCATCCTCAGGATATGTAATATCATGTCGTGCTAATTCCAGCTTTAGATGACCAAACCGTTCTATCATTTTGCAAACTGACTCGTTTTTCAGACATCCAAAAAGATCAAACTCTTTTCTAAGAAGCTTTCGTTTGTTTTTCACAATTTCCTCGCTTCCTAAACATTTTGCTCTAAGTTTGTTCCACAAATATTTAGCATTTGAATATCAATCAAGGAAATAATGTCTTCCCGAACATATTGGAACAATAGAGCCACACATTTTTGTTCGGCTACAAACGAATCAATCTCATCAGACGATGTTAATGCTTCACCATTCTTGTTTCCATTATCATATCCATTCTTCAAACTTTTCCAACTTGGAAATTCAAAGGCCATCATCCAATCTTCAAACTTTTTGGACCACCGACTGTACTCCTCGATAGCCATAAGCTTTGGGGGTTTATTGAATGTTCCAAAAGCACTTTCCGATTCCCAAGCTTCCTTTTTCTTTTCTTTTGGCGGGTTCTCGTTTGCATTGCTTGACGATGTATCATCGTTTCCAGTATTTCCAGCAAATGCGTACATGTCGCTAAACGGATTCAAGAAAATATCATCCATCGTGAATGTACCTGCAAAAAATCAACAAACACCTAGACAAATTTTTCGAAGTTTTTGAAAGATATGACAGAAAAGTGGATCTATCAGTGTAAGTGACAGATAAGCGGATCTGTAATGTCCGGATAAGCGAACTACTTGAGCGGACCAGATATTGTTCGGATAAGCGAACCAGAGTATGTCCGGATGAGCGGACCAGGCTATGTTCGTTCAAGCGAACCAGAGTTTGTCCGTTCGAGCGGACCTCTCAGATGTCAATACAAGCGGACCTAATCAGTTCATTCAAGCGGAAGTACCGTAAAAGCGGATCTACTGAGTAATTTCAAACGAACCAAATGTGTACTTTCAAGCGGACCTACGAATGTCCGTAAAAACGGACCTAAGTTTTTAATTGTTTTTACCCATTTTTAAGCCGAATTTTAACATAAAACTTTCTAGGGTTTGTTAAATGTATGTTCCGCACAATATACTAAAAAATCAGACAATTTCAACCGTAGGAACCAATTCAAACTGAAAAAGTATGAGACAAAGTGAGTAGAAATGAGAGATTTCTGCAGATTCAAGCTGTAGTAGTATGAACTCCTCGTCCTGAGCTCTGATACCACTTGTTGGACCGTGTTCCGACCCTAAAAAGTCAGTTGAGATAGGTCATCTTCACGTATAAAGGCGGAATCAGTATATGTGAAGTAACACAGCTTTTCCTTTCCAATTTCTCTTTTTTTATTGCTTTCTGATTACAATTTGACAGAGTTTCATTCCACAAGCTATGATGCAAGTCCGCTCCAACATACAACTGATCTGGTATATATATAGTGTGGTGAGGTTCACTCCAAAGAACATGACATATAAGCGAACCTACCAACTTCCATATAAGCGGACCACCTGAATACCTTATAAGCGAACCTGACTAGACCCTATGAGCGGACCTATGTCTAAATAATGTACACATAAGCGAACCTATCAACATACAATCTAATTTTGACTATCAAGACCCTATGTTGACCTATCTTGACCTAAGACCTAATGCAGACGAAGTCAACAGACATTCTATGCATCAACATATTGGCCATTAATAATCCCACCTCAGAATATTCCCCCCACCAGTCCCACCTTTCACCTATTTTTCCTACAATGGTCCCCCGTTAAAAAAATTTAACGGAGTTAAGCTTTTTCCAAATTAGAAACAGATTTTTTAGGGCTTTTGATCAAAACGATGATACGAGTCTATTGATATAAAACTTACTTCGAAATGGTGCTCTAAGTGACTTGATTTTGGATAATTGGAAATTTAAACACCCGAATGGAAGCACCGTTTTCATCGTTTGGAGCACCGTTTCGAGGCAAGTTTTACATCAATGTACTCGTATCGTCGTTCTAATCAAAAGCCCTAAAAATCTGTTTGTGATTTGGAAAAAAAAAAGCTTAACTCTGTTAACTTTTTTTAACGGGGGACCATTGTAGGAAAAATAAATGAAAGGTGGGACTGGTGGGGGGAATATTCTGAGGTGGGATTATTAATGGCCAATAAGGTCTAGGTGGGATTATTACAGGCCAAATTCCCTTATTCCAAACAATAACTATAATTTAAAGTTAAAATAATTGTTTTAACTAATAATTATAACTTGGAATAATTTTGGGAACACAAGAAACGTAACTCAAAATCCTTCATACTGAGCAAAGGCACGGCCCGTTCGTCTAATAGACGTTAGTACACTGTAGGTAATTGTGTTGGCTGAGGAGACTTGGGTTATACATACTGAAGACGCAATATAGTGAGTTCATGTCCCCTTTTTCTTTTAACTGTTTTCAGTTTTACAACTCCGGGGGTGAAATACATGTTACATACTGATTACAAACGTTTTACACATGGTATGATTAGCTAAGGAATGTATTGCTAGATCACGTGAATGGGTAGGCTATTGTCTTAAGACCATTAATCCTTGTATAAGGACCGAGGGGCATGAGTGATAGATCTATTGGGTGTTGCGAGCCCCACCCATGGGCCTGCGAGTAGCTGCATGTGGTGACTATGTCGTTCCGCCGGAGGGGCCTGTACGAAATACGCATACAGGTTTGAGTGCTTTCTATGCCATGTCACTTATTAATGTATTAGCTACACATTAATTGATCTGTTTTTCCTTATTGCTACATACCAGGGACATACATTTATACAGACATACTTTAAAGGCTTATTCATACACATACACATGAACTCGCTCAACTTTGTTGATGTTTCTCAAACTACATGTATTTCAGGAAATTAAGTATGGATCTGGCGGGCGTTGGAGTTTCAAGTCATGTTAAGTATAAAGATGTCATCCATGGTCTTTGGGTTTGGTCAGTGTGTCTTAATCCTGGACGAGACACGTCTTCCAAACTTGGATTACAACTAATATCTTTTGACGAGTCCTTAGCGAACTTTTACACAATTCACATGGTTTGTAAAACTTGAATTCGAAGTCTACGTTTAAGACAATGTTGTTATGTTTAAACTCATTTTACGGATGACAAATCTTTGGTTTTATCATATAGTTGTTTAATATGGTTGAATGCAATGATAAGAAGAAAGTCACACCATAATCATGCTTCTGCAAAAGTCAGGGTGTGACAGCTTGGTATCAGAGCTTCGATCGTAGCGAACTAGGATTCTTTCTCGAGTCTAGACTACGATCATTAGGGCTCTGACAAAAACGTTTTACGACATGTTTTCATTGCATACAGAAAATGTCCAGATCCAGGGAACAAAAATTTTTACAAACAAAAGGCACAAATACACATTTCAAAATTTATGTTTATAATTCAGGCTTAGAGACTGAGGGAGGATCAGTCTTAGAGACTGAGGGAGGATTAGTCTTAGAGACCGGGGAGAATTAGTTGGTCTTAGAGACCAGGGAGTTAGTCTGAGAGACTAGGGAATTCAGTCTAAGAGGCTGGATGGGATAGTCTGGGAAGACTAGGACGAATATGTGGATACAGGATTACATTATGAATTGTCTTTATTTGCAATACACAAAGTGTTAAAGATTACTGTGAATATGCATGCTATGACTATTATATACCGACACACACGTCACCTTTCTCACGGAACGAATTGTCAGATGATGACGACCCGGCCACCGCCACAAGATGATGAGACTGTACCTGCGCCGGAGATATTTACGTTAGACACTGAGAGTGACCCTGACATGCTGACCAAGGACGAGGATGACTTCCAACCGTCCACGCTGCCAGACTTTGGCGATGAATTACCCTTGCTGACAGCTTCCTTAACGAGAATCTTCCTGTCATATTTCTTTCGGTCTACGACCACCTTACCATTTGGACACTTCGGTGGAGAGCATCTCCCGGCTCCGATCCTCAACGCCGTACCTCTCGTGGTTATTTCCCCCGAGGATTTGCCTCTTTGACAAATTGTTTAATGATGACATTAGTTTGCTTGTTGATGATTCCCCCCGTTGACACCCAGGATGATGGGAAGTTAGATGAGAACGTTGTTACTAGTTTTACGTTTTGAGATCCCTATTATCAAGCTATTCTCTAATTCTAGTATACATTCGATTTACAGACGGTCGGATTTCAGCTTTCTACTACTAACTCAGACAATGACGCCGCTATGACTGCCACACTATCGCCTGCTCGAGGCACCACACCTTTACACGACCCAGAGCCTGCTCCTGAGCCAGCTCCTGCTCCTTTTGGGTCAGTTTGATGTTGCACCTACTGATCCTGCACCCTTGCTTAATCATGACCCTGTTTCTTTTTGATATACCGGATATTACACCCCTTACATCTGACCCAGTACCTGCACCTAACGATCTCCTTATTGGTTGAGAAGTTTATTCCTGCCCCTGCACCCGCTGATGTTGCTCCTAGGGAGACCGATGTCCATTGCACCGACATGCCTACCGCTTTCTTTCAGGACATACCCGCACCCCGGGAAGAAACTCCTGGTCAGCACCCGCATAACGATCTTTTTTCTACAGCAGTATTTTCCCCAACCTCACAGGCCGCATCGTTTGCTACATTATCCTTTACAACGCTGGATGAGCCATTCCAATGGTTCCTACAATACACTAGGCTGACTTTAGACCCTTTCCATCCCTCACATTATGGAGGCTACACACAGAACGAGTGCTCCTGTAACATCAGCTACAGTTTGAGGACATAAGTCGCAAAGTTTTGGAGCTTGAGCTGACACCACAACCTTCACCCTATTTATTGCCAGTATACTTTGATCCTCCACAATTATCGAAGACTTCTTTTATGCTCTCACCTGCTGCTATAACACCTTTCCCAGGTTTTTGATGCTCATTTCTTTACTATCGAGCGGCAGAACAGTTAACTACTTCGACGTATATACAAGCTCGAGGAGGAGTTTACGCATCCTAGCAGTTTATTTTTCTTTCTTCCTCCACCTCAGTCACTAGTATAGTTAGTTTCTGAATTTATGCGGATTACATTACTCTTGGGTAAAGACACTACAAATGAGCTGAGATTACGGAGACTTTTTAAAGGCTACTTTTGACCACGTAATTTGGATACACTGACAGACTTATTGGGCAAGGGTAGGGTAACTCTGTGTCCCTTTTAACGTAATGCATTTTGTAAACAATGTGAGTGTGGTCGATAAACAATGAAAGCTCAATCGTCGCATTCCCCATTAAACATATAACAATACTTCCTGGTCAATAACTAATGGAAGCTCAGCCGCTATCCCCTCGCTAAGAACGTTGTTGCTCTGCATATTTGTGCTATAACTATAATGCTACATGCTTACTTGCTACATTCCTATCTACAAGTTGTGCTATAATTGAGACGATGAACGTTGTTGCTCTGCATATTTGTGCTATAACAATAATGCTACATGCTTACTTGCTACATTCCTATCTACAAGTTGTGCTATAATTGAGACGATATGTGATTGATTGTTAAAACAACTGCGTATATACATATATGTAATACAGCTCCTGGGTCTCATTCGTTAAGAAGATGCTTTTGTACTTACGTCTTTAATAAGACCTTACCTGACCGATCTTCTTCTAGGAAGATGTCGACTCAAAGAAACACCGGTACCAACAACCCTCTATCGATAACAGAGGCAGAAATGCAAGAGCGCCTCTTACAGGCCATCGCACAATACGAGGCCCTTCGCTCCGAGCACAGTGGAGGCCTCTCAGGAAATAACCCACCCAACGGCTGCACCTACAAGCAGTTCTTGGGATGCAAGCCCCTGAATTTCGACGGCACTGGGGTGTCCGTAGCCTTCATACGCTAGGTTGAGAAGACGGATTCTGTTTTACATGTGAGCAAATGCGCCCCAGAGCATCAGGTTATGTACGTTTCCGGACTATTCCAAGATGGGGCTCTGTCATGGTGGAAACTCCAGGTTCAGACAATGGGCGAGGCTGCTGCGTATGCTTTGACATTGGATCAACTGAAAGAACTAATGCATAAGATATACTGTTCGAGAACAGAAAGCCAGAAGATGGAAACTGAGTTTTGGAACTTGAAGATGGAAGGACCAAAAATAGCCAAATACGTGGAGAAATTCCATGTTCTATCGCGTATTGTCCCCTACCTGGTAGAACCAGAATTTAAAAAGATTGAGCGTTTTATTTGGGGATTAGCGCCCCAAATCATGAGCATGGTGACGACATCAAGGCCCGCAAGGATCGCTGAGGCCATTGATCTAAGTGTGGCCTTGACAGAAGAGGCAATCAGGCTGAACAAATTTTCAACCTCTGAGGAGAAAAAGGAGAATCATGTAGAGTCATCTAGAGACAACAAGAGAAAGTTCGCAAACTTCAAGCAGGGTACTTAGATGAATAGCAACAACAAGGCCAAAAAGGGAAAAGATTACATGGGTAAACTACCTCAATGCGACAAGTGTCGATGACATCAATACCGGGCGATGTAAAAATGGAAAGTGTGACAACTGTGGCAAAGTGGGGCACAGCAGGGAAACGTGTTGGCATGAGACGAAACGTGGAAAGAAAGGTAAGGGATGTTATAACTGCGGTGATATGAGACACTTTAGGAAAGATTGCCCAAGGGAGATTAAACAAAATCATGGGAAGAATGTCTAACACCAGAGCTAGGGAAGCACGCCAGGATCCAAACATGGCTATCGGTACGCCTCGTAGTAGTCAATGTTATGCATCTGTGCTATTTGATATTGTTGTCAAATTTTAGCTTTATAATATACTTGTTTTAATAGTAAGCAAGATAGATATCCAGTATTCGGTAGAACTAGTTTAAGGGAAGCTACGATGTGATAATTGGGGTGGACTGGTTGTCAAGAAATCAAACGAAGATTGTTATCCACATCCCAATGACGAACGAAGAAATGATCATAATTCATGGAGCAGGATACGCCCCTACGGATTATCAGACATTGAAGACACAAAAGTTTTGCGAAAAAGAATGCAACGCCTTCTTGGCTCACGTCGTAGACAGGGAGCCAAAGAACCAAAACTTGAAGATATCTCTATGATGAGGGGATAACCCGAAGTCTTCCCCAAAGACTTGCCAGAAATATTTCCTTAACAACAAGTCAAATCTTGCACCGATTTGATTTCCGGGCGCCGCGCCTGCTATTAATGCACCTTAACGACATACACCTCTGGTGTTGCAAGGATTGACAGTGTAGCTCCAGTAGCTGATAAGAGAAGGAAGATAACATACCAAGTTCCCGCTCTGGGTAACCCCAGTTTTGCTCGTCAAGATGAAGGATGATAGCTTTCGTACGAACATCAAACTATCAGGAGCCGAACGAGCTAACCAACGAGAGTCGGTGACTCTTGCTAAGGATTAACGAATTACTTATTTAACTAACTATGAGGATTTATTTACCATTTCACGACCGATCGATGATCGGGTATCATTAGCTGAGGATTCAGGAAGAAAATATACCGGGGAAATTGTGGGACCATAATTGTTTTCAACGTGCACAAAAATGGTGTTTCCTGCACGATGCACCAAACAATTTTACGCAGAATACGAAACCTTGAGAATCTAGGAAACATGTACTTAGGATCTTTGGGAACTCAGATCTAAACTCGTAAAGATTGTTACTTAGGAACCACACCGGTTAACCCGAGCGAACCCCGATATCTTGACATTATTGCTATTTCGGTTAACCAAACAGAAGATATTCGAATCTCTTAAATTGAAATTTCCATTTCCGCTTTTAGCAAGTAGATGTTTGCATCTCTACTCCCCTTGATGGTAGTTGCATCACGTTAATTTTTCTTCGCTGAGAGCGAACACACATTTGTTTCAATACTTGGTCATTTCTACATTTTTAGCAAATACTCATTGTTTCAGTACTCGGAAACTTTTATGACACACATGCACCATTTACAACGCATGTGGTTTCGTTTCGAACAAACACTTCATTGAAATTCAAATATTACTTTGCTAAACCTAAATACTGTGTCGTAATTCGAATGACCTACATTATTGTTATTGTTGGCTCTTTTGTTACCAAGTCAACACACCTTCTTGGAACTACTTTCTTTCAAGTTACATTCTTAGTTCATCTTTGTAACCATGCTGGGATTCAATTGTTGATACATACGTTTATTACCGGGTTACGCTGAAACCAAGTTCAATTGCTTGGACTTATCCATTTCGCATATTCAGTTTAACACGTCATATGATGTATTGAGAGCATCATATTCAAATATTTTGCAAAGATTCTTTCGTTTTGAGTCATGGTAGGCATGGTTGGTCTATGACTCCACTAAATCGTTGTTGGTTTCTACACCTCACGGTGATACTTTCACAAAATTTAAGGTTGCGCTAAGTTGGATACGCACCTCATACACGGATTTAATTGTTTATTTATTGACCTGCTCTAAATCCATTTTGTTTATCACAATCAAAGCAGTCTCAACACAGTTGAGTGTTAAGACAACGGTACATAGATTCATTTCATACCACGGTGTACCTCCGAATGGTTCTTTCGTTATAAATTGAATACCCTGCCGGTACTTATTGCTTTCTCACCTTCGATAAAAACAGTGCCTCTTTGATGTTCCATATTCAACCGAAAACTCTATGACATTGTGTAATTCAAATCTTCAGGCTTGTTTCGATACATGTTCGTTTGATTCCAACATGGTGAACTTGTTCAGTCACCACTATACTTGAACAATGTCATTATGACACCTTGTGGTGTCATTACAAACTTGTAACTTGTGCTAATCAGGGTCAACCGTTTCACACAAAACTACATATACTTTCGTTTGACTTGTTATTTAAACATTTCTGATGCAACTATGAATCAAGACAATGATACACTAGATTCTCTTGTATTTCATTTGGTGTACTTTCGAAATTTAAGAATGTCAACACACTAAACCTTACCATTCATCTATTCGGGAGTTGACAGATCATTTTACTATTACTTTTGAGTTGTTGATTTTGAATTCATATAGCGGATGCTATGGTTTGTGAAAACTCGTTGCATATTGCGGTCGTTTGTTTGGGGATCTTATTAGTCAAAACTCCTCATTTGTGGAACCCCTGTTAACTCGATTACACTAGACTATACATCAAATGCGTCTTACACCTTTCACATCAAATGCTAAAGGCACACACCTGCAAACCATAGGATTCAGGTTGTTATATATTCTTGGACTCACCTGATGTGAGTAAGGTTTGACTCATTTTGATGTTTTCCTACCTCGATATTATTCATATGCATACACGCATGACGTAACCATAAGGAGTTAAGGTAGTACAAATTTCGAGGACGAAATTTTCAATAACAGGGGGAGAATGTGACAACTGTCAAATTTGCATGCATCCGTACGTTTAATTAATATTGATTTATGCTTAATGACTGTGCTTGATTTCAACTGATGAATAAACTGCTATCTGATTTTTGTTACATACATACATATGCATCACATTTCATACTGTCACTACATTCATTACATTACAAACTCTAGTGACACACTTAATGCACAAAGCACAATTAGCACAGTGATCGGATAACTCAGAAACATGCTGAGCACATAGACAGATAATATATTGAGGCCCAGTATGAGCCAGAGTCAAGGTACTACACTAGTATGGAGTGTAGGGAAGTAAGGACCATAAAACTGTGTCACTAGGTGATAGTTTAAGTGCCGGGAAAGTGCCTAAAACTCACATAAACTGCAGAATTCTGCAGAAAATCAGCACAATTCAGCTATAACCAGCTATTTAACACAATAATATCCTATAAATTTATTTTTTATTTTCCAAAATAACTTACAAAGTGTCGGGAATTAAAACTGCCACAAAAGGGGCTTCATACTTAGTGAAACTGCAATTCAGCACTTTAACGAATCGTAACGAACCGAACAACCGGACAATAACCGGGACATTAAAATTTTACTAGAAGTAATGTTTTTATGATATTAAGCTAGTATTAGTGGTAGAACACATTAAAAATCATAAAAAAAAACCTAAACACACTTAAACATACTTAAACCTTCTAGTTTGCACTTTAAACCCCAAACTTCCAAAATTTTACATTTTACCCCCCCCCAATCACCAAATCCGGCTCCAACAAGGGACCCATCAAGAAAATCTTCTTTTAATTATTAATTAAATCTTGTTGGGCATATTCTACACATAAGATGCCATATTCCTTTACATGTTGGAAATTAGTTTATATAAATCAAAGGTCTTTAGCCATTTCACATTACCATCATCACCAACACCCATCTTCTTCTTCCTCCTCCATACCTACGACTCAAACACACCTCCCACACATCTCCATTTTCACCTCCATTCCATCCATTCCCAAGTAATATTAAGGTGTAAGGAGCTAAGTTAGGAAGCTTGGAGCTTTCGGAAGTTGAAGGACCTTCACCGTTTGCTTTTATCCACTTGTTATCTTCACTTGAATCATCCCTAGCCTTGAGCTAGTGGTAAGAACTTGAATCCCTTCATTTTACATCTTATTTAAGTGGTTAAAGTAGGACACATGATGTTAATCTTGAAGAACATAAGAAATCAAAGGAATGAAACCTTAACATAAACTTAAATCATGAAGAAACTTATGTTATTTTAGTGATATATGCTTGATGATTATGGTTTGTTTTGTGAAAATGATGTTGATCATCATGTAGTCTTGCTAGATCATCGATTAAAAACATAATCTAGCAAGATGAGGGGATGAGCATTTTTAAAGGTTATGGGATCATCCTCACTAAAAGTCATCGAACTTGAATTGAATATAAATGCTTTTGTAAAGATGACGAACAAATAAGGTTAAAGGTCTTGTAAATCTAAAATGTTTCAAAGTATGAATTTACCATAGAAACCAAGTTAAAAACACTAGTGTTACTAAATCTTGGTTCTTACATAAACTATTACCATCATTTGGTAGATTAACAAAGTGAAAGAAACACCAGGATGGTACAAGAAAAAACCATAAAGAAAGCATTTTAGAAAATATGAACATACGGCATGTAAAAGATCCACAATTCCTTTAAAAATGAAGTTTCTAAAAGAAGCAATTACACTTTAAAGGGTAACAAAAAGACTTACTAAATTGCACTAGTAAGTTACTACACATTTTTATAAATTTCAAGTTCTTGAGGTAGTAACTTATGCTTGTTTTTAACAAGATTGGTAAGTAGAGATTGTATATTGTTGATTGAGGATTGTTTGGATGAATTTTTGGAAAAGAAAATGATATGCTTATAAGCATGGACACCTCCGTTTACAAAGGAAACTCTGGCGAAATTTTCTAAAAATTCCAACACTTAGAAAATATTTTTCTAACAAGTATTTACAAATATATTTTTTTAACTTTGTTTTTTTAAAATAAACTTCGCCATAGAATTTGTTACAAAAATACGAAGTGTCGGAGGTTGATTTTATGAATAAAAATGGATACGTATATATTTAGAATATATTTTTATACTAAGACACTTGTGTGAATATTTTTATATTTTGTGAACTAGTTATATTATTTTAGGGTAAAATAATATAACTTAACGAATACCATGGAAATTACAACTCCAAAATAATACCAAAATATCAAGGAATAAAATATTTAAGTTACACACATAATATTGTGAAACCGAACACAAAAACGTAACTTATGAAATATTCCGTGATATACCATTACACTATATTTTTGGAAAATATTATTTTGGAAATGAAAGAAGTGAAAATATGATTTTATAAATATTACCAAGTATATCATATTTTTGACAACGAGAAAATATATTATTTTTGGGGATAAAAATATATTTTTCGTAGTATATTTAGAAGATATATATTTTTTGAGAAAAATATATATTTTCTGGACAATACATGATCGAACAAAATATGTTTATATATATTTAAGTGAGACTTGAAATATATGGTTTTTGGAAATATATATTGGGAATATATTAACATATTTTTTTTGGAACAATACACCGAAAATACGACGCCATTACTTGGCAAGATATACAAATACAAATACGAAAATACATGTATGAGATACCCCATCATTGGGGAGGAAACGAAGTTAAAATACTTGAGAAGCAGGAATACGAAATATTGTTTAACAATTATTCCAAACATTAACTATAAATTAAAGTTAAAATAATTATTTTAACTAATAATTATAACTTGGAATAATTTTGTGAACACAAGAAACGTAACTCAAAAACCTTCATACTGAGCAAAGGCACGGCCCGTTCGTCTAATAGACGTTAGTACACTGTAGGTAATCGTGTTGGCTGAGGAGATTTGGGTTACACGTACTGAAGACGCAATACAGTGAGTTCATGTCCCCCTTTTCTTTTAACTTTTTTCAGTTTTACAACTCCGGGGTTGAAATACATGTTACATACTGATTACAAACGTTTTATACATGGTATGATTAGCTAAGGAATGTACTGCTAGATCACGTGAATGGGTAGGCTATTGTCTTAAGACCATTAATCCTTGTATAAGGACCGA